>NC_137047.1:32760333-33360333 GCF_032717465.1 Coenobita brevimanus
AGAAGCATATACTTCTTGATTTTGTTGCAGCAGAAAGATAGATAGAGAAATTTAAATAAAGAAACAAAGGTATCCTCTGAATAAATACACATTTTTTTGAACAGGCATGACTAGATTTGCATCACTAAAATGATCAACTGAATGTAATATCTATCTATATTTATTTTTGGTATAGGAATTATGTTCATATCAATCTCTTATTAGTGTAATTCCTTGTATAGAACAGATCTCTAGTCTACCTCTCAAAGGCGGAACACCAGTGCTGGTGTGCATGTGTGGGTGGGTAATTGACACTCTCGAAGGCGACACACCTATGTGTGTGTGTGTGTGTGTGTGTGTGTGCGGCGGTGGATAATTCACACCCTCAAAAGCTGAACACATGTGCTGGTATGTATGTGTGTATGCTGGTGGGTGAGTCACACTCTCAGAGGCAGCATAGCTATAAGGTATGTGGGTGAATTGTAATAAAGAAAATTTATTACCACCAAGAAGGAAAAACTATTCCAAACTGACATTGGGTTACCAGGTTATTGGAGCCAAGTAGTGCATAGATGAAATGAAACTTTTGGCCCATAAACACATACCTCTGTTGGCAGGATTAAAAAGAAAGAGATCTCATAGCCTAACCTTTTTTTTTTTATTTTTTTTTTTTCACAAGCCTAATCATATATCGCTAAGAAAAATCACTCCTATTTGTTTGTTAGCTGGATTAAAAAGAGAAGTTTGATAGCCTGACTTTATTATTTTAAGGGGGGGGAAGGAAAATTTAAAAAAGTGTTTTTTAGCAAAAGCCTAATCATATCTCTCCAAGAAAAATAACTCCTATTTGTTTGTGAGCAGGATTAAAATGAAAGAGAGATCTAATAGTCTAACTTCTTTTTACAGGGATCTACTGTAAAAACTTTTTTTAATCATACAGTATATAAACTAAACTTAATAAAAGTCTTAAAAAAGAAAACGTATAGATATGACTCACAACCACCACCTGTATTTCTAAATGCAAATAAGAATATTATGAAACTGTTGTTGGGGCAAAATAGCAGAATATTATTACAAATGTGACGTGGGAAGATAAAAATATTAATGGAAAGCAGACATTTAAGTTAAAGGAGACTAGAGTAAAAATTAATTTATCTCTTTACAAATCTCTTCCACCACCATGGAATTGTTCAAGATATTACTAGAAAATCTTAGGTTAATATCTTACTCTTCTAAAATAAGTAATGTGATTGGGCAGCACGAGTGTTTATTGTGCATTATCCCAGTGTTTACAGTGATTTACGCCAATATATTATTATGAAAAATTGATATAGAAATTGGCACGAAACCCCAACTTCCCGTCACCGTGGCCGCATTAGGTAAAACCAGGTTGCGTTTCCGTGCTACGAATACTCCGTGCATCCGCCCACACCACGCCAAAGATGGACCATCTGTCCACATCAGCCACTGAGAGTATCTGAAAGTGGCAATCTGACGCACATCTGGGATAATGTATTTACTCCCGACTTCCAAGGGAAGAAGTAACTGGAAAGTAATGCAAGTAAATGTAACAAATTAAAAAACAAATTATGGAATCTTCCTCATAGCACAAAAAAAAAAAAAAAAAAAAAAAATGGATATGAAAATTAGAACGAAACCCCAACTAACCGTCATCATAGGCTCGACCATGGCTGCATTAGGTAAAACGAGATTGCGACTCCGTACTACAAATACTACGTGCATCCGTCCTTCCCACACCAAATGTGGATCATCTGTCCACGTAAACCGCTGAGGGTATCTGAAATTGACCATCTGACGAACATCTGGGGGCCAATATGTCTACGTGATCGGCGCGCCAACTTTCGCTGGCCACTGCTAGACCTAAAATGCAGTCGTATTTCCAGGCGGAAAACAGCCGACGTGCAATCACAAAGCCAGTCAGTTCATGGAGGAAAAAATACTCGAAAATAGCCGGCATTCTTGCCTCCCACAAAGGCTTCAGTTTGGAATGTGTTCAAATCTCTTAAAGAAAAATCTCCTTAGCAAGATTAAACGGAAAAAGTGATTTTTTTTGGGGGGAGGGGAAAAATGTATAATTTACTGTAACTAATGTGAATGCGTGTAGCATGCGTATTTATAGCACCTTATGCCAATATAACTAAAAAAAAAGTGGATATGAAAATCAGCAAGAAACCCCAACTTTCCATCATCATAGTTTCGAGCGTGGTGGCATTACGTCAAACCACGTTGCGTTTCCTTACTACAAGTACTCCGTACATCCACCCACTCCACACCAAAAATGGACCATCCATCCACATTATCCACTGAGGGTATCTGAAAGTAGCCATCCGGATCACGCAAGGAGATTATAGTTACTCCCGACTTCCAGTCACGACTTTTCTGGATACTCTGGATATCACATAATTTTCAGTAAAGGATGAAATCAAAAGCACCAAACTTGGTGGACTTATAGAATGTGATGACCTAAGGTACACTGCACAAGATCACTGACCTTGACCTCGCCTGGTGTCAATATTTGGGACTTTCCGATTTATCTGGATGTCACCTAATTATCAGTGAAAGATTATAAATACAGCCACCAAACTGGGTGGACCTTTACAATATGATGAATTAAGGTGACGTACAAAATCAGTGACGTTGATCTCAAGGTCCCTATAGCTCAGTTTCTAGTAGACAATGGCTTTGGAAACTTTTTTTTTTTTAATTCAAAATTGACTTTCGACAGTTTAACGATGTTCTGGATAGTATTATTATTATTATCATCATCATCATCATCATCATCATCATCATCATTATTATTATTATTATCATTATTACTATTATTATTATTATTATTATTATTATTATTATTCTTGTTATTATTATTACTTGTTAAAAAACTGCGATATTTCAATGGCTACTTGGCGTACAGCCTTCAGACTTGGTCAGCTTAGAGAGCTGTCCGCTTTTAGCAAATATGGGTGTAATCCGTCTACCAGATCTCTATTACCCACAACACAGAAAAGTGAATCAGCCACACACTCTCAAAAACTGCTGAAGCTATAAAGCTGAAAATTTACTACAGTATAGCCTTACGTTTGATGCAGTACAGAAAGGAGTGTGGTTTCAATCTGTTGATATTCACGGAGATTGCCTCAGGTCAAAATCTGGGACTTCTCCAGATTTTTCAGATGTCACCTAATATGCCACGAAGAATTAAAGCTAGATGCACCACACTTTGTGGACTTATAGACTGTAATGACCTAAGGTGACATGTATAAGATCAGTGACCATGACCTCGCCTGGGGTAAAAAAATGGGACTTCTCTTGATATTCCGGATGTCACCTAATTTTCCATGAAGAACTAAAGCTAGAACAACCAAACTAGGTGGACTTATAGACTGTGATGACCTGAGGTGACATGCACAAGATCAGTGATCTTGACCCCAACGTCCCTTTATAGGTTGGGGATATGGGAAATTTTCCTTTATCAGAATTGTCCTTGGACAGTTTTTCAGTGTTCTTATTATTATTACTACCGTATTATTGTTCTTATTTTAAAACTGCCTTATTTCAAAGGCCATTTGGCATAGAGCCTTCATATTTGGTCAACTTAGTCGGATTGCTGTCCTCTTCTTTTGGCCAATTATGGTGGCAATCTGTCAACCTGATCTCAGGATATTATCTGAAACGCAAAAAAAGAAAGAAAAAAAAAGTCAGGCACAATATTTCAAGAACTTTTTAAGTTAGGAAACTGAAATTTTACTACAATATAGCCTTAAGGCGGATGCAGTGCAGGAAATACTATGGTTCCATTCGGTTTATTATTCTCTGATATCACCTTGGGTCAAAAATTGGTACTTTCCAGATATTCCAGATATAACCTATTTTTTTTCATGGAGGATTAAAGCTTGAGCCATGATGCGTGGTGAATTTATAGAATGTAATGATCTAAGGTGAGATACAGAAGATCAGGGACCTTGACGTTGCCTGGGGTAAAAACCTGGGACTTTTCTGGATAATCTGGATGTTGCTCAACTTTCTCTGAGGAAACAAAGATAGAGAAGACTATACTGGTGGAGTTATTGACTGATGACCTAAGGTGACGTGTACAATATCAGTGAACTTGACATCGCAGTCTATTTATAGCTCGGCTTCTAGTATGCAATAGCGGTGGGAAGCGTTTCTTAATTAAAATTGTCCTTGGACAATTTTATGTTGTTTTATTTGTTATTATCATCTCCAGATGATATTATTTAATTATGATGAATATCTAATGCTCCAGTTTCATCATCACTATATCTTACGTTTAAAAAGTAATCACCTGAGGAAAATCCCCGCGAATGTCTTCCCCCCCCCAAAAAAAGTAAAAAAAAACTCTGCCAGCTGAAAGTGCCATGATAATAGTCAAAAGCGTTCTTAGACTGCACAAGGAGCTGTTCATATTGACAATGTTAATTCTACATACTGGAAAAGAAAGAAAGAAAGAAAAAAAAAACAGACTGCCAACGACAGGCCATCAGTGAGAAACCACTGATGAAACTTCCTTTCAGCCAGGAAAATCAGCAAAACTGAGCAAAGGCTGGTTCACTGTATACCCATATATTAAACTTCCGCTTACCCGTCCTCCCGCATGGAGAGGGGCCGTGAAACTAATGGTCAGGCAGAACAAACAAAATGCTTGGATTTATTACCTCCGCCAGCAAAGCTGGAGGAGATTATGTATTCAATATGTTTGTCTGTTTGTTTGTCCACACGATATCTCCCAAAGTTCTCAATGAATTACAACGAAATTGTTTGAACAGGTGGGCCATGGATAAAATGGCTGATCCGGATCGAGCAATGGTATTGGCTGAGGAAGGCATTCTCTGGGTGTTTTCTAGTTCCTGTCTATTGCACTACAGTTATTAAGGCAACCAATAATTTTTTATTTCCAAAGCAACATTCATTCCCTGAGTCACGACCCGTTGCAATCAGTGTTATATTCATGTCTCCAGTTGTTTTGATGGCTGAGCACAGGCAAAGAGTCACCTTGACGATAATGTGAACAAATCAGTTCTCATAACAGTGTACATTGAAGGATACCGGTTCATCTAATGCTCCACCAGCGGCACTTCTCACTGTCTTTTTGATTGCTAACCTTGAGAAGATGAGAGACGCTGGGGAAGTATTTATATCTATAAATATCTGTCATTGATAAGATTGCATGACTGAGAGAATTTACGGACATGCCATTGGTCTAAATTACATGTGCAATATCAAGAGAAATTATGTCCTTGAGTGTAGGTGATAGAATAGTTTAGCAGGGAAGGGTTATGGTTTAACCCACTGCGTCCCGTTGATGTATATATATGTCCAAACATTTTGTCACTGTGACTCCCGTTGACGAATATAAATGCACCGCAATTGCAAGGTTTGTTATTTGCACATTTTTCAAATTTTGTGTGTGATTTTTGGTACTTATACACGGGACACCTTCCTCTATAAGATGCCAGGCAGGGACAGTGCATTGAGGATACGATAAGAATTGTGAACAACAGCAAGCTAAAATAAAAATTGGAGGGTATTTTTCTTGCAAAATCCTCTGGGAATTGGAGGCAAATCATCACAGCTTCACCAGAAGTATGAACACACAAACCATATATCTTGGGATACTACTCACATAATTTGGATACAATTTGCTGACTTGATATTAAGATATATTGGTAACACCCATACATACAGACACACAGACGCAGGTGATTATATATATATTTCACCTCCATAGGTGGGCGATAACAATACATCACATCAAACAACCCAGTTCCCTGATTCAGAAAACTTAACCCTTTCAGTCTGATGATATTTGTATGATTCAAGCTACCTCCCGACAATTAAACTCAATGTATAAAAACTCTCTTGTATTGGAGGAATTCTTTAATGCTAAATATAAGCCACACAATTCGAGATGTATATCGTAAGCCAAATAAAATAATCAAGAGTATGTAAAAATACGAAAAATGCATCATCGAACTTAAGAGGTCAGTACAGTACTTAAAACAGGTGACATTGTTTTCATGTTTGTTTTCCTGCTACCTCTGGATTGCCTTATTCAAATACGAAAAAAAGTAATGAATGTATTAATGAAGGCTGTAGCTAACTCCTTCAGCTCTAAAAATCTCTCCCAAGCTGAACATAATCGTCTGGAAGCAGAAAGATCAAACAACAAAAAGGCCATTTATACTGAAGTAGATATGCAGTACATCGAGAGGTAAAGGATACATAGTTGTAAAGTACATCAATCGTCGTATATAGAAAGATAAACTAGTAAGCAGACCTATGTAAATTTATGTACACTACCATCAGGCCTCGTAAAAATGCAGAATTAACAAAAAAATAACTTATAAAGGGATGAAACTGGCTAACATCTCACTGCAATGATGCCCTTTGATTTGTACACTTCCAGACGTTTCATCCGACACAGCAAAAATGGCTGGCCCAGATTTTCGTCCTTTTGCTGTTTATTTCACATAGCTTAGTGAAAAAGAAAATGCTTCGCTCCCATCCTTTTTATGGACATTATGACTAGCATTATCTTCTCTTATGTTTATCTCCTGTTACAACTGAGCATTGAAGATGGAGAATGGTAAATTTAGGCCAAGGTCAAGTGAACAGAGAATAGTACTGACGGGGTTGATGAAGGATGTATCTAGTCCTGCCGGTTCGAAAAGTCACTCGTAGGGCGAATATCATCATCCGGGGCTTGCAAGCAAAAAATAAATAAGAAGTGATCGCAGTGAAGGAGTTAACCTTTCCATCATCTGCTTTTGTCAGCATTCCCTCCCCCATCAATCACACCAAATCTGAACATTGCAACTGAATATATTTTCGACTGAATATTTATCAGCATGAACTTAGGTGAAAAGCTGGAATTGAAAAGTTCTTGATGTAATAAAGTATGTTTCTTAAATGATAAATGATAGCTTGAAAAATAGGTTTTAAATTGGCTGGGAAATATTAATAAGCAAAAGACCTCCAAAGTGGCTAGTCCAGTGTTTACATAGAGAACCTTGAGTACCCGAGAACTGTTTGAGGAATGATTGAAGATTGTTGATATTCCTCTTGTCCAGTCGCTGTATACGATGCAGAAGGTGGAGATTGGGGAGAGCAGGAAAGGTGAGATGGCGAAAAGACTGGATGAAGAGGAAGAAGAGGAGGAGGAGAAACCTGGTCCATCGCTGCTGGTGTCTGGCAATGCATCATGTTGCATGGCGGCAGAGTTCTCCCCTGCGGGTGGAAATGTGACAGTGGTCAGAATACCATGGGTAGTAGGGTATGCAAATAATAATAATTTAATATAAGACGAAGCAGAAGCACAATGGAAAGGGGAAAAATATGATACACACAGAATAATATAATGTTCCTAGCAGCTGACGAGAAAGACACGTCTCATGAATAAATAAATAAATCTCTCCTTTAAGTGGAAATAAGGTGAACATTACATATTCAGTGGTAACAGAGGATTGAAATATAGCAGGAGGCAGAATATCATAATGAAGTACCAACATAGCCTCATCTCTTGCCTTGTCCTCTGGGAATTCACTCATCCACCCTCCTACACAAATTGGTCTGCCTGCCCACTGTGCCTACCAACCCTGGCCACCAATCCCACCTTGCCTGCCCACCTACCTCACTCAGCCCACTCATCCACTTACCTAACTCACTTCACCCACCCATCCACCTACCTAACACACTTCACCCACCCATCCACCTACCTAACTCACTTCACCCATCCAAATCACACAATCAAACTATCCTGCCCAATACCCCACACAATAGACTGTGCCAACCCTGCACATTATTCACCTTTTCTGCCCGCCGTGCCTGTACACTCACCCACCAACCCACCCCAACCATCGACGCACCAACCTGCCTTTCACCAAACCAAGCTCCAATAGCGAGATATCTTGCAAGCTTATACACACGCAGACGCACACACACACACACACACACACACACACACACACACACACACACACACACACACACACACACACACACACACACACACACACACACACACACACACACACACACACACACACACACACACACACACACACACACACACACACACACACACACACACACACACACACACACACACACACACACACACACACACACACACACACACACACACACACACACACACACACACACACACACACACACACACACACACACACACACACACACACACACACACACACACACACACACACACACACACACACACACACACACACACACACACACACACACACACACACACACACACACACACACACACACACACACACACACACACACACACACACACACACACACACACACACACACACACACACACACACACACACACACACACACACACACACACACACACACACACACACACACACACACACACACACACACACACACACACACACACACACACACACACACACACACACACACACACACACACACACACACACACACACACACACACACACACACACACACACACACACACACACACACACACACACACACACACACACACACACACACACACACACACACACACACACACACACACACACACACACACACACACACACACACACACACACACACACACACACACACACACACACACACACACACACACACACACACACACACACACACACACACACACACACACACACACACACACACACACACACACACACACACACACACACACACACACACACACACGCACACACACACCGTCGTGTGGGTTCATTGGGTGGTTTGGAAGTGCTTTGTTTGATTCCTAATTTCTTAAAAGCTATGGGCTTTTTCCGTTGTGTCCATGTGTAATGAAAGTATTGCAGGGAATAAAATGCAATAAACTAATATATATTGTCATCTATACAGCCATAATATGATTACATTGCACTGTCTATAGCAAGATGCATTATACACGACAGACTGAGAGTCAAGCCTACAGCAGATTGGTTCATAACTTGCGCAAGTGCGTGTGTCGCCCCTTGACAGTCATAGTGGGCTGCCTGTCCAGAAAGGACCCAGTCCTAAACTCCGGGGAGCCCTACCTGGCTGAGTGAGAGATATTGGTTTCCGACTGTACAAGGGGAAGGGTGATACCCTGGAAAGAAATTAGATAGGCATAAAACTTTTGGACTAGATAATGAAGATAGTGGGGTGAGTTCTAGAAGGTATAATGAGATAAAGAATGAATATTGATGAGATGCAGTTTGGGTTTGTGCCAGAAAAGCGACCACTGATGCCATATTCATAATTCGACAGTATCTGGAATATATATATATATATATATATATATATATATATATATATATATATATATATATATATATATATATATATATATATATATATGAAAGAAAAAGGGATCTGTACTTTGTTTCTCTTGATTTGGAGAATACCTTCAACAGAATCTGTAGCTCCTACGAGCCGGGACGAAGCATATGCCATGCAATCCAGCAGACAGGGACTGCCGGGTGGTGGGTATAGCTGCTTTGTCTTCCTGCCACCATTTGAACCAGCTGCCAATTCATCTTGGTACCAAAGGGTAAGGAAGGACTCCCGGTAACTTATGGATGTGTGGTTCAGTTTGTCCCGTGACTTGCCCAGGTGTGGAGAGATGTCTCCAGAATCATCCTCATTCGATTCTGTTCCCCTCCCCCCCCCAGGCGGCCCCCTTGCATCATCCTCCCCTGCCAAACTTCCGCCGCTGGATACAAAGAAAGGGCTCAGCGACAGTGCAATAGGGCATGCTTTGGATGAAACAGTATCCATATTATCTGATAGTGGTCAATCTTCCTCGGAAAAAGGGGGAAGTTATCACATAGAGAGCTACATGTCATGTGCTCCATCCCCTTCCTACTCTGACACATCGGAAAAGACCCTCATAGTGCTTCAGGCAGCAAGACTAGCCTATGAAAGTGATGCCTTCACCTCTGAGGAAAAGTGGACGACCCTGGAACAGTGAAAAGTGAAGGAGATGGTAGTGAGAGTGACGGGCATTAAGTCCATAAACTCCCTTACTGCATCCCATCACCACACTCGTGACAAGTGTGGTGTTGTCTCTCCCTGCCACGACCCTCATCACCGGAGCCCAGGACTTCAAGGGCCATTTCACCACAACCTGCCCCTTCTTATGTGGGGAGAAGTCAAACTATAGTTGCATGTGGTCTGCATGGCCAGCCAGCGTCACCCCAGGGAGTACCCGCTTCAGGTGAGTTGTCACCCTCGTCCTCACCTACATCCGTTTCTCCTTCCCCTTCCCTTGTTGCCCATGGCCCTCCCCATGCCAACACACGTGGGTGTGGGTGTGCATGTGGTGCAAAGAAACATGCAGGTGGGCCAACATCACACCCAAGACACCCCGGCGTTGGCAAGCTTGACACTTTTGTGTGTGAGGAGGGTGAAGGATTCCAGCCAGCATTACCTGCCTTTGATGCAACAGGAGCAGGTGTGCAGATACAACATGTGGAGGCAGGTCCACGAATAATCCTATCCTTCTACCTGGCTATCTTTACATCGGCAGTAATGCAGTAGCTGGTGGATGAAATCAACTTCCACCAGGCTATCTTTGTTCACTGGCTGGAGATATCTATGAGCAAGAGCTCAAAGAAGAAGGATTGGCTGCCAGTAGAGGTGGGGGAAAATGTATGTGTGGCTTGTACTGACAATGATGATGGCCCACGTGAAAAAAATCGTGTGCTCCAGAATTATTGGTCAATGGATGAAACTGTGCACACACCTGTCTTTGGGAAGTATATGGCCCGCGATAGGTACAGCTGCTTAGAAATATCTGTTCCCTTACCAATCTGGCCCAGCAAAGTTTTATTTTGGTAACAAAGGATAGTAAACATATGTATGATCACACAAACATAGGACACTAATACAAGTGCACAAACACTTATCTCTTTGGCATTAATTGTTAATCAGATAACTACGTCTGAAAGGAAAGTCGAACACATATTCTACCCAAGATATGTCCCTGCACAGCGTTTATCGGGGTATAGCTTTATACTGAATGCAAATTTATATATACTGCATCCATACTTATGTAGTTTTAATCCTCCATGTGAACCTGCTACTGAAACCATACCACGTGATTCATTTTTTTTCGGGAGTCGGCTCCAAAGATGCTGGTGAAAATAATGAATCCATGCATATGTTAACGGTTGGTGACACAATAATTATTTTCATTTTATTATATTTTGTTTTTAAAGTAAGGATGTTATTGTTGTGTTTGACGTAGTACTGTAGATATAATGGACATTCTTAATACCAACATGTGTTCTAAATTTTCGTAATCTTCATGATTTTTGCATGCACAGAATCAAGGATGAAAAAAAAAAAAAGTGGTTTACTGCTTGACACTGAACTTATTGTCACAAACCTATGAAACTGATGAATGACAGGTCCTGGGATGGTTATAAATAATTTTTCAACACTGTTTTCTGATAGACATCCGTGTCATCGGTAGTTGGAGCCATCACTGGAGCAACATGATCGTTATTACCGGTATCTTAAGGCCAGTAAAAATACTATCTTCTTTGCTATTGTGGGAGATTTGAGCTTTCATTCTTTTTTGTGTCCACTATAGACAATTTGCAATTATTTGTGGTAATTATTCTTATTATCCATATCTGAAAAGGCTGGGATTTTCTATGTGTCACCTTTTTCAAAACAATGTTGTTAACATTGGTAGGCTGGCAAGTTAAAATAAAAATTTCTTAATGTGCGTCCCTACTTTGTTCATTATCCCAAATGCTTTAATTTATACTAGATAATAATTAGATGACTATTTGAGGGCATTATTAAAAAATAAGACTTTTTATATTTGATATTATTAGCTGTCCCTATTGAAACTTGTTACAGATCAAATTTCTTGTAAGTGCAAGTTTTCAGATTAATACAATGACTACTGACAGTGAAAGAAATAACACTACACGGGCCCATTATTTTTCACCTTCCATGAATTAAGAAATAATACAGTTCAATGCAGGACCAATGAGAATATTTTCTAAATATAGTTACCCAATCACTTAATACTGTATCATAGTTTCTATTGTCAGTCGGGCAACTGTATGTGGGCTGTGGATCCTAAATTGTGGGATCTATTAACTAATAGGACCAGGGGAAAATATGCAGCCAGAGGTGTCTGTATTACGGCTAGTGAGTAGAAGTGCTTCTAATTTAGGGTAAAGTACCCTACACTAAGATAATCAGACCCCCTTTAGGCTACTGTTTAGGGTAATGCACACTGTTGCTTTCTGGGTAATACTAGGCAAATCGAGGTCTCACAAAAGTTGCAAATATTTTACAGTACTTCCTTTATAAGCTGGCTACAATAAGCCATCTCATTCATTTCTTACATCAGAAAAAAAAAAAAATCACTTTCAGAAACATGCTTTCTTATCTCGGGAGAGTACGAATTTCTTGAAAATCTTGATATGTCTATTAGTGCTGCAATAAAAGCATTAAACTATACACTTTTTTTTTTTTTTTACTATAATCGTTCAGTATTGTAGCAAGTCAAGCAGCCATTATATATCTCAAGGTTTCAGAATATACACACACACACACACACAATATATATATATATATATATATATATATATATATATATATATATATATATATATATATATATATATATATATATATATATATATATTATATAAGGGTGAAATGTTGTGTTTTAGGGTAAAACTGGGTCTTGCCAAGGTTAAGATGACTTGCTCATGGAAGGTCTGTGCATAGCTTCTCAGTAAGGATACTACATTTTTTTTTATTTTATTTTTTATGAATAACAGAACGGAGGAAGGAAAAAACAAATGAGTAAAAAAAAAATAATCCATACACCAGATTACTGGTTTCCTCTGTTCATAAAATATCTGTAACAATTAGACTTGAAAAGCTGTGGGTTGAAATTTGGATGGAAACAACTCTGGGGAAGCGAGTTCCAGAGAGATGCAGTTCGGGGAATGAAAGAATTCTGATAGGCAGAAGTTCTGCGATATGGTTGAGTGAAATTCCAGTCATGAGCGCTACCAGATGCCCGTGTAGCACGAGGGAAGGCATGGAGAGGTGGCATCACGGACGCAACTTCGTCTGAGCATTTGCCAAAAAAATATCCGTAAAATAATGCAAGGGAGGCAACATTCCTTCTTACTTGCAGGGGAGGTAGTTTATATGTAATGGCAGGGTTGTTAACGATTCTCACAGCTTTGTTCTGAATTTTGTCTAGTTGTCTTAATGTAACCTCTCCACAACCATTCCACAAGGGTGAGCAATATTCAAGCTGAGAGGCACATGACTCATATAAATTATAGCTACCTGCCCATTGGCAAAGAAGTTACGGACTCTGTACAATAATCCAAGTTTCTTTGAGGCGGTTTTAGCAAGTGATCTGACATGAGAGGTCCATCTGAGGGCACTGTTAAGTGAGACGCCAAGAATTTCAATACTTTTGGAGATGGGAATATTAGTAGCACTGAAGGTAATGTACGAATCTGGCAATACCTGTCTATTAGTAAACTGTATATATTTAGTTTTACTATCATTAAAAGAGACAAGGTTGTTTTGTCCCCATTCACTGATTGTAGATAGATCTTGATTTATGGAGATGATTGTATTGAGTTGAGAGGTGGAGATATTAGACTTTGTAATTGGATGTCTGAGTGTGAATGACCTATGTAGTGTTGAGTCATCTGCATATGAGTGAATGGGATTGTAGGTGACAGATAAGAGATCATTAATATGAACCAGAAATAGGGTTGGCACCAGAACTGATCCCTGAGGCACACCGGCGTTAATTGAGTGGAAATTGGAATATACATCATCTACTTTTACTTTTATTTTCCTGTCACTAAGATATGAAGAAATCAAAGGAACAAAAGACGTTAGTCCATAGCAAGGGAGTTTGGACAGCAGGGAACGGTGCCATACTCTGTCGAAAGCTTTAGAGATATCAAGAGCTACTGCATGAGTTTCTCCAAAAAGATCAACTGATTGATGGATGGTATGAGGTAAGAGATTGAGTATGTCAATGGTGGATCTTTCGTGGTGAAAACCATATTGTCTATCACTAATTAAGTTGTTGGATTCAAGATGTTTAACAATGTGCTTATTAATAAAAGTTTCAAATACCTTACCAAGAGAAGATGTGACAGCTATTGGTCTGTAACTGGAGGGGTCAGACGAACTTCCTGTCTTCGGAATTGGGTGGATATTGGCTTCTTTCCATGAATTTGGGAATAAAGAAGTGCGTATGCATAGTCTGAATAATTTAGCTAGGACAGAGGCAAGTTCAGGGGAACACTTTTTCAAAACAATTGGCGGAATTCCATCTGGGCCTGGAGCTTTGTTGGTAGGTAAATTGTCTAGGATGGATTTTACATATCTTGTCTGTATTTTAAGTGGGGCAATTTCGGGAGAATCAAGTTCCAGTACTGGGACATTTTGGCTGGTATTGTCTATGGTAGAGTTTCTGGCAAAGGTACTGGCAAAGATATCTACTTTCCCACGTGGGTCATTTGTAATGTCACCATCTGAAGATTTTGGTGGGGGAATGGAAGATGACTTGTTAAAGTTATTGTTGAAAGAATTAAGAGGAATATTCTATTGTCATTAGGGTTGTTAAGTAGTTTTGATGCTTGCTTTTGAAGAAAGTTTGATTTAGATAGATTTAATACAGCTTTTGCATGATTTCTTGCAATTTTAAATTAGGAGAGTGATTCAGATGTTTTTGATTTTAAGTAAGAGTTATATGTTAGTGACTTTTGGGCTGTTGCTCTGGCACAGTTGCCATCAAACCGTTTTGGAGAGTTCGATCTTTTAGTGAACTGTTGACTTGGTATGAATAAATCCATACCAGCCAGTATTAAGTCGCAAATGTGGGACTGGGTAGAATTGGGATCATTAGAGAAGAAAGACTGCCATGGAACATCAGCAAGATAATTTCTAAATCCATCCCAGTCTGCCCTATCAAAGTGCCATCATGTCACCCTGACAGGTTCAGAACGGGGAGGTGTGGGAGGGTTAACTAATGAGGCTTTGATGAGATTGTGGTCAGAGGATCCAAGTGGTGACAGTACCTCTATCCTGTATTGATCTGGATTATTTGTTAAGAATAAATCCAAGAGATGGGCATTATGGTCAGGATTATCAGGTATTCTGGTTGGTTGCTTTACCAATTGATTGATTGATTGATCGAAAATAATTACAATCTGGCGGCGCAACTGCCAGGGTCATATGTCGCCGGATGACAAAGTAGAAGGCACTGCAAAATAAAAAGTGTCTATTCAAAATAAAGTTAATATCTGTTAGTAGGAATAAAACACTAAAAATAATAAAAGAATAATTTATAAAATAATTACTTATAAAAGTGGAAGGAGGCCCGCCTCCTGAAGAAAACTAAAAACATCAGTAAAATCGTTAGAGGCCTCACCAAGCATCGAGGATAAACAGTAGGCACCATCTGCTCCCCCATGCCTATGAAGGAACCTCTGACACAGGCCCCCCAGACTCGGACACTCGACCAGCAAGTGACGGACAGTAAGGGGAACGAGGCAGTCATCACAGTACGGTTGAGTTTCACCACACATGAGGAACCCATGTGTAAGCCGAGAATGCCCAATGCGAAGCCTAGCAAGAGCCACCTCCAGTCGCCGAGACATAGAGGGAAGAACCCTTGGCACAACCACTCTCTGAAAGATTTCTTTTAGTTTATTTTGAGACACACCATCCCAGCGTCTCTGCCAACACGTACAAATTGCATACCGCAAGTAAGGTGTTACATCAGAAACAGGTAGTGAGTAGTCAGCTGGGGGCTGTTGAGAAGACGCAGCTTTAGCTAAAGTATCTGCCCTCTCATTGCCCACCACACCAACATGTGCAGGAACCCAACAGAAGTCTACACGGCGGCCATGGCGGCCAAGAAGAAAAAGCCACTCTAAAATTGATAAAACCAATGGATGGGATGCATTAAAAGACTCCAGTGCAAACAAAGCACTACGTGAGTCACTATAAATCACAAAAACGGATTGGCGGAGAGTAAAAATGATTTTAAGAGCATACAAAATTGCAGTCAGTTCTGCTGTATACACTGAAGTAACGCCAGGAAGGCTACCGCCCCTACTAGAGGAAGGGAAGACAACACCAAATCCTACTCCTGAATCAGTCTTAGACCCGTCAGTATAGACGGGGACAGAACCCTCATGAATGGAGGCATGTTCTAAAAAGAGAGAGAGGGACACCTGAGAGGGAAGCGAGCCCTTTTTTTCAACAACGGACCTACAGAATGTCACGCGAGGGAGTAGCCAAGGACCCACCCTTGGGATCCGATGTGGACAAATTGCCAGTCTCGGGAGAGAGAGGGCTAGCATAACAGACCGGACCCTGTAACCAAATGGCTTTGGGAAATTGGGACGGGTCTCAAAAACAGAAGATCGGGAATCCTGTGAGACAATGGCACAAGAAATTGAGTCTGGAATGCGGTGAAGACGATACCAACACCTCATCATTAGCAACTGGCGCCGCAAGTCCAAGGGGAGTACACCAGCATCTACCAACAAACTTGGAATTGGGGACGATCTGAATGCCCCGGTTGCCAGACGAACACCAGCATGATGCACAGAATTTAACAACCGGAGGCGGGCATCTGTTGCAGAGGAGTAGATCTCACACCCATATTCAACTTTAGGAAGAATAAGAGACCTATGCAAGAGGAGGAGGGTCTGACGGTCAGCACCCCAAGAGGTATGAGCTAAAGCCCTCAAAAGACTCAAAGCTTTAAGACAAGCCACCTTAACAGAATGAATATGAGGAACCCAGGTTAATCTTCTATCAAACAGAAGACCCAGAAACCGCGTCTCTTCCACGGAGGATATTCTTCTACCATAGAGATACAAGTCAGGGTCTGGGTGGACTCCTCGAAGACGACAAAAATGTATAGCCACTGTCTTTGCTGCAGAAAAATGGAAACCGCATGCTTCTGCCCAGTCAGAAATTCTATTGAGAGCCAGCTGCAACTTCCTCTCTATCAGAGACATTCTAGACGCAGTGAAAGAAATCGAGAGGTCATCAACATATAGTGATCCTCGTACACCATCAGGAAGTACACTGATGACGCTGTTAATGGCTACAGCGAACAGAGTAACACTAAGGATACTCCCCTGTGGTACTCCATCTTCTAGTGGTCGGGCATTAGAAAGCACTCCTCCCACTCGCACCCTTAAAATTCGGTTAGATAAAAACTGTTGAATAAAAACAGGTAAGCGCCCATGAAGACCAAACTCATGAAGAGAGAGTAAAATACCATGACGCCAGGCAGTGTCATATGCCTTTTCCAGATCAAAGAAGACTGTGACCTGGTGTTGGTTAGTGGAAAAAGCCTCACAGACAGAAGATTCCAAGGACAGTAATGCATCAGAGGTAGATCGCATTTTTCGAAAACCATACTGGGCAGGGGATAAGAAGTCACCTCTCTCTAAAAACCACACAAGCCTAACATTGATCATCTTTTCCAAAACTTTACATATACAAGACGTCAAAGAAATAGGCCGATAATTCGTCGCCTGTAGGTGATCCTTACCTGGTTTGGGGATGGGGATAACTACAGCAACACCCCAACAAGCCGGAAACTCCCCAGAACACCAGATCTTATTAAACAGTGAAAGCAAAAACAACAGGGACTCATCAGATAGGTGGCGTAAAAAGGCATAAGGAATATCATCAAAACCAGGAGAGGAATCATGGCACTGCGACAGAGCTGACTGGAGTTCAAAAACTGAAAATGGAACATTGTAAGGCTCTCCCCCAACAGAGGCAAAACTGAGACCACGAGATTCTAGGCGCTGACGGCGGCAAGCCAAAGGTGTATCTGCTTCCTTCTTTAACACACTGGCAAAATGGTCAGCAAGCAATTCTGCAACAGCAAATGGATCAGCCACAGTTCCACCTGGTGCAGATAAAACAGGAGGGGATGGAACAGTAAATTTACCTGAAATTTTCTTTACCCAGTTCCACACCTGGGTGATGGAAGTCCTCGAATTGATGGAGGAAACATAACCCTTCCAGGATGAACGCCTAGCCTCCTTTAAGACCCGCCTCATATGAGCTCGTGCCCTCTGACACGCCACCAAATACAGAGGATCCCCACGGTGACGACGAAGTCGTGAGAAGGCGATTCGTTTGGCTCTCACTGCGGAACTACACTCCGAGTTCCACCAAGGAACTGGACGTTTAGGAAACTGACCCTTTGTTTTTGGAATAGATAATATGGCTGCTGAGTGCAGCACGGTATTGAAATATGACACAGCCTCCGTAAGACAGCCAAACTCATTGACAGAAAGGGAAATGGAACTTAATTCCCTGAAATATGGCCAGTCAGCCTTATCCAGAAGCCAGCGAGGAAGACGTGGCTGAGGTCCACCTGCACTAGCAGTTAAGAGTAACGGAAAATGGTCGCTGCCATACAGGTCTGGCAACACATCCCAGTTAAAATCTAAAAGAGCATCAGCTGAACATAAGGACAAATCAATGGCAGTAAAAGTTCCTGTCTGGCTATGGAAATAAGTCATTATATTGGAGTTTAAAATGCCTAACTCCTCATCTTCCACTAAAGAGGCCAGCATAACACCCCGAGGGTTGGCCTCACTGTTTCCCCATAGTGGATGGTGACCATTCATATCGCCTAGTAACAGAAAGGGAGAAGTAAGGCCATGAATAAGGCGTTCCAGATCCGCCCTTTCAACAGTTGCACTAGGAGGTAGATAAAGACTGCAAACTGTATACTGCCGACGTAAAAACATCCGGACAGCAACTGCCTGCAAGGGACTGGAAATATCCAGATGACTAAATGGAATATCCTGGCGAAGGAAGATAGCAGCACCTCCATGACGACCTTGGCCCAGCACAGGATCAAAATAAAAAGCATTGTAGCCAGAAGGACCAGCAGGAGCAGTATCACCAACCATGGTCTCCTGGATACACATGCATAGCGGAGTAAATTGAGAAACTAGATGACACAGTTCTTCATAGTTAGCACGTAAACCCCGACAATTCCACTGGATGATAGAACCCATAGTGGAGGGGAAAATGATTAAGTGCGTGACTGTACACCTCCTGACATGCGAGCGGGTTTGGAATGATGCTTAGGAAGGCCCTTGGTAAGAGACTGTCCAGCACCAGGAACCCGCGCTTTATGTCGAACATCCGTAGGCAAACGTGAGGACGTGGAAGAGGAAAGTTTTACACCACTCTTCCTTTGAGGTGGAATAATCCGAGAATTGGACTTCCCAGTGTCAAAATTTTTGCGGGAATGTGGGGGCCCTGACGAGCCTCCAGAGAGGGAGACTGGCACTCGTGCTGAAAGGGGGACAGTCTTCTTTGGTATGCAGGTACGTCCACCAATGGGTTTGTCATGGGCAGCAGCATGGAGCCCAACAGGAGGGGAGGTGCTACTCTGGACCCTGCCCGGGGCCCCCAGTGAGCTGAGAGGTCGAGCAGGAGGGATTAGGGTCCTGGCCTCCGAACGTGGAGGGGAGAGGGCAGAATTGTCTGAGTTAACTGGAGGAGAAACAACCGGTACCACAGAGGAAGAAGTGACCGACTCACCTGACTTGTTGGAGGGACCGCAAGCTGCCTCAGTCAGATCAGAGCATGCTGTGCCATCAGAGGGACTGCAACCACTCGTGCATCCCTCAGGGCTGGGGTCCTGACAAGCAGGGGAGGGCTTATCCCCTGGCTTTAGAGAGGGTACCTTCATGTCTGAGGCCACAGCGAAACCATCCAACTCGGTATCAATGACCGGGACATCAGTATCTATGCCCGATACAGTAGCACCATCAGAGTGGCCACCCTGATCAGCATGGGAGGCTTTAGTTGGGGGAACATCTGTCAATGACTCAGTGGACTCACGAATGCGTTTGTTGGAGGACCGTTTAGGGCTATGTACCTCAGCCTGTACAAGTTCGGATGGAATCACAGAAGTATTCTTGGGCATATTCTTGGAGGTACTAACTGAGGTGTCTTCTCCATCAGTAGTTTCCACCAAAGTTGCAAATTTATTGCTGACAGGCACCGAGAGAATCTGCATCCTATCAGACGTGTTGGAGGTTGACCGAGTACCCCGACTCTCACGTCGTTGAGAATTCTGTTCATCACCACCAGAATTGCGGCCTGACTGGACGGACCTTGATAGAACTGAAGCAAAGGAAACTCCAGGTCGTATATACATAGACATAACTCGGTGTTTAGCTTCCTTAAAGGTAATCCTTTCACGAGTCCGCAAAGACAAAACCTCACACTCAAATTTGTATTTGTCACAAGCTTTGGAGGTAGCTGCATGGCCACCTCCACAATTGACACAGGTCTCTGTACCAGAACAATCTATATCTTCATGGGAAATTCCACATGTAGCACATATTGCAGGAAGGCCCTGCAACAATCGTCGACAGTATTTGCTAACGTGGCCAAACTTTTGACAATGAAAACAGCGTCTTGGACTGGGTATATACAGCTTCACCTTTAAGGACAACCAGGCAACCTTAATGGAAGAGGGAAGCTGAGTGACCTCAAACGTTAACAAAATGGAGGGCGTGGGCAGAAGGACACCATCAATTTTCTTATGAAATCTTTCCACTTTGATGACTCCATGTACCTTCATTTCCTCAAGAAGCTTTGCTTCTGAGTACCTAAGCAGCTCTCTAGAGTAGATTACCCCACGAGATTGGTTGAATGTGGGATGCGGCAAGCATGTAACTGGAGCCCCAGATACCTCAGATAGAGAACAGAGTCTGTCTTTCTCCTCTGGGGAGGTAACCTCCACAAGCAGGCTCCCATCGTGCTGTGGCAAAATTTTTGGCTCCCTGCCACATGTCTTAACGATTGTTCTATGGACTTCAAAAATGTCCAGTTCTGCCACTTTGACACCTTCTACTGCCCGGATCACCAAATACCGAGCAAAGTGGGCTTGTTCATAAAAGCCTGGCAAGACCTCACGCGGGGATGTAATTGGGCCAGACTTTAAGTGGCCCAGATGTTCCTCATATTTATTGTTTGTTTTATTTTCCATTAAAATTTAATAACTTCATTCCCCCACTCCTCCACCCACCACGGAGCCCAACAAGGGGAGGTCTTATGCCAGGGACAATGCCACTGGCGACCCCAGAGGTAGCAGGGAAGTATACGCGGGTAACCACTGGGGAACCCGAACAAGGGTGACTCCAGGACGGTAGGAGCCACCAGGCCCCCCAGTGCCCACTTGACCCTAGCCAACGCATGACCAGCCGATTGACCTGGTCGGGCCCAACCAGGCCACCCGTCTTGCCAGAATAAGGGACCAAAGAGGTGTATTGCTAGCTGCAGGGCGCAGCATACACAGCATCGCTCAACCTCCAGGACTCCCGTCTCCCAGCATTACGGGACGCCACGCACGGCAAACACGTGGGGAGGCAACTGTCCTGCCCTAGATGGCAAATGGGCAGGGACTAACATCACCAGCAGGCCTCCTCCACCAGTGATGCAGGGGGCGCTTGGTCCACGTAGCTGACAAATACCGAACCCTACAAAGGTAGGCATGCCTCCAAAGTAGGTGGCACCGCCAATCACGCTTCAAGCCCTGCCACCACGTCAAGGTGACCCCCTGCAGCGGGGTTGCTTTACCAATTGGGTGAGATTAAACGATTCCGCAAACAGCTCGCACTCTAGACCAGCGTCGTCAGCCCGGGCAGAATGCAATAACCATTCAACATTGTGTATGTTAAAATCATCCAAAATGGTAATTTCGGTGCCAAGGGCAAGGTCAAGGTTACTCAACTAAGTGGAAATGGAATCAAATACACTGGGTTCCGAAGAAGCATTAGGGGAACAATAAACTACACAAATATATTTGGTAATGTTTTGACAATTTAATTTATATAATGAGTAATCAAAATTGGATGAAGTGAAGTTTAAAATAGTTTCAACTGCATATTGGGATTTGATATAACAACAGGTGCCATCCTTGTTACGGAAGTTTGTAAGGAGATGGTAACCAGGAAAAGGGGATATGGACTGAAGCAAAAAATGAACTGCGTTTAAATTTGTGGTAAGGCCGTGGATGTTGGTAAAGAATAAGGCCGCACAGTCACTTCTTCGCCGACGACCATTCCCGGAAATAGCAACAGTCCTGTTATACCATTCCATAACGTGTATTATACATGCATAGAGGCGAACAGGAGATGGGACGAGACTCACACAGTAAATATGTGTGGAATTACCTGTGGCAGGAGTATTATGGAAATATTTTGGATGTAGAGAAACACTGCTGTCCTGACGTACTGTTTTTATCTCTGTGAACAAAACTGTCGTAACGTTAGCGACAACAGTCTGTGTTTCTCTACCTTCACCACATTTCCACATGTCAACATATTCATTAATGACTATTATCGCTTCGACGTCGTTTTCCCCATGTGACGAGTAAACTGAGACTGTTAAAGAAAGGAAAATATCATGTCACAGGGACGATGGCGTCACTGCATAGAATAATAATAATAATAATCAATAATAATAATAATAATTAATAATAATAATAATAATAATATAGAAAAAAATAAAGCCTGAAGTGGATGAATGTTTTAATAAAATGGATGTATTTACAGTATTAGTGCAGTATTGCCAAGAAGCGAAATGAAATGAAATCAAATGAAAAGGTGGCACCTGGTAACAAAGACCATATGGCACTAAGTCGAAATTATGGTAAAGGAGGAAAATAAGGAAAATTATAGTAAAGGAAGAAAATAAGGGAAATTATGGTAAAGGAGGAAACTAAGAGAAATTATGGTAAAGGAGGAAAATAAAGGAATGTTTTTTGAACACAGAAGAAGACTGAAACTGATGTTGTCTCAAGAAATTACGAAGAGAAAGTAATGCGCGACGTCTATAAAGTGAAGGATAACCTGACACCGCATAAAGACTTTATACTGGACTATGTTGTTGAAGAGGCTACCTTTGAGCGAGGATAGTGGGTATCGAAGAACCACTCGAGAGCTAAGTGGTGGAAGGGCATGACTCGGGCATAGAAGAACGGCGGCGAGGGAAGGGGGTTTCTTCCCCTGGAGGCAAAGGAAGGTCTAAAAGAGATTTGACGATAGGCTCACTTGAAGTTGGGGTGGGGGAAGAAGAGAAAGGTGGAGGTAATGGAGAGATTATAGATGAAGTAGAAGATGTAGAGGCTGCAGCCTCAGGGGGAAGAGGAGTGGAAGGAAGAGTGACAGGAGGGGAGTGAACATCGGCAGAAATGGTAATTGTAGAAGTGGAAATGAGGACGGTTGCAGAAGTGGTTGGAACAAACAATGGTGAAGAAGTATCCTGAAGAAACCGTGTAACTTTCTGGATAGTTTCGGAAGAACTGTCACCCGAAGATGCATGACGAAGTGGACAGAAGTCAGATCTGGAGGAGATAGGAGGCATGCAGTGCTTTTGGGGAAAAGGAAGCGACCCACGATGGGCTTTACGTTTCTTGACCTACTGAAGGGGAGTGGGAGGGCCGTGGCTGAGAACGGGAAGGATGCGACACGGGAGCGGAAGTAGATGACGACGTAGGTGGGGTAGAGGAAAGAGAGGTGGAAGTAGAGAAACCGAGAATTGAAAAGGAATTTGATAACGGAATAGGAGTGGACGAAGAAGGGCAAGAGGTGGTTGAGAGAGAAACGGACAAAGGTTGGGCCGCAGAAAGAGAACAAGAAGGCTGTAAAGAAAACGAGTGAAAGGACAAAGAAGTGACAAAGACATCTGAGGTTGCAACAGAAGAACAGAGACGATAGGCTGTGGTAGTAGCATCTGCATAGCCTTGACATAGTGCTTCCCGGTGAGCTTCAGTCCGGTGGAGTCCAGTGGACAGTTGGAGCCAAGAAACGAAGAGAGTATTGTAAGTGCAATACTCGTGTGTGTGTTCTTACCTTACCTAATTGTTCTTACCTAATTGTATCTTTACAGGAATGAGTCAAGCTCGTACTGTCCCGTGTCTTAAACCATATTTATCGTACATATCCTTAAATTTGTGAATTGTTTTGGCACACACTATTTCATTAGGTAGTGCATTCCATTGATCAATTGCTCTGTTTGGGAAACTGAATTTCCTTACGTCTTTATCACCTCTCTTCTTATGCAGTTTTTTGCAGTGTCCTCTTGCTGATGCTTCTCCATATGTTAAGTAATCATTTATGTCTATTTTCTCCTTTCCTGATATGCACTTATATAGCATTATCATGTCACCTCTTTTCCTTCTCTCCTGTAAAGTTGGTAGATTCAGTTTATTTAGTCTTTCTTCGTAGCTTGGGTCCCTTAAGCTTGGTATCCATCTTGTAGCGGCCCTTTGAACTTTTTCAATCTTGTCTATATGCTTTTTGAGATGAGGGCTCCAGACTACTGATGCATATTCCAGGGTTGGTCTAATGAATGATGTTATTATCCTTCTTAGCATGTCTTCATTTATGTATGTGAATGCTATTCTCATATTTGCAAGCAATGTATACATGTTCCGTACCTTCTCGCTGATGTGGTCAGCCGGAGATAGTCTGTTATTGATAATCACACCTAGGTCTTTCTCTCTTTCTGATGTGTATAGGGTTTTATTTCCTAACTTATAATCCCAATCAGGTCTTTTTCCACTTTTACCAAACTTGATTACATGACACTTGTCCACATTGAATTCCATATGCCATGTACTACTCCATTCATGGAGTTTATTTAATTCTTCTTGTAGCTCTTTGCAAGAGTCTGTGTTAGTAATTCTCCTTTGTATTTTTGCATCATCTGCAAGCATATTCAGATAGCTCTCATTTCCAGTGTTACTGTTTATATCATTTATATACCCTGTGGTACTCCACTAGTCACTTCTTTCCATGATGAGTAGTTTCCTCTTAGTACTGTCCTCATTTCTCTTTTTATGAGAAAGTCTTGCATCCAACAAAACAGTTTGCCTCGAATTCCTCCTTGATGGTACAGTTTCCATAAAAGTCTTTGGTGTGGTACTGTGTCAAAAGCTTTCTTGAAATCTAAATAGATACTGTCCACCCATCCTTCCCTTTCCTGTATTGTGTTTGTTACTCTGTCATAGTAGCTCAACAGATTAGTAACACATGATTTTCCTTTTCTGAAACCAAACTGTCTTTCTGTTATCATACTGTGTTCTTCTAGATGATTTACCCAAGCTTTTCTTATAAGCTTTTCTAATACCTTGCTTACAACACTGGTCAGTGATACTGGTCGGTAGCTGAGTGGATTTTGTCTATTTCCTTTCTTGAATAAGGGGACAATATTTGCTTTTTTTCCAAATATCAGGTAGTTTACCTTGACTCAAGGATTTCTTGAAAATTATAAATAATGGTTTACTTAACTCCTTTGCACATTCTCGTAATACCCAACATGAAATTTCATCAGGACCACTTGCTTTTCCTCTGTCTAATCTACTTAACTCCTCCTGTATTACTTTTTCTGCTATTTGTATATCTGGTAGTATGTGTGGACATGCGTGTTCCACATAGTTCCTCTCAAAATTTTCTTACGTCTTCTGTAAAAACTAATTGGAAATTCTTATTTAGTGCTTCACAAATATCTTTCTCTTGTGTATAAGTGATTCCCTCGTCCGTAATGGATTGTATTATATATTTTACTTTGGTTTTGCTTCTGATATAGCTGTAAAACAGCTTTGGTTCCTCAAACTGTTTTTGGGCTTCCCTCCTTATTCTTGTACTCGTATAGTCGTTTCTTGCCTGTTTGTAATTATTATACGCCCTTTCACTATTGTGTCTTCTGTATCTATTCCACAACAAATCTCTTCTTTCTTTTGATTTGTTACATTCTGTATTGAACCATTTCTATATTTTCTTATCTGCTTCTTTGTGCTGTGGGATGTACTTCTGGACTCCTATTTCATAAAATTCACAAAATTTTTTATATACAGCATTTAAATCTTGTCCTCTAAGCTCATTTTCCCAATCAGCTTCTAAGAAATACTTCTTTAGGTCTTGATAATTTCCCTTTTTATAGTTTAGGCTCTTTTTGTAGCTGTCATTGCTGTTTACTATGTCATATGCTATCCTGAAGTTATAATTTAGTACTGCATGATCGCTTTTGCCGAGTGGAGGGTGATATATTAAACTGTCGTATCATTTTCTTGCCTAGTAAATATTAGATCTAGCACTGAAGGTACATAAGTCCTCTTTTTCTGGTGGTTTCCCTCACATGTTGCGTTAAGAAAAACTCTTGTACGAGATCCAGGAGCTTTTGGTCCCAACAGCTTTCTTGGCTATTTATATCTAGAGAATTCCAATTTATATTTGTGTTGAAGTCCCCAGTTAGTATAATTCTTTCCGATTTCTCTTCCATTTTATGTAGCAATGATCTTATACTCTGAATTGTACTCTCTGCCAGGTCCTCATATTTGTCTCTTTCCCATGTGTTTGATTTGGGTGGCATGTACAAATTGGCTACAATTACTTTACCTTCAGATGTGTCGATCTCTACTGCAATCAGTTCTACTTGTGATGGTACTTCTAGTTTTATTTCCTTGACTTTTAGATTTTTCTTAGTTAATATTATAATTCCTCCTCCTTTTTTTAAATTTCTGTCTCTTCTCCATATATTGTATTCCTCTAAGTTTAGTATGTCATTGGATATCCTTGGTGTTAATTTTGTTTCAGTTAGGCATATTATTTGTGGTTCATTTTCTCTGACATAATCATTCATCTCTAGTAATTTAGATACCATTCCATCCACATTTGAGTACATCAACTTTATCATCTTGTTTATATACTTGTCATGACATGGTTCTACTACCTTCCTCCTTTTTCTTCCATTCTGTTTGTGTACCACTTTCGTACCTGCAATCCTATTACTTTGTAAAAAATTTTCTTCTTCTCCTCTTTTGATCTTCCCTTATTTTTTGTTTTTGCTTCCTCCCTTTTCTCTTTCAGTAATTCCAGTTCCTCTTGTGTTAGGCATCTTTTTATCCATACATTTTTGAACTCCTCTTTTTCCATAAGATTCTTTGCATTTTTTAGTATCTCTTCCACAGTGTTTACACTCTGGAAAGTCACCTTTAGAGGTCTTGTCTTGCTTTTCTCATATTTCCCTAACCTTTTGTGTTCCTCTATCTCTTTACTACAGATTTCCTCTGATACTTCTTTCAGTAAGTTCATTACATTTGTCATCTCCTTTTTGTCTCTTGTGATCTTGTTTTTAACTTCTTCCTCTTCTATACCAGTGATTACTATTGATTTGTTTATCTCTACTGAATCTCTGACTAACTTTGGATTGTTTTGGATTATTCTTTTCACCTCCTTTTTGATGCTTTTTTCCTCCACCCTTGTTTCTAAGTCTTTCTTTACTTTCACCATTTCGGCATACGTGGTTTCTACATCATTTTTGTAGCTTTGCACAGCTTCATTCACTTGTGTTATCTTTTCCTCAATATCACTGCTCTGGTCAATAAGACTGCTAACTTGCCTAATTGTCTCTGTGTCATTTTTTAACTCTTCCATAACACTCTCGTGATTGACTACTGTACTTGCCATTTCACTCATTTTCTTCCTAAGTGTACTCAATTCCACTGTTAGTTCACTGATGGTTGTGTCTTTCTTATTGGCCTCCCTTCCTAGTTTTTCTATTTCTTCCTTTTGCAAGTGCATCTGCTTCTTTATTTCATCAATTTCATTTTTGAAACCATTTCTAGTTTGTTTACACGTTCGACCAGTCTATTGTGAGTCTCTACTTCAACCAGTTCTTGGTAGAAATCATCATTTTGCTTTTTACCTTTATCCCTTTTCTTTTCCAAATTTGCTTTACTAAAGTATGTATCCATTTTGCAATACTTAAAGTGCAAAGCATGTACTTACAATCTCCGTGTTGTTGTAGTCTAAACAAACCTCAGAGATGACTCAGCGTATTCTTTCGTCTTGGTTCTATTTCCTGTTTGAACAAGTCTTGTTTAAACTTATTATTTTCTTCCTTTTAATAATGAACAATCATTTAGTCTAACCTGGTACTGAGCTTGACTCATACAAAGATACAAATTTAGGTAATGCCACTGGCCGTGATGATTTGGTACGGAGCGCCGGTGACACACGTCCGCCTAGATTGAATCCCTGTGTGTGTGTGTGTATTCACTGTTTATTTAACACTGCTGGGGATTTTCCTATGTGATGTTATGTCAGTAGCGGTGAGGCTATGTCATTTTCCGACCTTGTTAAAGATATTACCCGTGTGTGAATTGCTAACATGTGTTTCTGTGTTGTTTAACTGCAATGTGACTAAACACAGAAACTTTAATTGCATAATTATTCAAGCCACACCGTCTCCTACCATACCCTGCCCTCGCACTCCCATCAAGAGTCACTGTGAACTGTAGGACTGATCCAAAGCTTTCCTTGAGTTCAGCTTCTGAAAAACGAATCATAAGTAGGTTGTTGTTCGAGCACCAGGTTCAGGGACAGAATAGAAGAACGCTATTATGGAGGAAATTAACTGTTCGTGAAAAACATTTGTACTGTATTTTAGGACTACAAAACACACAATATCCTTACTTTAACTAAAGTCAAACACGGTGTGGTGGCAGTAGGTTCTCATGGGGGAATAAGACGACAATAGTATGGGAAAAAGTATAAATTATTTTGCTGTGCTTAGAGAAATATAACTTGATACACGTCGTGCAGTGATATATCTTGGGTTAAATGTGTGTTCGACTTTCCTTACAGAGAAAGTTATCTGATAAACATAATTAATGCCAAAGAGGTAAGTGTTTGTGCGTTCGTATATGTGTGTGCTATGTTTGTGTGTTCGTACCTGTACATGTGTTTACTATCCACAGTTACCATAACAAAACGTCGGTGGGCCAGCATGGTAAAGGAACGAATTTTTCTGAGAGTCTGTACCTAGCCATACCACAATTTCTTCATTCCAACAGGAAGTATGACCCAGCACCAATGACAGGTTGTGCCAGATAAGGCCCTTCCTTACCGTGCTCAAGGAGTCTTTTGCGAGTCTTTTCCGGCCGTTTCAGAAGGATGTGATCGATGAGTCTCTTGTGCTCTTCAGGGGACGTGTATCATTTATTCTGTAAATGCCATCAAAACGTCACCGTTTTGGACTGATGTTCTTTGTCCTCTGTGACTGCCAAACTGGATAGGCTATGTGCGAGACGTAATAATTTATTCTGCTGCAGATGTTGATATACCTAGTGAAGATCCCCATGGTTTTTCTGCTGCTGTAGTGAAAGTGCCCATGGATAGGTATTTCAACAGGTACCACATACTGTATGTACACGGATAATTATTACACATCTCCAACGTTGAGGAAGTATCTGCTTGAAGATGGGACTGGGTCCTGTGGAACTGTCCATGCCAATAGGAAGAATTTTCCAGCCTTCACTGAATAAACTGAGAAAGGTGCCCTCTTAACCTAAAAATGTGTAACATGTTGGCCATTCACTGGCATGACAAGCAGAAGATGAACTTGTTGACCACAGTTCATAAGGGGATTGCGCAGGACATAGGCAAGACATACTTCAGGCCCAGGCAACTCGTGTTCAAATTAGATGCAAAAAATCTTGTCCATGGTGCAAGAAAACTTTCCTACACCTCCTTGAAATCGCTATCCTGAACTGCTTCATATTTTTCATAGAGGTTTGGGATAAGTGTATCTCTCTAGAGAGTTTGAGAGAGAAGTGGCACACGAGCTCCTTGCAAAATGTCAAACGTTTCAGGGCACAGGTGCAAGGAGAGAAATGTATCAGACGCGGACGACAGACATGTTTACTAGCACACAATACCTGTCACATCACCATCTTGTGGACCTTGGTCGAACTCTTGCAAGCCTTGTGGCCTACAGGCGTTGCCACGTGTGTGGCACAACAAAACATCGGCCTCATGCACGTAAGGACACCCTATCAATGCAGTGAGTGCTAGGTGGCACTATGCCAGTTTTTTTTTTTTTTTTTTTTTACTATCACCGTGAGCAAGAGTTCTAAACACAAGTGTGTGGGAGATTGTAACTAGTGTATAAGTATGTGCTAATGTTTTTTTTTTTTTTTTTCATAAGTAATACTGAATTTGCAAAGGAAATATGTAACGTAAGGGTTGTAAGTAAATTGAGTCACCATAGCAAAAATGGAAGAAAACCCAGAGTGCACCTGTAGAAAATGGGTAGAACTGAATTTTTGCTGCTCATGATATTAGTCTGGAATATCTTTGACATGTACCGTGATTATGTTATGAAGTGCAAATATTATAAGTGCATAGAACATGAGTAGTACGGTAAGTAATATCACCATGCCAGAAATGAGTGTAGAAAACCATAAATTGTAGATCATGTATGTACCTCAATTATCAACCATAGTGTGTGCAACCTGTGGAAAAATTATTAAGGAAAATGCATGATCACTAGTCTTCTTTCTAATTGAATACACAGTTCAAAGTTGTTAGGCAGTCATTGAAAAATAAGTAAATATTTTTTCACTTTTTATTGTATCAGTGTCAGTTCTCCCACACACCAATGGGGTAAAGTGTCATTCTGTTACGAATGGAAAACCAAAGAAAAGTTACATGCACAGAGTGATGACCCATATCAATAGCACTGAGTATGGAATGTGGCGGAAATAGGTGACAAAAGGGAAAGCAGATGTCAAAGAACCCCAGTCAGTGTTACAGTCACACCTTTCAACTGACAGCCCAGTCACTGCTACCAATGCAAGCCAGGGGGGCTTCCACAGCCAAGGCCAGAGCCGAGTGCTGCCACACGGACACAGCCCACCTGAATCGCTTGAAGTTTCTCCTTCACCCCCATACTCATTGACGGGATCACCTGCAGACCTGTGGATGGTTTCATTCGCAAGAATGAAAGTTGATGAGAAATATGGTTTTTAACAGGTATCCCTAGCTGCTATACTTCTCCGGATATGAAGGTTTGAAAGCAGGCTATTTGGGGGAAAATGCCTGTAGTGAATACACGCTGGCCTAAAGACAATGCTGGCGCGTGAGGGCTAGGGAAGCGGTGAAGTGGGCAATAAGAAAGTTTGGGATTGAGGAATGGCTGGTTTGAGTGGTTATGGCTATGTATGTGGGTGCTCTCAACCAGGTGAGAGTGAATGAGATTTGGTGGTAGGTGGGGTCGCACATCATCCACCCACTTATTGTAGCAGTACTCTGTTTTTAGGGTAGCTCTACATTGAGTGGCAAGCCAATGATTTCCTGTAAAACAGGAAATCATTTACAACGCTGGGTGGTAACCTTAAAGCCACAAAAACGTGATCCCTACATAACAAGTGGGTTGATGAAGGGTTAGTGTCCTTTCAGTGAAAACAACCAACAAAAGATACGAACAAGGAGCCTCGGATCAGGACTGACCAACAGGTGACGACTAAGGACCGAACAAAGGATGTTGTACAGACTGCAACATGGAATGTAAGGGGTGCAAATGATGAGGTGAAAAAGGGAGAGATTGTCAAGGTGCTTGAGGATGCAAAATGCGACAAAATAGGGAAGTGAGACTGCGAAAGAATTGAAGCATGGATGGGGTATATGTACGGGAGTGGGTGAGAATGAGAGGGCAAGAGAAAGAGCGTATATTGTTATGTGCAAGAGATGGAACGAAAACATAAGACACTATGGATCAGCTGGCTCAAGGACTGTGTGGGTAAGATTGAAAATTGGGCTACAAATGTGGGCGATTGTGTGTGTGTATGCGCAATGCAAGATCGTGCAAGCAGAGTAAAAGAAGAGTTCTGGACAAATGTGGAATCATGCATGGAAAAGTCTGAAAGGAATGAGAGTGTTTTTGATTGTAGATATGAATGGAAACGTAGGGACTGTGAAGGTGGATGGAATAGTTGGTGAGTGGGGTGTGCCTGCAGAGATGGATGAGAATGACAATGCTCTAGTGGACATCTGTGCCGTAAGGGGGTTGGTGATAGCAAATACCCTCTTTAGACACAAAATAATCCACAGGTATACTTGGTGGGTGATGAGAAGGGTGGGTGGTGAATTGAAAGAACGGAAGGCAATGATTGATTATGTGTATGTGGATGATAGAATGAGGTGTGTAATGGATGCAAGAGCATATAGAGGTTGGGGGGAGTGGACTTTCTAACCACCACTTGGTGGTAGTGAGAATCAAGGTTCAAATGAAATGGAGGAAAAGAAGAAGGGAAGGAGAGGAGGATGTAGTTCATACAAGTAGGGTGGAAAGGTTACAAGAGGATGGAAAAAAGGCAGAATATAAAAGTAGAGGAGTGACTGGGTAAATATGGATTGGAGCAGATGGGGGACTTGGACGGTGTGTGCAAGATATTCACAGAAGAAATCTATGCAGCGTGTGTGGTGGTGTGTGGGATGAAGAGATGAAAGGGGGTGCAAGGAACAGCATGGTGAATGAAAAGGTGGGACAGGCTATGGCACAAAAGAAGAAAGCATATAGTGAGTGGATGAGAAACAGAGGTGTGGAGGAAGCTGAGAAACAGAAGAGAGAGTTATATTTAGAAAGGGAGAGAGAAGTGAAAAGATTAGTAAGAGAGAGTAAGAAGAGCGTGAATGAGGAATTTGGAAGGAATTTGAGTGTAAAGTGGAGGGAATGTAAGAAAATGTTCTGGAAAGAGGTAAAGAAAGTTAGACAGGGTGTCAAAGAAGTTAGTCGGGGAGTGAAAGATAAATATGGTAGATTACTGGTGGAGAAGGGAGAAAATTTGAGCAGATTGAGAGAACACTTTGAAGAATTGTTGAACATAGAGAATGAAAGTAATGTGAATATAAGTGGCTTGGAAATGGCTGGGAGACAGAGGGGCATGAGAAGAGAGAAAGAAATCAGTAGGTTGGAAGTAGTGGAATCAATGTAGAAAGTCAAAACGGGGAAAGCTCCAGGAATTGATGTAGTGTGTGGTGACATGCTGAAGTGTGGAGAAGAGATAGTAGTAGAATGGATGTGAAAGCTGTGCAGATTGGCCTGGGAGGAAAGTAGAGTCCTGTAGGATTGGAAGTAAAGTGTAATTATTCCCCTGCAGAAAGGAAAAGGAGAAAAAGAAATGTGTGGTAATCATAGAGGCATTTTTCTTTTTGGTGTAATGGGAAAAGTATATGGTAGGAAACTTATTGACAGAGTTAGGGGAATAACAGAGGAATTAGTTGGAGAAGAACAGGGAGGTTTTAGGAAGGGATGAGGTTGTTTAGACCAGATATTCATTCTTAGGTCTTTAGTGGAAAAGTTTCTAGAGAAGGGAAAGAAGTTGTAAGTGGTCTTCATGGATTTGGAGACAGCACATGACAGGGTGGATAGACAAGTATTACGAATATATGGAGTAAATAGGAAGTTGTTGAATGCTGTGAAGGTTATGTATGACGGTGTTAAGGCTGCATTGTGTGTGGATGGTTAACTGATTGAATTTTTCTATTTGAAGGTTGGATTGAAAGTGGGATGCGTCATGCCTCCATGGTTGTTCAGTCTGTATACAGCTGGGTTATAAAAGTGGAACAAGATAGGGCAGTGTATATTTACATGGATATTTCTTTCTCACGTAGTTTCTCCACCATGTAGTGTGGCAGACGTATGTGGATCAGTTTGTCTTTGGTCTCTGCTGCTCCGTGATGGAGTGTTTCACAAGCTTTTTTCAGGTATTCTTTCACTGCGTTGCTGAATGGTTTCTCTTCTTGATGTAATAACCTGGGAGCAGATCTGGGTAGGCTGTTCCTCTATGCAGTCTAACAGGAATTTCCTCCTGTTTTTTATATTCGTCAGTTTGGTCCGAAGAAAATACCCCGTCTCGATAAAGCCGTGCCCCTGTACACCATTTCCTGACAATTGTTAAAATATTATGACACGTAGATGAGCGGTGTAAAGAAACACGAGTCTGAGACAGAAGTTTATTCCTGACTAGTTTAGGACAGGAGCTTCTTCAGAAGAATGAACTTCTCCCATTGTTGTTGTTGTTGTTTGGATATTCGTCCCAGTAGTACTGGGACATGGGCAAACAGAGAGCCTGTCAGAGGTGCGCATATACCGCATGAGCTGTAATTAGTGAGGAGGGTAGTCCCTAACTGTACGGAGTAGAATATTGAAAGGGGTCCTGGCAACAATGCCGGCAGCATCAATAAAGTTGTCACCCGATTGAGCAAGGCCCATGTCACGGCGAGATCTGAGCAAGGTTGTGGTGGGGCAGTAAAGGAGGCGATGACCGAGAGGCACGTCAAACCTTGCCAAGCAATGGGGACATGGCTCTGGCTCTGTAGCAGGGGAACCCCAGACGCAGTCTCCGGAGTCGCATGACAAGATAGTTGGGCAGGCCCGGGGGAGGTAGCAGGGGAGAATAAGACGTAGCAGTGGCATACCAAGCCGAGGAGCTAGAGCCCCCAGAGATGCAAAGCTGGTGCTCCACCCAGGACAGCCTGCCTATGGTTGCAGACAGAGCGCTACGGATGTGTGAAGGGCCGGGACGGAGGGGGGACGTGATCTCTGGGAGAGAGCAGGTGGAGCATGCCGCATCATCAGCAAGTTCATTGCCAGTGATCCCAACATGGCCCGGGAGCCAATGAAGAACGATAGTGGCACCCCTCCGCACATGAAGGGTTGCAGCTGTATAAATGGCTGTTAGGAGAAACACATTGTCTTGAAGGGAGAAAGAGCATAGCCTCTGAAGGGAGGAAAGAGAGTCCGTATGAAAAATGAAGCATTGGTGATGGTGATGATGGGCGTGGCGCAGCACACCCAGGATGGCTGCATGCTCTGCCTGGAATGCAGATACACCCTGGGAGAGGCACCACTATTCGACCAACCTCCCAATGACAAAAGCAGACCCAGCAGAGCCATCGGGGCAAACCGAGTCATCGGTAAAGTAAGTGGCCGAGCCCGGGAAGTCCAGAGCAGCCACCCATCTGAGACCCTTTTGATGAATGATAGCAGGAATAGAGGAGTGAGGTTTGGCCTCCGACGGGCTGAGAATGCGGTAGGGAGGCGGATTCCATGGTGGTGGATCTAAAACCCAGGGAATGGGGAATCAGGGTCCTGGCAGAGACTAGGAGCAGCCCCCAAATCATGAATAAGGGCAGCTGTGGTTCATGCCCAGTCATGTTGGGGGAGCGGCTCAGGTGGGCAGCATAACAGGCATTTTAGTAGGGCAGAGACAGGCAGGTGAGGCCAGTGCTGCACCAGATGGACAGTGATAATTGCCGCACATAGCGCTATGCGGAGCACCAGTGATGGCAAACCACTGTCCATATGCAAGTTTGAGAGCCGGGTCCAGCATGGAGCGCCCAGCATGACACATAGTGCATCATTCTGTATAACTTCCACTGATCTGGAGATCAGCGGGGAGAGGCCAGTCAAACAAATTGCTCCCTAGTCCACCAGAGTCCGTATGGAATGGATGTAAAAAGTATGGAGGAGTGGATAGTATGCCCCCAGACTCCGTTTTGAAAAATACCGGATAACAACCATGCGAGTGGAAGCATGCTTCTGCAGGTGCTGGACGTGGCTGGCAAAGGTAAGGCCTCTGTCAAACCAGACCCCTAGATATTGGTGTGTAGAGACGAGGGTGAGCTGGTGGCCCCCAAGAGCACTGGAAAGTCTGCCAAAAGGCAGACGTTTTGTCTTGTCCAAGTTGATTTTCAGCCCTGGCTCGTTGCATTTAGCAGGGAGTCAGGAAAGGGCAGAGTACGCCTGTGAAATGCAGTCCGTTGCATGAAGATGAGGGCCATATCATCTGCATAGCAGAGTAAAGTGGTGCCAGACCCATAATCGACAGTCAAAAGCCCTTCCATCAAGATATTAAAAAGGAAAGTGCTTAAGATGCTCCCCTGGGGGGTGCCACTGGGATACAGATGAAAAGGGGAGAGGTGCCCCTGAAAGTGGACCCCTGCAGAGCGATCTTCAAAGAAATCCTGGATCCAGGATAAAAGCCTGCCTCCCACACCTCTGGCTGCAAGAGCCACCAGGATAAGTAAGGCTAGCCAGTTCAAAGACCTTCTCAAGGTCAAGGAAGATGGCCATTCCCCTTCCTTCCCTCAGCTCCCCAAGGAATGACGCAAGGCAGTGAGTGGCACTGCTGCTTGGATGGTAAGCGTAAATCCTTGGGTGCAACGGTCCCAGCCGCCAAGCAAGACGAGCCTGCACAACCCTCTCAGCCATCTTGGCGATGCAGCTGAGAAGAGAGATGAGGCACATGGCAGCGGGATCGTGAGGCTTTGGAATCGGGTGGATGACAGCCGTCGTCCACGACCTAGGCAGACGCCCCTCAGACCATGAGAGGTTGAACAGATCGAGCAGACACTTGCTCCTGCAATCTCCAGCATGCGACAAAAAGAGTATATGAGTCCGTAGAGCCCCAGCGCAGTGTCCTCCCTGCGTCGCAGCACTTTCTGAAGCTTCCCACTGGTGATAGGACAATCAGCGGGGTCAGGTCTATCACAGGCTGCCTGAATAGCTGCGGCATGAGAGGTGGACAGCTGCGCCTGCAGGGCCTGGGGAAGATTGGAAGAGGCAGAACGGTCATTGAAGTGCTGAGCAAGATGGCTGGCCTCAGTGGCAGGGTCAGGAAGGGAAGGCGGATGAGGAGGATGTGGATCAGAGATGGACCTGATTCTTCTCCACATCTCATGGAGAGTGGCGTGAGAGTCTAGGGTACAACACCATCTGATCCATGCCTCCTCCCTAAGGCGGCGCTTCTCAGAAGCCACACGTCACATGACAGCAACCAGGTACCACTGGTGCGGAGATGTACGGTACTGCAGGTACTGCTTGCATGCTGCACTGAGCTTCCGGTTCAATTCCTTAACCCTGTCACAGTAGAACCAGTCGTCCCAATAGCACCTTGCCGAGTGATGCTGCAACGAGATAGCAAGAGAGGTAGCCTGTGAAAAAATACTGGCTATCTGATCCATTCAGCTCTCAAGGTCTGAAGCAGGAGGAGGTGCTGCAAAGGCTGATGCGAGAGCACGGTCGAAGGCCGCCCAATCCGCCTTGCATAGATCCCACCATGGAGGGGGGGGTGGGGGGTGAGAAGCAGGCCGATAGCAAGGGCAAAGTGGTCACTTGCAAGGTGGGGGTGGAGTGACCATGTAGCCAAGCCCACGAGGGAGGCTGAGACAAAAGAGAGGTCGAGGCGACCTCCCCCAATATGGGTGGGCTCTGCCATGTCATTTAATAGGAAGACACCACCCATCTCCTCCAGAACGAGAGAGACGTGCTGTCCTGCTTCACTGGACTGAAGAGGTGAAAATAAAAGGGCGTGGTGGGCATTGAAGTCGCCCCCAACATACACAGAACCCCTGGCAGCCTGGGAGAACAAGTCTCCCATTTCCAGGGTGCCTCCCTGACCTCGGTATACATTATATACCGCTAGGGACAATGACATCAGGTGGAGGACCAGCCCTGAACCTACACATCAGGTCCACAGAAAGGAAGGGGGTCACAGTCTGTGCACGCAATGTGGTCCTGTACCAGGATGGCACATCCCCGTGTGACACCACGAACGTACAGGAGGAGACGGAAGGTGGCTCAAGCAGGCAGCAATGTCTCCTGGAGAAGGAACACCTGCAGCTGGTCTCTGGCTGCCACTTCTTGCAGTAGGGGAACTTGACCCTTGCCCCTAGACAGTTTCACTGGATAATTGTGAGGCTGGAGATGCCAGCTTGCTCATAGAAGAAAGCAGCTGCCCGTTGCCCTCCTGGGGAGCCTGAGTCACTGCCACCATCACGGCTTCCATCTGTGTCAGCTGAGGCTCTGAGGAGGGAGGAAGAGGGCAAGGTGCCAGAGAGGCTGGGGTCAGGGCAGCAAGGGATCGGGTCCTGTCCCGACGAGCTGGTTGGGCCAGCCACCAAGTGAGAGGAGGGGTGCACAGCTGCCACTTCTTTTCGAGGGCATCATCCACAATGCTGTCGACAATCATGAGAGTGGGGGCAGAGTTCAGCTGTACCCCTAGGGTCACCACTACACATTCTGTAACTGCCACTGCAATCATGGAGGCCAGTGTCTTCATCTCTTCCTGTAAGAAGAATGGAGCCACCTGGGCGGTAGGCAGAGGGGGACAGTGGGAAGGACCGATCATCAGGCCCTGAGAGGATGGAGCCGAGTGGTGGACTTCGGCCTCCGTCTGTCCCTCGACAAGAGTGGAAGGCAATGGGAGGAAGGCATTCTCGTCCAGAGTGGGTGGACACGTCGGAGGGGAAACGTCCCCCAGTTCCCTAGATCGAGGGATGGGACAAGCGGTCCTCGCAGTGTTAAACAGACCTGCTGTGTCTCATCCCTCGTGCGGTGATTATGATATTGCATGGCTTCCTCGACTAGGTCGTGTTGTAGTAGGATAGCCACTGGCATGCGCCGAGGATATCCCATCACGACTGCCTTGGTCATCTGGCCGCCCTGAGGCAGCTCCACAACCGTTACCGGTGGCGCCTCATCCTCCACCACCACTCGCAATTGTAGGTAAGCCTCCTTGGTTGCTGGTATCAGGACATGGCTGTCGTCCTGGCCCGGAGTTCGGGCAGGTGGTGTTTGAGGGCTGCAACTGCGTCGTAGCTCGTGGGGTACCCTTCTTGATAAGGGACCCGGAAGGCATGAAATTCAGAGCTGGGTGGTGGAGGAGCCACAACTGATACGGAGAGGCGTGAGCTGGTGGAGGCCTCCATGGAACTGCCGTGCTAGAAGCCAGGGACGAGCCATTTCCCCGCGTGGAACGATGTGTTCTACGGGACACTAAGGTGAAGCCATCAGCGTCCTGGGAAGCAGAATGGTCAGTAGGGGCAGCACCTGGCACAGAAGGGGCAGGATGCTGAGGCAGGCCAATGGGCAAATGCTCGAGACCTTATACGCTGGAGCAGAGGAGGAAGACCTGGAAGCAGCCTGCACAGGGCAGAGCAGGGGCTTGGAGCAAGAGGTGGAGCCACTAGCACAAGGAGAAGCAGAGGCGGCAGAGGTGAAGGAGCAGGAGGAGCAGATGTGATATCCTCCATAGCTTCGTGATGGCGTGCTATTTTGGCTCGAGGTGAAGTAGAGGAAGTGCGGCTTGTGGCTGACGAGCAGCCGCTCCCGTAAGAGCAGGTGTACGTTGTGAGGTGGTAGGCACATCACTTGCCATTGAGACAGCACTCTCAGAGGAGGGATGGTGCACACACTTCGCTGCGGCAACATAGGCGGGTGTAGCAGGCCCTCGTGGAGGGACCTGGAGGCACATGGACCCTGTAGGGCGAGGGATACCAGACCCCTTCATCCCTAACAGACAGCCAGACACAAACAAGCACTCACTGAGAACACACGCAGAACAGGACAGTCACATACACACACACACACACACACACACACACACACACACACACACACACACACACACACGCACACAATCACAAACACTCAACACTCACACAAAGGCAGACAGACGTCCGGCAGCCTGAGACGGAGTCCCAGCAAAAGTGCACTAAACAGAAAAAATTCCCCTTTAGTGCTGGAGACTAAGTCCCGAAAGGCAGAAAACCAGGTTATATTACGAAAATTCTTCCTCTATAATGAGGCAGAGTCCAGCGCTAGCTGCAAATTCACCAGAGTTCTTTACAGCACAAGAGCTAGGCTAGGAGTGAGTGAACTTTTCCCATTGTTGTTGTTGTTTGGATATTTGCCCCACAACATAGGTGGGGACACGGGCAAACAAGAGAGCCTGTCAGAGGTGCGCGTGACTCGCACTAACTTGAATTAGCGAGGGGGAGGATAGTCCCTGACCGTGTGAAGTAGAATGTTGAAAGGAGCACGGGCAACAATGCCAGCAGCATCCATAAATTCATCCCCAGACCATGCCAGGGCTGTGTCGAGGTGAGGCCTAAGCATGGTAGTGGCAGGGCAGTGAAGCAAAGAATGAAGGAGAGGCTCCTCAGATCTGGCTAGACAATGAGTGCACGGGTCTGGCTCTGCACCAACAATCTGTTTATAGCAGGGAAACCCCAGACACAAGCACCGAGCCTCACTACAAGATAATTAGGTATACTTGGGGGGGGGTAACAGTAGAGAATAGGAAGTGGCGGTGGCATACCATGTAGCAGAGCGAGAGCCCTCTGTGACCCAAAGCTGATGGTCCTCTAGAGACAGCCTGCCGATGGTAGCAGTTAGAATGCAGATGAGGTGCGAGGGGCCAGGGCACAGTGGGAATGTGATGTCAGGGAGAGAGCAAGCTGAGCATGTTGCGTCGTCCGCAAGCTCATTGCCGCAGATACCAGCATGTCCAGGGAGCCAGTGAAGGATGATAGTTGCGCCTCTGCGGACAAGAAGGGATGCAAATGTATGGATCGCCGTCAGAAGGAAGATGTTGTCCCGAAGTGAGAAAGAGCGTAGTCTTTGAAACGAGGAAAGAGAATCAGTGTGAATTTTGACTCAATGGTGAAGATGGTGATGAACATGGTGCAAAGCATCCAAGATGGCAGCAAGCTCCACTTGGAATGCAGAGACACCCTGGTAGAGTCGCCAAGATTCCACCAGTTGCCCAAAAACAAAGGCCGCTCAAGCAGTGCCATCAGAAGAAACTGAGCCATCAGTAAAATAGATGGCCAAGTCCGGTAAAGCCAGAGTCACTACTTGACTTAGACCCTCCTGACGGAGGAGTGCCGGAATGGAGGAGCGAGGTTTAGCCTTCGAGGGTCCGAGAATGTGAAAAAGAGGGGGATCCCATGGTGGTGGATCAGCATATCCAGGAAAGGGGGAGTTAGGATCGTGACAGAGGCTCACAGCAACTCCCAACCCATGATTGATTGCAGCCGTATTGCGGGCCCAGTCACGCTGAGGGGTCTGCGCAGGTGGTCGGCACATAAGGCGTTTTAAGAGGGCCGAGACAGGCAGGTGGGGCCGGCACTGCACCAGCTGCAGAGTGATGATCACCACTCGCAGCGCAATACGATGTGCTAGAGATGGCAAACCACCCTCCATTCGCAGATTAATGACCCGAGTCCAACATGGAGTGCCCAGCATGACACGGAGTGCATCGTTTTGGATGACCTCCAGAGATCTAGATACTGGTGGAGCAAGTCCAGACAGATGGCATTGTAGTCCAACAGAGATCAGATGGTGTGAATATAAATGGTCCGGAGGACAGAAAACAATGCCCCCAAACTCCACCTGGAGGGTATCGAAGAGCAGCCATGCAGGTAGAAGCATGTTCCCTCAGGTACAGAACGTGGTAAGCAAAGGTGAGACCCCCATCTAGCCAGACCCCAGATACTGGTGGACGGTGACAAGGGAGAGCTGATGACCTCCAAGCAGCATTGGAAAGTCTGGGGGGCGGAGGCCAAATGGCAGACACTTCATCTTGGCAAAATTGATCTTCAGCCCTAGCTCGGTGCACTCGGCATGCAGCCGAGAAAGGGCCAAGTCCGCCTGCGTGAAGAAGTCCCTCCTTGGAAAGATGAGGGCCAGATCGTCGGCATAGCAGAGAAGAGTTATGCCAGGCCCATAATCCACAGTTAGTAGTCCCTCCATACGGACATTAAAAAGGAGAGGGCTCAAAACGCTCCCCTGGGGGGTGCCATTGGGATAGGGATGAAAAGGGGAGAGGTGCCCCTGAAAGCGGACCCCCGCAGTGCGATCACGGAAAAAGTCCCGGACCCAAGATAAAAGCCTGCCTCCCACACCCCTGGCTGCAAGAGCCGCCAGGATGACCGTGGGGCTTGCCAGTTCAAAGGCCTTCTCAAGGTCGAGGAAGACAGCCATTCCCCTTCCTCCCCTCAACTCCCCAAGGAATGACGCAAGGCAGTGAGTGGCACTGCTGCCTGGATGGTAAATGTAAATCCTTGGGTGCAGTGGTCCCAGCCGGTAAGCAAGACGAGCCCGCACAACCCTCTCAGCCGTCTTGGCAACACGGCTGAGAAGGGAGATGGGGCGCATGGCGGCAGGATCGCAAGGCTTCGGAATAGGGTGGATGACAGCCATCTTCCACGACCATGACAGACGCCCCTCAGACCACAAGAGGTTGAGCAGATCAAGCAGACGCTCGCTACTGCAATCTCCAGCACGGGACAGCACAGAGTACGTGAGCCCGTCAAGCCCCGGCGCAGTGTCCTCCCGGCACTGCAGCGCTTTATGAAGCTCTCCGCTGGTGATTGGACAGTCAGCAGGGTCAGGCCTATCACACGCTGCCTGAATAGCTGCAGTGTGAGAGGTGGACAGCTGCGCCTGTTGGGCTCTGACGGACCGCAGGAGATTGGAAGAGGCAGAGCGGTCAGCGAAATGCTGAGCAAGATGGCCGGCCTCAGCTGCCGGGTCAGGATGGGAGGGCGGATGAGGAGGACATGGATCAGAAACGGACCTGATTCTCCCCCACATCTCACGGAGAGTGGAGTGAGAGTCTAGGGTATGACACCATCTGATCCACGCCTCCTCTTTAAGGCGACGCTTCTCGGAAGCCACATGCCGATTGACAGCAACCAGGTACCGGCGGTCCAGAGATGTACGGCGCCGCCGGTACTGCTTGCGTGCTGCATTGAGCCTCCGGTTCAATTCCTTGACCCTGTCGCAATAAAACCAGCCATCTCGGTAGCATCTCGCCAAGCACCACTGCAATGGAATGGCGAGAGAGGCAGCTTGTGAAAAAATACTTGCTACTTGATCCGCTCAGCTCTCGAGGTCTGAGGCAGGAGGAGATGTTGCAAAGGCCGCCGTGAGAGCACGGTCAAAGGCCGCTCAATCCGCCTTGCATAGGTCCCACCGTGGCGAGGAAGGGGGGCGAGAGGCAGGCCAACAATAAGAGCAAAGTGGTCACTCGCAAGGTGGGGGTGGAGTGACCATGACGCCAGGCCAGTCAGTGGGGCTGAAACAAAGGAGAGATCGAGGCGACCTCCCCCAATATGGGTGGGCTCTGCTATGTTATTTAAGAGGGAGACACCACCCATCACCTCCAGAACTAAAGAAATGTGCCATCCTGCTTCATTGGACTGAAGAGGCAATGATAGAAGGGCGTGGTGGGCGTTAAAGTCAACCGCTATATACACGGCTCCCCTGGCAGCCTGGGAGAACAGATCACCCAACTCCAGGGTGCTCCTCTGGCTCTGGTATACATTATATACTGTCAGGGGTGACGTTGCCAGGTGTAGAACCATGCCCTGGACCTCCACATCAGATCCACAGAAAGGAGGAGGGTCACAATCTGTGCATGCAATGTGGTCCTGGACCAGAACAGCACACCCTCGTGTGACTCCATGAACATACGGGAGGAGATGGGTGGTGTAACCCGAGAGACGAAAAGTGGAACTATCTGGGAGCAGGGTTTCCTGCAGTAGGATGACATGAGGGCGGTCCCTGTTGGCCACCTCCTGCAGAAGCGAGAGCTTGTGCCTTGCTCCTAGACAGTTCCACTGAAGGAGTCGAAGGGGGAGCCGTCCTGCCGTCCGGAGACAGACAGAGACGGACGTCCTCCAGCAACGGAGGTGAGGCCATGTCTGTAGAGGGAGCCACCGAGGGCGTCGGTTGTTGCTCTTGAAGGGGACGAGGCCGACTCTGCTGAGGGGTGGTGAGGGGCAGGATGGGCGCTGAGGCCTTGCAGCTTCCTGTCAATCACTTGATCGACGATGCGATCGGCAGCAGAGGCGATCGAGGCCGCCTTTAGAGTAATTCCCAGTTTGAGGGAGACAGCTTTGGCAATGGCCACCGCAATCTGGGAACCCAGGTCCCCCAGATCCTCCGTCATGAAAGCGAGGAATGGTGAAGCAGGAGCGGTGGGTGGGCTGGGCGTGGAGCTGGGTGGTGGTGGCAAAATTGTTGGTGGCTGACAGGGTGTCACGGTGGGAGGTGGTGGCAGAGTGGTCAGTGGCTGACTGGATGCCGCTGTGGGTGGTAGTGGTGAGACAGACGGCAGCGGGCGGTGGATCTCTGCGGTGGTCTGGCCCATAGTGAGAGCTGATGGCAAGGGAGGGAAGTCCTGGTTGCTGAGAGCTGGTGGGCATTGAGCGAGAGGGCAGCGCTGCTGTCCCCAGACAAAAGTGCCTGAGGGAGCCAGATTGGCATTGGCGGCCTAGTGCTCTCGCACAAAAGCAACCTGCCTCTCTCGACCCTGGTTCATGCGTTGAACCCTCGCAGGGCAACTGTGGTGCCAGGCGTGATGTCGACCTGAACAGTTGGGGCACTTGGCTGCAGGCACTGTTCTGTATCGTGTGCGCCACTGAACATGCCGCAGTTGACGGGGTGGTTGCAGGTGGCACGGTGGTGCCTGTAGTGGCGGCACCGGTAACAGCGCAGCAGTTCCAGCGTGAAGGGACGGAGATGGAAAGTTCCCAATTGCCCAGGTCAAAAGACGGCACGAGAGGCCCCCGGAAGATCACACAGACCTGCAGGGTTTCCTCCCTTGTTCGCTGATTTTGGCAGCACTCTGCTGCCTCTACATGAGGGTGCCGTAAGAGGATATCCACCGGCATGCACCAGGGACCTCCCGTGACCATCGCCTTCGTAGTGTTGGCGCCCTGAGGGAGCTTGATGAGTCTGACAATTGAGGTGTCCTCCTCTGCCACTGCCTTCAGGTGTAGGTAGGACTCCTCCTCGGTGGGGATCAGCACGCAGATGTCATTGCGTCCATAGCGATTCATGGCCGTGAGGCCTGGTAGATGCTGCTCCAGGGCCGTGACAGCATCGTAACTCGTGCTGTAACCCTCCTGGAGGGGAACACGAAAGGCCGGGAAGGACGAGCGAGGAGGTGGAGGAGGCACGACCGAGACTGAGGGGCGATGACCAGAGGGAGGCTGCCTTGGCGCCAAAGTCATGGATGCAGGAGGAGCGGCGTTTCTCTGCGGCACTTGCCGTGGTTTGTGCGCCACACTGATAAACCCGTCAGCGTCAGGAGAGGCAACAGACGTAGCAGAAGGGGCAGCTCCAGCAAGAGAATGGTCAGCCATGGGTGACTGTGAAACGCAGGCTCCATTGCGTGCAGCCGAAGCAACAGGTGGAGAGGCTTGGCAGTGGTAGGCGTTTGGTGGCATGGGTGCTCAGCGTGAGAGGCAGCTGTACGGGCAGCACCTGAGGGTGTATTGCCAGAGATGGAAAGAGGAGCCGAAGCGGCTGGCTCCATTGGCTCGTGGACATGTGCAACCTTCGTTGCATGTGCCGAAGTGGTGAGGGGGGCTGAGGTGATAGCCCGGGCGCGGGGAACAGGCCCTGTCAGCTGAGGAGAAGCAGGGGAGGCAGAGACGTCACCAGATGTCGACGAGTGAGAGCTTGCGTCCGAGAGACGCCGCTCTTGCTTCGCGCCTGGCGTGGCAGTAGGGCGAGACGTCCTCAGCTTAGAAGGGGATTGGCGAGCCGGCCCTGTGGGCCTGGGGATCTGGGTCCGTCTCATGTCCCTGAGGGACACACACACAAACACACACAGACGTCACTCACAGACACCCTAAAAGATACACCAACACTCACTCTTAAAACAATAAACCAAGAAAAAAACGGCATGTCCCTACAGTGACGGGCTACCTATGCTCCCTGACCTCTAAAGGGTGACGTAGGAGGCCCCACCACTGCCCCTTTCGGTTCTTCCCTAATCTAACAGAGCCGCTCTCTGCACTTCCTATAACCAGGCCCTAATGGCCTCCCCCCCCATGGAAATGCCCTAACGGCACCCCTTCAGGGTTCGGCTTCGTACCACGCAGAGAGACACTAACGGCAGCCGGGGGGGAAAAAAACACACACACCCACACCCACAAACACACCCACAAAACACACACACACACACACACACACACACACACACACACACACACACACACACACAAGCATGCAGGGTCTATCCGTCAGAGACAGAGTTCACTAAAAAACAAGAAAAAACGCCTTAGGGTAAATTACCCAAGTCCTGCAAGGACAAACAACTGGAAAAACTCCCGAAAATTCTTCCTCAGTAAATGAGGTAGAGTCCAAAGCTCTAGAGAGACAGGCCGGAGGTCTGCACGCTACGACAGCAAGGCAGGGAGTGACTTTTCCTTTATTTATTTATTTTTTTTTTTTGCCTATCGACCATTGAGGCCGGAGCCTCTGGTCATTAAGGCAGATATATATATGTTTATATATTGACACATATATACATATATATACAAACATATATATATATATATACATACATACAGTACATACATACACACATCCATGCATATGAACATACACACTTTCATGCACACGTACATATATATATAATAATTTTTATTTTATTATTTTTTTGTAGTTTTATTTTTATTATTTTTATTTATTTTTTATATTTTTAACCTTATATTACTTATAAACAAAATACCTAATTTAAAGACCCTAAAACTAACCACCTAACAGACAAATCGCTAACCTATACTAAATCCTAAGAGACAAATAACTAGGCCTACACTAATATTCAAAAAGCCTCGACCAAGAGAACACCATCGGCTGCAGATATGTAATGCCTTTCTACATTACATACCTGCACTCATCACCTGATGACTGTCAGTCGAGGCACAACCTAATATAGGGGACATCAATATATGAAAGGGAACCAGACGAGTCAGGAACATTTCCATATACGTCAGCTGTCGTCCCTAATTAGAATAACTTAAGCAAGATAATATAATGTATTTACATAATTTGTACAAAAATTGAAGAACCTCGCCCAGCAGACTACCATCGACTGCAAGTGCCCAATACCTTCCTATATTGCACACTTGCACTCATCAGCTGGTGACTGTCAGGCGAGGAACTTGGCTTAATGTAGGGGACATCTATATTAGAAATAGATCGGTGGGAGGAGGAACTATTTAAAATATGTCAACTGTCAACCCTAATTAATATTACAATATATACATATTTACTGTTCATAAAAACCATAACCACACAGTAAAAAAGTCACATCACTCTGATCAGTCCGGTCTCTCTCAAGAAAGCCATCAATTTATCAGTCATAACAATGTCCCCATCACCCAGGATAGTGGAAAGGGTGAAGGGGACGTCTGCTGCGCCGCAGTAATTTATAAGTGAAGCGCGTTCACGAATAAATCGCCGACAGCGCAGGATGATATGACTGATAGATAACACCGCATTACAGATATCACAGTGCGGTGGGAAGCGTCTTTCCATATATGGTTTTATGTGGGTTAAAATGGTGGCATTAAGCCGTAACCGTGCCAACACTTTTTCTTCTAGGCGACTGGGACTGTTGGCAGTGTCCCAGTCGCCCAGGTACGGCTTACAGGTTGGAATATTTAGTCTGGTCCACTGACCTTGCCACAGAAGATTTATTGATTTCTTTCCAAGAGATAGACTCGACCGTAGATCACGAGGAACGTCCCAAGTCTCCTCGAACTCCACAGCCGACTTTGCAAGTAAGTCAGCCTGCTCATTGCCGTAGATACGACAATGACCAGGCACCCAGATCAGCGTGAATGACTTGTTGCATGAATGCAACTTATTAACGATGCGGCCCTGGATCTCATGAGAGTCCGTAGTGCAAGATGCAATTGCCTGAAGGGCTGATTTTGAATCTGAAAATATGACAAATGAGTCATGCCTAGAATTGAGAGCATAGTCTATGGCTTTGTCAATAGCAAAAAGTTCTGAAGTAAACACAGATGTATGAGTCGGCAACCGATACCTGAGGGCACATTCAGTCAACCACACACTTGCACCCACACATTCACTCGACTTGGAGCCGTCGGTGTACAATTGATGGGACCCCAAGTGACGAACAATGATGTTACAAAACAAGTGGTGGACCTCCGCCTCCGGCGCCTTGGCCTTTGGTGCTGGGAGCCATGTGACATCGACTGTAAAGCCGGGTGGCTCCCAAGGCGCTATATTTTTAAGCACCAACTTGTCACAGTCACTGGGGTCCACATCAAGCTCTTGAGTCAGTAAGTGGAGGCGAGCGGCAAGTGGCCGACGCACCCCCCGCAGAAGGTGGTGGTATTGACGCAGGGGGGTACAGGCCACATTGCCGATATTACTTTTCCTTAACGTCCTTATGCCATAGGACAAGGCCAGGTGGTCACGGCAAATACGGAGGGGAGGCACATTCGCCTCCACTTCCATACGAGTCACACGGGTACACCAGACGGCTCCAAGACACATTCGCAAACATTTATTCTGTAACACATCCAATCCTTTCAGGGTGGCATCGGATGCCGAGCCATACACCTGTGCGCCATAGTCTAGCTTCGATCGAATAAGGGACTTATACACCATTAATAAAGATTTTCTGTCGGCACCCCAGGTAGTACCCGCTAGGTACTTGAGGACATTTAACTGTTTATCACAACGAGCAAGCAAAGTATTAAAGTGAAGTTTAAAATTCATTCTACGATCAAAATGTATTCCTAAAAATTTTACAGAATTTTGAAAAGGTACCGCCTGATTATCCAAAGTTAAGCACAAATTAGGTACGTAACGATTAGTGAAAACTATAGCGGCACACTTACGTACGGAAAACTTAAATCCCCACTGCAAGGCCCATTGGTGGACGGAGTCAAGGGCTGCTTGAATCCGCCCAGCTGAAAATTGTGCATTACGGGAAGAGTGCCATATTGCACAATCGTCAGCGTAGAGCGAGTATTTAAGATTCCTCGGGATGGGAGCTGATGACAGAATATCATTGATCATAATACTAAATAAAGTAGGACTAAGCACACTTCCCTGTGGCACCTCATTTTCCTGGATAAATATATCCGATGTTACGTTACTGGGTAATTTGACAGAGAAAGTTCTGTCCCTTAAGAAATTTGAAATAAAAACAGGTAAATTTCCTCTTAAACCATAAGCATAGAGCTTCATTAGTATACCGTGTCACCAGGTCATGTCATAGGCTTTATGGATGTCCAAGAACACCCCTATCATGAATTCTTTATTGGCAAATGCCTCTGTAATACAATGCTCCAAATTCATTAAATGATCTAGTGAACTTCTGTATTTACGGAAGCCACACTGTTGATCATTTAACAAATTCTTCGACTCTAAAACAAAAAGAAGCCTATTGTTAACCATACGTTCCATGACCTTACATAGACAAGAAGTCAACACAATAGGACGAAATGAAGTGGGATTCATAAGACGACCAGCCTCTTTGGGTATCGGTATGACGTGAGCAAAGTGCCATGAGTTTGGGAACGTTCGAGACGCCCAAATCTCATTGTACAATGCTAACATCTTAATCAGGTTGTCCTGATTAAGATGCTGGATCATACCGTACGTGATGGTGTCTGGTCCAGGGCTGGTGTCTTTACAGGATTTAAGGGCAAGGAGCAGTTCATCTAGCGTAAACTCTTGGTTGTACGGGGAGTTTACGTCTTCTGTGGCAAAGTCTAATATCTGTAGCTCAGCCGTGCGTTTATGATGTTGGAAACGCGGGTCATAATTGGCTGAGCTACTTACATGAGAAAAACTCCTGGCAAGGATGTTAGCAACGTTCACGGGCTCATCATAGATGTTATTATTAACCTGAAGGGTGGTGACTGGGAAATATGGGCCTTTATTATTTAATATTCTTATGGTGGACCAGACTTTACGTAATGGTGTTGTACGAGTCACCGTGGACACAAAGGACCGCCAGGAGTCACGTTTGGCCCTTCTTATTATTCTCCTTGCCTCAGCCCGTGCCTGTTTGTATGCAATAAAAATTTTCTCAGTGGGCTGACTATCAAAAATCCTGTATCTCCTATTGCGTTTTCTTAATGCTTGTCGGCAATCCGGCGTCCACCAATGTGCTCTATGCTTCGCATGAACTGTAGAAGTCTTGGGAATAGCAGCCTCAGCTGCGTGTAATATGGATTGGGTTATATTTTCGACCTTAACATCTATGGTCTCCCCAGATATATCTAAATTGGCGATCCTTGAGAAGGATCCCCAATCCGCTTTCTTATAGTTAAATTTTGGAGGTGGAGGGTCCGAAATGATGTCGCGTGTATAAGAAAGACAGATGGGTAAATGATCACTTCCCAAGGAGTCGTCGTAAGGGTCCCATGAGAGATCTTGATGTATACCAGGGGAGGCCAAAGATAAGTCAATGGCCGAAAAGTTACCAGTTCGATCATCTACATGAGTCGCTCTACCATCGTTCAGAAGACAGAGGTTGGACTGTAGTATTAGGTCGGCTACTTGCTCCCCACGACCATCAATCCTCAAGCTACCCCATTGATAGTGATGGGCGTTAAAATCGCCCAACACTAACTTATTCCCAGGGAGGTGTTCCACTAGTGAATTTAAAGCATCACTCTCAATGGGGCCATGTGGAGGACAGTACAGAGAGCAAATAGACAGATACGTGTTATTAAATTTTACTCTGCACGCGACCGCTTCCAGGGTAGAATTTAGAATCACTTCCGTTTGTGGGTGTGATTTGTGTGTGTAAATGGCAACTCCGTGACCTTCATATCTTCTATATGAGTGATAGTGTCTGAACTGTGGAGGATCAGGATGATCCTCCAGGCCGTCTCCTGTAAACAAACAACGTCTGGCCTGTGTATTGACAGCAAGATTGCTATATCTTGTAACTTATTCCCAATACCTCTACAATTCCACTGTAATACAGTGAAAGCGACGGTTTAAGATTTACGTTGGGGGCCAGTGTGTTTAGGCTTTTTTTGCCGCCCGCCAGAAGGCGAGCGACTACCGGTGGATCTATCCCGGTGCTTGCTTATGGAAACCTCCATATTTTCATCAATTACGAGGTTCCCAGATTCCACCAAGGAAGAGCTACCCTTCCTCTCCCTCGCTGGGCCAGGAGCAGGAAGAACATGAGGACGTGACTTAGTAAGGGTGGTCATATTACTCTTACAAGAATTGTCAGGCTTCGTTTTAGGCTTGACTGACTGAGAAGCAGCAGCAGCCTGAGAGTAGGAAGTTGTAACAGGGGTATCAGGTTGAGAGGTGGACTGGACAGGAGGCTGAGATGGAGAGAATGTGTGACAAGAGGAACCGGTTCAGGGTCAGTCTGTGTCCCAGCAGAGCACATCACGGGACGGGACATCACCGCCGAAGCATAGGACCTATTCGGCGTAGGAGTTGCATGCAACTGCTTCACCTTTTTCCTTGCTTCATAGTAGGAGACACCCTCAGTCGCTTTCACCGTGCAGACCTCTTTCTCCTCCTTCCACTTGGGACAATCCCTAGAGGAAGTGGAGTGAGCACCCTTACAGTGAAAGCAACAGATAGTCTCTGATGTGCATTGCTCAGCATCGTGACCCTGTGTTGCACATTTGCCACACACTGACTGTGAAGCCCGACAATTCTTAGCAATGTGCCCATATAATTGACACTTCATGCAACGTAGTGGGTTGGGGATATATGGTCTTACATTAACAATTTCGTAACCAACTTTGACATGTGCCGGGAGTGAAACCTTGCCGAAAGTCAAAACAATAGTGGCCGTCTTCGTCCTTACGCCTTCGGAATATCTAGTTATAAACCGGGCATCAATGACATCTTGCTGAGCAAGTTCCTCTATGAAGTCTTCCTCACTCATCACCATGAGATCCCTGAAAGTGATAACACCCTTGCAGGAATTCATGGATGTTGGGATCTTGGCCTCGACATCATAGCAGTGGAATTTGCGCAGCTTTAACAAGTCCTTAACTTGGGAGGAATTACAGGTCTTAACAAGGAGGTCTCCATTCACAAGTTTTTTCACTTGTTCCACCTCCCCAGCACAGCCATCAATAACCTTCTTAATCATGAAGGGATTGAGACTGCTCAAGGGAGTGGAACCTAGAGCATGGATGAGAACGAATTCAGCATTATTCACATTAATATCTAGAGGCAAACGAGTCTGGGGACGTTCTGTCTGGGGCCTGTCAGTCCGTTGATCAGTCAGGGGTCGGTCAGGACTACCTCCCCCCCTGAGGGGGGGGAGGCAGTAGGGGCGTCCTCCATAGTACCACTCCCCCCTAGCGGGGGAAGTGGGAAAGAGAGAAAACAAGCAAGGGACAAACAACCGGGGACCACACACCTAAGTCTGAGGTTGCCCTCTCAAACCACTCCAGGGAGGCCCGACCATGTTTCTTCACGCCCCAGAGCGATCAGTGGGGGGGACCCTCCGTGGGCGATAAGCAAAGGTAAACTCAGTTTATTGGAACAGACACCTACTGTTCAAGACTACCAGGAAGAGGAGGAAAATGAGTACTAACTATCCTATCGAGCACCAGAAGGGTGAAAAAAAAGAACTAAAGCCAGTGAGGCAACCCTACAAGCTAGAGAAGAGCTCAGCACACGTCCGCTCTCTTCACAACCATGCATCAAAGTCCGACTTTTCCCGTTGTTGTTGTGTTGTGTAATATTCTCCCCACAACATGGTGGGGAACGGGCAAACAAAGAGCCCGTCACGGGAAAAAGCAAAATAAAAAAAGCAGACAAAAAAAAAAAAGAAAAAAAGAAAAAAGGAAAGTAAAGTAAAGCAGAGACGGCAGCCAGAATAAAGACGAGGCAAGGGCGGCAAACAGGCAAGGGGCAACTGCAGAGGATGGAAGTGGGCAGTGACTGATGGAAGGCAGCAGGATTATGATAGCAGTCTGACTGCAATGTAGTGGACCAATGCAGCTCTAGGTGGATCAAACTCGACGCCCTCACGGATCACGGCTTCCTGAGATGGAGAAAGGGAGTTGGAAAGATACGCCTCACGGAAATCCTTGTACAATTGCCGATAGACATGTGGCAATGTGTCCGGTCGTTAATAGGAGCTGTGAGGTCGTATAAAAGTTCTTCTAAATCCGTATCCGTGCGGGCGTCGAGTGTAGAGATGTCAGAAAGGGGCGGTAGAAGAGCCTCGAGGCGGCGTGCAACAGTGGTGGGGTCAGCCTTGTCCTTCCCCCCTTTCTTCTTCGATTTTTTCCTCTTCTCCTTAGGTGGAGGGGGAGAAGAGGGACGAGCAATGGCAGCAGGCGGTGGTGGAGGAAGAAGAGGAAGAGGCACCTCCTCTTCGTCAGGAGCAGATGGAGAAGGCAAGGAGGGCGGCTCTGCTTCATCCAGATGGACGGAAGGGACGGGAGAAGAGACACGCTCCCCCTCAGCTCCTGACGAAGGGAGGTGAACCTCCACGACTGTCTCTCCATGCTCTAGTTCCATGGCCTGTATCGGTTCCGGGTCGGTAAGGAGTGGTTCGGTGGTGGTGGTGCCAGTCGCCCTGTTGAGAGGGGCATCCAGCCTCAGCCGTTTCCGCGGTGTTGTGCGGGGAGGTGGAGGCTGCGGCCGCCGGGCCTGACGCTCCTGACGAGGGGGGTGACGAGGATCGCGGGCGAAGCTCCGGGGAATAGTAAGGCGTGGAAGGCCGTTCTCCTTAAAGATTTCAGGAAGGAGAACAGCCAGAACCGCCTTACTACCCCCACTAAAGGCTTCAGCCGTCGCGATACACATCGCAACGAGTGTGTTAGTATCGCCAGAACTCCCAGGACCCCTAGGCTGGCGTCTCGGGGCCGGGGGGCGGCGCCGTGCATGAGCAGAGCCCTGCACGGCAACACCACCCGGTCCAGTGACATCCGTAGCCTCGGGACCCTTGGCAGCCTGAACGATACGAAACTCCACTGTCTCCCCATCGCCAAGAGAGCGCTGGAAAAACCGTGGATTAGGTACAGCGATCCCAGAGACATGGACGAATACATCAGAGCCAGTGTCCTGGCGCCTGATGAACCCGTAACACGCTCTCACGTTGTACCACTTCACGGTTCCCCGGATGGTAGAGGCTCCTGACGGCTCGGATCTGCTACTGGGTGCCCCCCTCAACGGGTCGAAGGCGTGAGCAGGTGAAGCAGGTGTCTCGGTCGGCTCGGGCATAGTGGCGACTGGCCAGGCGAAGCAGAGTGGAATGACTTTTCCCGTTGTTGTTGATGATATTCTCCCCACGACGTGGTGGGGAACGGGCAAACAAAAGAGCCCGTCACAGAAGAGGCGAAAAAAATAGCTCCAAAAATGGAGCATAGCAGGGAAGACGACGTGCAGACAGGGCAAGGGCGGCAGAGGAAGGGAACGAGGCGATGGTGTAAAACAGCCCGATGATGGAGGAGACAACGGGGCGTGAGCGGTAGACAGGGCGGCGCCGATAGAGTGGGCGCCGGCATGCTCAGGTGGATGACCCCATACGACTCGGTGGTGTTTCGCGGCCGGCTGCTTCGATGTTAAAAGAGGGCAGAGAGGGACGAGAGCTTGATAGAGAAACCGGCGCCGATGGTAGGGCGCCGAAGCTCAGGTCGAAGTCCCGAAACTCTGCCCTCAACCCCCATCGGACTCGCTCCAGCTCTCCACAGCAGCAGGTGGAAGCGTGGAGGGTAGGCCCGGTCCTGATGGTCAAGAGGCACAACCCTGGTCCTGGTGGTGACGGAGAGAGGGTCGTTGGCCGGGTATAAATGGGCGGAGGAGCCTCGATCTCCTGGTGGACCGACCAGGGCACTCCCCATGATGGAAGGACAGGCCCCTCCCTCGGCTGGTGCGGCTGCTGTGGAGAGCTGGTCCCGCCGGGAACAGCGGTGGAGGTGTTGCCTCGGCGAGAGGTGGACTGCGAGAGACTTTTCCCGTTGTTGTTGTTGTTGTTGATATTTTCCCCACGACGTGGTGGGGAACGGGCAAACAAAAGAGCCCGTCACAGAAGAGGCGAAAAATAGCTCCCAAAATGGAGCAAAGCAGGGATGAAGGCGTGCAGACAGGGCAAGGGCGGCAGAGGAAGGGAACGAGGCGGCGATGGAGAACAACCCGATGATCGTGGAGGCAAGGGGGAGAGCGGTAGACAGCGCGGCGCCGATGGAGAGGGCGCCGGCTTGCTCAGGTCGAACCCCCAAACGACTCGGTGATGGAATGCGGCTGGCTGCTCGGATGTTAACAGAGGGCAGAGAGGGACGAAAGAGCGATGTACAAAACGGCGCCGATGGTAAGGGCGCCGAAGCTCAGGTGGAAGTCCCAAACTCTGCCCTCAACCCCCATCTGACTCGCTCCAGCTCTCCACAGCAGCAGGTGGTGGCGTGGAGGGTAGGCCCGGTCCCGGTGGACACGTAGGGCACAACCCTGGCCAAGGTCGTGTCGGAGGAATGGCGGTCGGCCATGGAAAGGGCGGACGGCCTACATCTCCTGGTGGGCTGACCAGGGCACTCCCGATGGTGGAGGGGACAGGCCCGCCCCTTGGCTGGTGCGGCTGCTGTGGAGAGCTGGTCCCGCCGGGAACAGCGGTGGAGGTGTTGCCTCGGCGAGAGGTGGACTGCGAGTGACTTTTCCCGTTGTTGTTGTTGTTGAATATTTGCCTCACATAGTGAGGACACGGGCAAACAAAGAGCCCGTCACAGAAAGCGAAAACAAGCTCTCAAAAGAGAGCAAAGCAGTGACGGCTACATGTCGAAGCAGCAAGGCAGGACAGGATCAGGCGTGGCACAGCAGTTAGGAGAGCAGTCTGGTGGCGATGTAATTGATGAGAGCGGCGCGTGGTGGATCGATCTCGATGCCCTCACGGATGACGGCTTCCTCAGATGGAGAGAGGGAGTTGGAGATGTATGCCTCACGGATCTTCTGATACAGTCTCTGATATACGAGAGGTAGGGTATCAGATTCGTTGATCGGATCCGTGAGGCACTCAAGTAGCTCTTCTAAGTCCGCATCCGTGCGAGCATCGAGATCACGAGTCTCTGAGAGTGGTGGAAGGAGGGCCTCGATCCGGCGAGCAACGGTGGTGGGGTCGCTCTTGATCTTTCCCCCTTTCTTCTTTTGCTTTTTCTTCTTCTCCTTAGGTGGAGGGGGAGAAGAAGAGAGAGCGATGGCGGCAGGCGGTGGTGAAGGAAGAGGCTCCTCCACTTCGTCAGGAGCAGATGGAGAGGGCAAGGAGGAGGGTTCCACGACGTCCAGATGGTCTGAAGGGACGGGGGACGAAACACGCTCCTCCTCAGCTCCTGACGAAGGGAGGTGGACCTCCACCACAGTCTCCCCATGCTCGCAATCCATGGCCTGTAACGGTTCCGGGTCGGTGATCGAAGGGTCCGAGGTGGTGGCGCCAGTCGTCCGGTTGAGAGGGGCAGACAGATGCAGCCGTTTCCGCGGTGTCGGGCGAGGCGAGGTGGACGTGGCGTGGCTGCTGTCGCCGGGCCTGACGCTCCTGACGAGGGGGGAGACGAGTATCGCGGGTGAAGCTTCGGGGAATAGCAAGGCGTGGAAGGCCGTTCTCCTCAAAGATCTGAGGAAGGAGAACAGCCAGAACCGCCTTGCTACCCCCACTGAACGCCTCAGCCGTCGCGATACACATCGCAACAAGTGTGTTTGTGTTGCTAGCACTTCCAAGGCCCTTCGGCCGGCGTCTCTGGGCAGGGTGACGCCGCCGTGCATGGGCAGAGCCCTGCACAGCAACACCACTCGGCCCAGTGACGTCCTTAGCCTCAGGACCCTTGGAAGCCTGGACAACACAAAACTCCACCGTCTCTCCCTCGGCAAGTGAGCGCTGGAAATGCCGTGGATTTGGTGCAACGATCCCAGATGCGTGCACGAAAACATCAGCGCCAGTGTCCCGGCGTTTGATGAAACCGTAGCACGATCTCACGTTGAACCAATTCACGGTTCCCTGGATGGTGGTGGCTCCTGACGGCACAGAACTAGTGGTTGGTGCCCCCCTCAACGGGTCGCAGGCACGAGCAGGGGCGCTGGAACACTCGGGCATAATGGCGACTGGCCAGGCCAAGCTATGCGAGAGGAGACTTTTCCCGGGTCAATCTGACTTATATAGCCGGCTGCTGGATCACACACTTCGTTAATCCCTAGTCTGCAGGTCGCTGATTGGTCCGTTATCTTTCCTTCTCTGACCTGATCATCTGCGCTGCTATGTGAGACCACACCACGTTACCTACTCCTTTGTTGTTATTATTTTTATTGTTTGGAGGCAGAGAGAGAGAGAGAGAGAGAGAGAGAGAGAGAGAGCAGTTTAAATGGAACAGATATTCTTAACGGGACCAGAGGGTGGTAACAGTGACAAATGAATTATGGACGGGGAGGACGTGTCCAGAGGACATTTTTAGCTACTGCTACGCTGCCATAATCCTAAAATTAGTGCGGTATCATCATCACCATCATCATCTTTATCTTGTTCCTCATTCTCCAACCTATTCTTCTTCTCGCCATCTTAATTCTTTCGTCATCACTGTCAGCTTCATCATCCACCTCTTACTTCCTCCTCATTCTCCTCCTCCTGACTCTCATTCATTCTGGTTCCCCTCCATGCCATTACCAAAATCAAAATCATCACCATTTTCCTCAGTACCATCTACATCGTCTGCTTTCCTATGCTTACAAGCCACTCTTTCCTTTATCACGACCCTCTTCATCATCATCATCACTACCCTTCTCCCGTCTTCTCCCCCTCACTCTCTTTTTTTTTTTTTTTAATCTCTTTCTTTTCCGTCTTATCTTCATTCTTTTCTCCTCTTCTCTCTCCTTATCTTAATCTGGTTCATCATCTTTTTTCTTGTTCATTTCCTTCTTCCATTTCTTTCGTCTACTTCTTCGTCTTGTTTTCCTTCTTTTTTCTGTGTTCTTTTTTTCTGTTCTCTCCAAATTATTCTTCTTTGTCTCCTTTCATCTCTTCCTTTCCTCTTCCTCCTTCTCCTCCCTTTCAATTTCTATTCTACATATACCTCCTCTTCGTATCCTCCTCTTCCTCCTTCCCCGCCTTATTCTTCTTCCTCCATCATCAGTCCGCTTCCTACTTCCTCCTCCTTCACCTCTATCTTCTTTTTTTCCTTCCTGTTCCTCCTTTTACCCTCGTCCTCCTCCTCCTCCTTCTTTTATTCCTTACTGTTCCTTCTTATAGCATCCTCCTCCTCCTCTTCCTTCGTTTGTTAATTACAGTTCCTCCTTATACCCTCCTCCTCTCCATACCTCTCTTTGTTGTCTTCGTCGTCCTCTTCCTTATCGCCAAAGAAATCAACATCATTTACATAGTGTCTTTTTCCTCTTCTTACTCCTCCTCCTTTCATTATCTTGAACCTGCCCTCTTCTAACTGCACTTGCCCTTTGTCACTCCTCTCTCTCTCTCTCTCTCTCTCTCTCTCTCTCTCTTTGTGATCGTCTTTTGTCTGCATTACGATACTGTTCTTTCAACCAGTAATACTTTGCACTATCAATAAGGCCTTACCACCTATATACTGTAGGGAGTAGACTGCAGCACCAATCGAGCAAGGCAGTATTTCCAAGGTGGATGGAAAGCTGATGACAGGGAGAGCTGGAGCACTCATTTCATCAGCCCTAGGGACTAGCTCCTTACCATCCCCCTTTACTGGACATTTTCAGTGTTTCAGTAACACAGAGTGTAGGCCAGCATACTTTCCAGTACAAGTTCCTCTAACTGTCAACACCAAACTACATGGACATTACACTTTACACTTCCAATTCAATATTTAAACTTAAAAAATGCGTCTAATAACCAAGCCTCGGAGTCCCCGGGCCGGGGGGGGGGGAACAAAGCCCCCACCATCCGCCCATCTCCTGGTGACGACCAAGCGAGATGCATAGAACTACTGTCTGAGTCACTTCTTCATTTCTGCAACATTCGCGGCCTGTCCTCTTTCATTTGAGCACCACCTCTCCTCCTCTAAATCTCACCTTCTCTTCCTAACTGAGACTCAACTGTCTGAAACGACTGATAGCAAACCCTCCTCTGTATCCTCCCACAGTTTCTATACTCATTTCAAAGCCAATGGCGGCTGTTGTGTATACGTCCGTCAAAACATATCTTGCTGTCATGTTCCTGAACTTGAATCTTTTGAATTCTCTACTTCCTGGCTTCGGCTTGCCTGTCATTCTCTGACTAAATATACCTGTGCTGTTTACTTATCCCCTAATTCTACTGACTATGAAAAATTCTTCGACTATCTTACTTCCAAGATGAAACACATCTTGTCAATTTCTTCTTTCTCTGAAGTCTCCATTCTAGGAGCACCACCATCTTTGGCTCTCCTCTCCTTTCACTGATCCTCCTGGTGAACAAGCCTACATCTTTTCTATCCTTAATGACCTTGAGCAATTTGCACAGCACCCTACCCATATCCCTGACCACCTTGGAGAGAGTTCCAACATACCTGACCTCTTCCTTACAACTAATCATTCTGCTTACACTGTTAATCTTTCCTCACCTTGTGGCTCCTCCAATCAAAACCTTTTAGCCTTAACCTGTCCTATCGCTCCAGTAAGACCTCTGGACCCTCCCAAGAAGCGTCAGTTGTGGAACTTTGGAGCTGCTGATTGGGAGGCCCTTAGGCAGTACTTCTTTGACTTTCCCTGGAATGATGGAATTTCTTCCATGGCCGAGAGCCATCTGAGTGTGTCTTGCGCATTACAGAGGTTGTTTTCACTGGCATGGAAGCATTCATTCCTTTCTCATATCCTATGAATAATGAAACAAACCTTGGTTAAATCGTGCTTGTTCTAATGTTGTCTTCAACAAGGAGAGCGCCTACACAAGGTTCTGGAGTCAATCCACCCGTGAATCTCATCTCTTTTCTCTTTTTGTCCGGAATTGTGCTAAATCTGTTCTTTGCTCTGCAAAAAAATAATTTCATTTGTACTAAATGCCGTGAACTTTCCAACTCAAATTCTTCCCTGCTTCTTCTGGCACCTTGCCAAAACTTTTCTAATAACTTTACCTCATCATCCTTACCTTCTCTTTTCCACGCTGATGGCTCTGCAGCTATTACTTCCTCTGATTAAGCAAATCCCTTCGCTCACACTTTCTCCTCCAATTTCACCTTAAACGATTCCATTGCTGTCCTTCCATCACTTCCTCCCTCTGACATCCTCATGGCTGACATGAAAATTTCTTTAACTGAGATATTTTCTGCCATCACTGGCTTCAGTACTGACAATGCATATGGGCCTGATGGGGTCCCTCCTGTTGTCCTCAAGAACTGTGCTTCTGCGCTTTCACCCTGCCTAGGTAAACTCTTTTGCCTTTTTCTGTCAACTCATGCCTTTACTTCTTGCTGGAAGTTAACTCTCATTCAGCCTGTTCCAGAGAGGGGTGACCATTCCCATCCCTCTAATTATCTCCCAATTGCTTTAATATCCTGTGTTTCAAATGTTTTCGAGTCTGTTTTTAAGAAAAAAATATTAAAGCATCTTTCCTCTCACAACCTACTTTCTGATCATCAGTATGGGTTCCGTCAGGGACGCTCCACTGACGATCTTCTCACCTACCTTTCAGACTCCTGGTCATCCTCTTCTCAGGAATTTGGGGAAAGCTTTGTCATTACACCTGACATCTCAAAGGCTTTCGATCGAGTCTGGCATAAATCTTTAATTTCCAGACTGCCATCTTACAGTTTCTATCCTTCTATCTGTGTCTTCATCTCTAGCTTCCTTTATGGTCGTTTTATAGCTGTTGTTGTAGATGGCCAGCGTTTCTTCATCTAGGGCTATCAATAGTGGTGTTCCTCACGGCTCTGTCCTATCACCAACTCTCATCCTTTTATTCGTCAATGACCTTCCAAGCTGTTCATCTAACCTTATCCATTCATATGCTGATGACTCCACCTTCCGCCTTTCCATCCGGTTCCCCCAGTATCCATCTCAGCAGTTACTTCAACAAACAAGGGATGAGGCTATGGCACACCTAATGTCTGACTTGGCTCATATCTCTAACTGGGGTAAAAAATAATCTTGTTGTTTCTAATGCATCAGAAACTCAGTTCTTACATCTCTGAACCCGACAAAATCTTCTGCAGAAGTGCCCTCTAAGTTTTAACAATATCCAGCTCAATCCTGCATCATCTTTAAACACTTTGGGGTTTGATTATCTTGGGATTTATCTTGGAATGAACATATTACCTATCTTATAAAATCTAGAGATTAGCTGTGCTAAACCGACTCCGTACCATCTTTACTTCGGCAAAATTGTTGACTTTATACACGGGTTTTATTCGCCTCTGTGTAGAGTGCAACTCTCACGTGTGGGAAGGCTCCCCACATACAGCTCTTCTCAACACGGTGGAGTCCAAGCTTTCCGTCCTATTAACTCTCCTCCTCTTATTGGCTCCCTTCAACCGCTCTCTTCGCCACACTGTTGAATCTTTATCTCTTTTCTATCGCTACTTCAATGGTCATTGTCCCTCTAAACTGTCTGCTTGCATCTCTGCACCACTACGGAGGGCGCGTAGCACTTGTCTGGCTACAAACTCCCATCCCTTTTCTGTCCAACATTAATATGAGAGCTAACCGTTACTCCCAGTCATTCATATATGGAACAAGTCAACTCTGGAATTGTCTCCCTCTTTCTGTATTTCCTGCTGCCTACAATATCCAGTCTTTCAAACGCAGTGTGTCCAGGCATCTCGAAATGAACTGATCTTGAATTTGGCCCTCTATTATATTGTTTTTGCTTTTTCTTGGAGGAAAAAATGTGCGGGATCTTGGCCTTTGGTTCCTTCTTCCTTGCATAAAAGTAGGATATAAGGATATTTGGGTTACGTAGTTAGAATACATCAGTATCCCTCCCTTCTCTTAGTCTAAATAATACTGTACATTCATACTTGTGCTAATATATACATGCATACATTACGTACATAAAATATACTCAAATGCAATATTCGAAACTACTTTCCTTACGTAAACGTTGTATTTCTATCACACACACACACACACACACACACACACACACACACACACACACACACACACACACACACACACACACATACACACACACACACAGTCACTAACTCAAATAACCATGCCATATGTACACATTACTTCTTTCACAAACATTATCTCCCCCTCCCTCTGTCTTCATTTGTCTGTCTGTATGTCTCAATAAGTGTGCAGTGTGGAAGTGAAAGTGCTGGCAAGTGGAGGACTGGGAACTGACAATTAATTCGTGTGGTTTAATGTTGAATGTGGAGAGAGAGAGAGAGAGAGAGAGAGAGAGAGAGAGAGAGAGAGAGAGAGAGAGAGAGAGAGAGAGAGAGAGAGAGAGAGAGAGAATTGTGAACAATGACAGTTGCGGTAAAAGTATTTTTAAGGGCAATAAAGATCATAATAATATTCTATGTAATATTCATTGATTTCCAGTTCAACTGTATCTTGTAACTTTTGCTTTCCTTTGCCTTTGTTATTTCTGGTCTCTCTCTCTCTCTCTCTCTCTCTCTCTCTCTCTCTTTCTCTCTCCACAGGGTCAGGGAAGGAGATATAGGTTTGCAGATACTGTTACATGGTCATCGCTCTTCCTGTTATCCCACTCTCTTTCTTTTTTCCCTTTCCACAATCTTTCACTCTCTCCACCACCCTCAGTCCCTTATCCTTCCCCCGCATTTCCCCTTATTTCTCTCTTCTCTCCCTCTCCCCCACAGCCACTCCCATCCATTGCCACTCTCCCTGTCCCTCATTAGTTTCCACCCACCTTCACTTAAATTCCTCCCCCTCTACTCTTCCATCTCTCTCCTTCTCATCCTCTTGCATCCTCTCCCTACTTCCCCTCCTCACCATCTCTCGCTCCCTTCCTTTTCAACACTTTCTGCCTTACCTGTCTCTCCTTCCTCTCTCTTTCCACTCCTCTTTTTTCAACATTTTTCCCTATTGCCATCCTTCACTCCGGTCACTGAATCTCTCTCTCTCTCTCTCTCTTACCTCACCTGCCAACACATGCACCAACACAGCAGCACACGTAACGTTATAACAGCAGGTGTAGGTGCCAGAGTCTGTTGGTGTGGCGTCCGCTACGTACAGCCGAGAGACCACGAACCCGCCCCTTGGATCACCCTTCACGCTGGCGGGAGAAAGAGCGAAAGTTAGTGAGGGAAAGTTAGGGGGTTACCGGACAGTAAGTTGATTTAAAACGAATAGGGGAGTAGAATGCTGGGGCAGAGATATGGTTAGGAAAATTAAAAAAAAAATGTAGGACTGAACTAGCAAAGAGTTAGGATTGGAAGAGGTAAGGATGGTTGGGAGGTTAGGAGAGAGCCACAGGGGTCAAGAGGTTAGGTTTGGTTAGCACAGGATTGAGAACAGTTATAGAAAAGTACACGGAAGTATTTAGGAAAAACCGGATGACAAGATATGTTGACGTACAGTTTAATTTTGTTGGGTTAAAACTGATTGAAATAAATATAACCGAGAAGTGTGAGAAAAGAATTGAGAAATAAAAATTATGAAGGATACAGATGTACTGGGGATAAGAGAGGTCGGAGAAGTGTTTGAGTTAGGGCAGACATAAGTTAAATTCGTTTATGTTGGGAAAGAGAAGAGGGACAGAAGCGTTAAAGCAGAGATAGTAACGTTAATAGAGTGTTAGAGGAGAAATATGACCAAGTTAATGGAGGTGTAGGTTAAGTTCGGTTAGGTTAGGTAAAAGTTAGAAGAACAATAGAAGTGTTAGAGCAGGGTTAGTGGTAGGGCAGACTTGGCAGCGTTTTCAAAGAGAAAAAAAATAGGCCTGAGTTGGGGGAATTATGAAGGAATTAGGAATGGGCAGGGAATGAAGAGGTGTTATCTACTATCTTCTTAATATTTCTGACTCTAGGCTCGGAGTGATTGAGACGATGCCCAAAGGATCAGAAATTCTACGTGTTGCAAACTTCTATCACAGCGTTGATAACATCGTCTATACTGAATTCACGCTATGGTTGTCTCATTCAGAACTTTTTTAATGGTATTGTTAAGGATGTTTTTGCAACTGAGAGTCTCTTCGAAGGTTAGTAAAGTCTGTTTTAACGAAACTCATCTGAAACTGTACGGTATTCAACCCTGTGATCGAGGTGGCTTACTTTCATACAAAATTTCACATCACTCTTCATTTTCAGGCTTTGTAGAGCTATGGAAGGGAGAGAGAGAGAGAGAGAGAGAGAGAGAGAGAGAGAGAGAGAGAGAGAGAGGGAGAGAGAGGAGGGGGGGGGGTAAAAGGAATGCGTAACACAGGAAGGGTACACAAACTCTGCATATATATAGAATCTCTTTCATGCTAACTCGTTCCAGCCCCCTTCCCTTCCCTTCCTTTCGCCCATCCGACTGACTCTCTCTCTCTCTCTCTCTCTCTCTCTCTCTCTCTCTCTCTCTCTCTCTCTCTCTCTCTCTCTCTCTCTCTCTAAAACTATATCTATCTACCTTACCATTTCTCACCTCCTCCGGTTAGTTTCCAGTTCGCTTATACGCACCATCTCACTCAGACCCGCTCTCTCTCTCTCTCTCTCTCTCTCTCCACTTCATGCACATATGCCATCTAGCTCATTCATACACACTTACGTACATATACACAAACAGAGGGAAACATACATATGCACGTGCCCACATTACAAATAACAAATAAACTCTCAAACTTAACCAAACATTGCTAGCTTGTTAACCACTGGGATTCTTTTTCTTTATAATGCTTGTCACCTCCTAATAATCTTATTCTGCCTATATATAATCTTTCTACTCTATAATTCTTTCATAATTTACATGAAACCACCAGGTATCAGCAACACCAATTTGAAAATGATGTCCCCTGGATTCCCTAACAACATGAACAAGATCATCAACAAAAGCAACACACACACACACACACACACACACACACACACACACACACACACACACACACACACACTCAAGAAAATAAACGCACTCAGTATGCACACACAGAAAACGAAGACTCATACGATAACACACACACACACACACACACACACACACACACACACACACACACACACACACACACACACACACCGCTCGCCGGCTCAGTGGTAACGATCTCGCTTAGTATCTACTATGACGGGGGTTCGCGCCTTGCTCGGGATGCGAAAAGTTTCACTGACGAAGCGGGTGGTCACTGTCCTCCTAGAGCAAGAGGATGGGTGTGTAATTCACCGGGTCGGTCAGGATCACTTGATGGTCGTGATCGTCAGCTTTTACCCTCCCGGAAGGGAGCAGAGAGCTCATATAGTCCGATCTAAGGGCAAGGCTGTGACCTTCACACACGCACACACCCGTCCCCTTGCTCAAAGGGGACAGTAACCACCCACTTCGTCAGTGAAACTTTTCGCAACCTGAGCGAGGCGCGAACTCCCGTTCACCAGTTGGCAAGCGAGAGCGTTACCACTGCACCAGCGAGTGTGTGTGTGTGTGTGTGTGTGTGTGTGTGTGTGTGTGAAGGTCAAGGCTTTACCCTTAGATCGGACTATATGAGCCCTCAGGTCTCTTCCGGGAGGGTAAAATGCTGATGATCACAACCATTGCGTGATCCTGACCGACCCGGTGAATTACACACACAAGACAATCAATGAATACACAGAGAAACGCAGAATCACACACACACACACACACACACACACACACACACACACAAATAAACGCACCCAGTAACATATCGTCACCCTCATGAAAGAAAACTGCCAAAGTAATATTTTTTTTACTTTTCTGGAAATCGAAAAAAAAAAAAAAAAAAAAGTCACATTTTCTTAGTTCTCTGTGACTTAGGCAGAAACTTGAGTCGCATTTTAGACCAATCACACCCTAAAGCTGACAAAGGCAGCTATACCAATAGGTGCGCCACGTGATGAAGAACTGATTTAGGCAAAAATCCAGAAATCACAGAAAAATGACTTAGGCAGTTTCTTTTATGAGGGTGACGATATTGAAAATGTAGAAACACACACACACACACACACACACACACACACACACACACACACACACACACAAGAAAATAAACACATTCAGTATGCACATACAGTAAAACGCAGAATCATACGCCAAAACACACACACACACACACACACAAAGAAAATAAACACATTCAGTATGCACATACAGTAAAACGCAGAATCATACTCCAAAACACACACACACACACACACACACACACACACACACACACACACATTGGCTCTGCTCATCTTGGTCGTCCTTGGATGATACATTACTTTTTTTTTTTCCTCGCAAAAATAACACACTACAGACGAGTGCACGTAGACATCAAAAACAGAAGACAGACTAACAGAGACAATGGCATTAAGGCTCTTCTCATGAGTGTGCGTAGTTTGCGGAATAAATTTTCTGATTTAGAGACTTGCACGCTAGCTGAGGATTACAATGAAATAGGTATACCAGAATCATGGCTCAACAGCGAACATCCTAATGTTATAGCAGAATACAACATACCAGGTTACAACATTTTCAGTAGTGAGAGAAGTATTACAGCAGGAGGCGTGTACTGTTATAAATAAATATGGGACTTCATCCAATTGTATCTCCTAAGCCCTGTATCAACAACACTGACAGTAATTATCTCCAGCTCAGAAATAATCCCACAGCACGATGATAGTTGGGGCAATTTATTGTCCACTCGCATAGTCCAGTAACACTGAGAGGAAAATTTACAACCACATTGTTGAAATATGTAGCTCTCGAAAAAAAATAATCACTGGTGACTTGAATTTACCGCCTGCCAAATGGCGAGAGGTCCTGCATCATGCACAGGGTTGGAAATATATACTCCCAAGCAAGAGAGTTCATTGCGTTAGCTCGTAGGCTAACACGAGGAGGTAGCATAATAGATCTGGTTACGGCAGCATCAAAAAACTTTATTAGTAGTGTTGCAGTGGTGGAAGAGTTTAGTACTCCTGACCATAGTAAGGTCAAATTTAACTTTAAATTCAGGGATGACCATTCCAGGTCAAGTTACGTGGGTGTCTCCGACTACAAAGAGAGTTGCTTTTCAGAAATTAAAGTAAATTATTGTTTCTAGTGATTAGATTCCCATTGTTTGAACAGTAAATTCTGATAAAACATAGAAATTATATATAGAAATTCTCAGTACTCAAATTATGTATTCCGACGCAGAACAGACGGCCTGCTGAAAATATTAATCCCAAATGGTGCAAAATGGATACTATCCATTGCCCATCAGTAAAAATTGCACACAAATTTAATAATGCCAAAGAGAATCAAACTGATAAAAATAAACATGATGACCTTTGCCGTAACGCAAAATATTATATATATACATATATATATATATATATATATATATATATATATATATATATATATATATATATATATATATATATATATATATATAATGTGAGTGCATTCAAGTACTTGGGTAGTGTGGTGAGTAAGGGTGGAACTTTGGGGGATGAAGTGCGTGAAAGGGTATAGCAGGGAAGGTTGTTGGTACACTGAAAGTAGTGATGAGAAATAGGGAGGTGAGAATGGAAGTTAAGAAGTCACTGCATGATAGTATTGTGATCCCTACCCTGACGTATGGAAGCGAAGCGTGGACCTTGCAAGAGGGGAACAAGTCAAGAGTGAGAGCAGTGGAAATGAGTTACTTGAGAGGAGCATGTGGAGTGACGTGGAGGAACAGGTTAACGTATGAAGAAGTGAAGGAACGTTGTGGGGTGGATGTGGATGTGGTTGAGAAGATTAGGAGAAATACACTGAGGTGGTTTGGACATGTGAAGAGAATGGAGACTGAAAGACTGACTAAGAGGGTGTATGTAGGTGAGGTGGAGGGAGGGAGAGGGAGGGCTAGACCGAGGATGAGGTGGAGGGATGGAGTTGAGAGGTATATGAGGGAGGGGGGGGTGAGTTGGGGGGAGGGTAGTCAAATAGTGGGTGACAGAGCCACTTAGAGACTTTTTGTCTGCGGCCACCCTTTGCGGGATTAGGGCGTCGGGCTATAGATAGAGAGATAGTATAGATATATATATATATATATATATATATATATATATATATATATATATATATATATATATTGTTACATAGCCTATGATTTCATCATCCTTTGTGTAATTCTAACGTACAGTGTGCTGCCTGTTAGATCACGAGCGTGTTTTGCCTCAGTCCCCCCCTTCTACCATTATAGTAGAGTAAGTCGTCCTTTCTGTTGTTCAGAGCAGGATTGTCGGCTCTTTGTCCCCTAGGCTTCATTTGCGCGTCCTTCTTACAAGTTGTATCAAGCTCTGCTGGCCCCTATATAATGAGCTCAGTCTCTGCATCATTGCCACTTAGATCTACTCCTCATTTTGTTCACATCTCTGTCCTCCCCTGTACCGTTATTATTATTGTGAGTGCTTAGGAAGTCTCCAACCATCTAGCAGCTGTGTAATTTGAGTATAACTGTTGTTGCATTTTTCCTGGTACTGTGTAGCATAAGGTGTTGATTTGTAGGCCTAGTGAGGTTTTTTTGTAATTTATGTAGGATTCATTTTATCAGCCAGTTTTAATACCATTTTGTATCTGTAATAATTTATCTTGCATTAACTGAGCATTACCCAGTGTATTTTCATTTTATCAGGGCTGACTTAGGTAAATTTACTCTTGCTAATTTCATGTTAATAGATGCTATTGCAGTTAACAATATATTTAACCTGTTTTTTGCCATTACATTATCCTTATGAGTCCTGAATGTTTTGTTGTTAGTTTGAGCATTAAACTTTAACTTGTAATTTTACCTAACTCTTTTGTTTTGAACCTGGAACTTTACGGGACAGTAGTGATTTTTAGTATTCTCACTTAAAGTGTACATTATCTTTCTCTGTTCCGTAACATAAATTTGGCGACCTCATATCAGGATATTCAGGATATTATCATAAGGATATTGCTTGATATTTTGTGACTGTTACTTATTCATGATGTCTACTATTACTACACTTGATGAAGCCAAAGATTTTTTGTCAAATGTGCAAACAGTGTGTGATGTAGAAAACAGAACAAAGAATGAACTTAAGCTTGTTGCTCAACAATTGGGAATTGCTGTTCGCTTTCATCATTCTAAAGATCAAATTGTTGACATGATTAATGAAAGCTTGTTTAATGTAACTCCTCCAAATGAGCAAACGCAGATTGAATTAGCTAAGTTACAGCTAGCCCTGCAGGAGGCTCGTGTGAAGGAAGCTGAATTTCAAGCACGTGCTAAGGAGGCTGATGTTAAGGAGGCTGAGTTTCACGAACAAGTTGAACTTGCTAGGATTCAGGCAGACCATGAGTATCGCATGAAACAAGGTGGAACTGGATCATCTAGCTCTGATGATTTTGATGTGGCTAAAAATGTTAAACTTGTCCCTCCTTTTAATGAATCTGATTTAACAAAGTATTTTCAGTTGTTTGAGAAGGTAGCTACAGGTTTTAATTGGCCCAAAAAGTATTGATCAGTACTCCTTCAAACTGTTCTCACCGGTAAAGCTCAAGTAACTTATGCATCTTTGCCTCATGATCAATCTGATAATTATGATGTAGTTAAGAGCTTGATTCTTAAGGCCTATGAGCTTGTTCCTGAAGCCTATAGAGTAAAATTTAGGACAACTTACAAGCAAGATAAGCAATCCCATGTTGAGTATGCAAAAATCAAAGAAGATCTGTTAGAGCAGTGGTTAAATTCTAAGAATGTGGATTCTGATTTTGGTAAATTTAAGCAGATGATTTTGCTGGAGGACTTCAAAAGGTGTATTAGTAAAGATGTAAGCCTATATCTTGATGAGAGAAGAATAGATAATTTGTCTGATGCTGCAGTTTTAGCTGATGAATATGTTCTCACTCACAAGAGATATTCTAAAGAAAAAGGGAAAGCTGAGAGTAAGTACGTTGCCTCTACTCAGAGTAAGGTAACAGGAAAGAGAATAAAGATGATGTTTCTCAGGAAGTAAATACCAGCTTCACCTCTAGATTTCAGAAAAGTAAATGTACTTATTGTAGTAAGCTTGGTCATACTACGGAGAAATGTTTCAGGAGACAGCGTGATGTGAACAAAAAGGAGTCTTTAAATATTCAGTCAATTGGTCTAGTGTCCACTCTTGAAAGTTCCCAGAATTCTTTAACTGAGTTAACTGAACCTGCTTTGAGGGGTAACTTAAATTCTCATGATGGAGCTCCTTTTTTGAGCAGTAACGTGGGTGACACTCTCAAGAGTTCATGTGCTAATTTCCTGTCTGATGGTTTTGTCAGTCCTCTGGACAGTAATGACAGGAAATCAGTTAAAATATATCGTGATACAGGTGCTTGCCAATCCCTTATGCTGACCAGTGTTCTAGGCTCTAATGTTAATTCCTCTGATGAAACTGTAATCTTACAAGGTGTAGGGAATAATTACTTCTCTGTCCCTCTGTGCAGAGTGAATTTAGAGTCTGGTTTTGTTAATGGTTGCGTTATGGTTGGGTTGGTTGAGACACTCCCGATGTCAGGTGTAACTTTCTTACTTGGAAATGACATTGGTGGAAGTCAAGTGTGTCCAGCTCCTCAGTTGTCTAGTGAGCCAGTGGCTGCGGCCCAGGATTGTGATGTCCCTGATGTGTTCCCTGCATGTGCTGTCACTAGGGCTAAGTCTAAAGTTACTGGTGACTTAGAGGATAATGATGATGATGATGTTATCCTAGCTGAAACTTTTCTTGCTAATTTGGACCACTCAGCAGATGAAGCAGTACCCCGTAGTGTTGATAATTTGTCTCGTCAAGAGTTGGTTGAGTTGCAGGTTGCTGACCCTCAGTTGAAAGGTCTAGCTAACTCTGCTTGCAGTGAGGAAGAGTCAGCTGGTGCTTCTACTTGTTATTATATAAAGTCAGGAGTACTTATGAGGAAGTGGAGACCCCCAACAGCATCAGCCGACTTTGAGTGGGAGGTTGTACATCAAGTTGTCATCCCTCGTGTTTGTAGGCAGGATATCATTAGAGTGGCTCATGATTCCAGTTTGGCAGGACACCTTGGAGTGAGGAAGATTGTGGCACGCATTTTGAAACACTTCTACTGGCCAGGTATCTTCAGAGATGTTTCCTGGTATTGTAAGTCTTGTCACACCTGTCAAGTTGTGAGGAAGTGTAAACAGACCGAAAAGGTTGCACCTCTAGTTCCCATTCCTCCTTTTGAGGCGCCTTTCACCCGTGTGTTGGTGGATATTGTGGGCTGTCTTCCTAAGACTTCTTCAGGATTTTCTTATGTGTTGACCCTGATTGATATGGCTACTCGTTATCCTGAAGCCATTCCACTTAGAAATATCTCAGCAAAGAACGTGGTTAAGGAAATGCTAGGGTTCTTCACAAAGTTTGGTCTGCCCAAGGAGGTACAGTCAGACCGGGGAAGTAATTTCATGTGAAATGTTTTCAAGCAGTCTCTGAAAGAGTTGGGCATCACCCAGATCACGTCTTCAGCTTACCATCCCCAGACCCAAGGAGCGTTGGAGAGATATCATCAAACACTCAAATCGATGCTCAAGAAATACTGTTTGGAACATCAGAAAGACTGGGATAAAGGTCTTCCATTCGTTGTGTTTGCTGCAAGAGAATCTCCAAATGAATCACTGGGCTTCTCACCTTTTGAACTACTGTTTGGCCATGAAGTAAGAGGACCCCTTAAGCTACTCAAGGAATGCTGGCTGTCGGAGGATGATGACGTCAACCTGCTGGAGTATGTGATGAAGTTCAAAGAACGGCTGTCCACTGCTTTACAGTTGGCGAGAGAGAATTTAGGAGCCGCTCAGGAGAAGATGAAGACTTGGTATGATAAGAAGTCCAGGTTACACCACTTTCAGCCAGGAGATCAGGTTTTGATTCTGCTACCAGTTCATGGGCAACCTCTTCAAGCCAAGTTTAGTGGTCCTTATTTCGTGGAGAAGAAACTCAGTGATGTCAACTATGTCATCGCCACACCAGATCATAGAAAGAACAAGCAACTATGTCACATCAACATGCTAAAGTTATATCACAGGCGGGACGAAAATAATCCAGTCTGCACTGTAGCTGTTCCACCCGAGTCTGCAAGTGAAGCTCTCCCATGCAGTATGAGCCTGAGTGATAGTTTGGGGAAGAATCCTGATGTCATAAATGATCTCCAGACTAAGCTTTCTCATCTACCTCCCGAGGAAAGGCAGGAGATTTCGGCATTACTGCAGGAGTACCCGCAAGTGTTCCGTGCCACTCCAGGAAGAACCACTGTGTTGATGCATGATGTCGATGTTGGAGACGCAAAGCCAATTAAATTGCCTCCTTACCGTGTGAACCCAGTGAAAGTTCCTCTCATCCAGAAGGAGCTTGGCTACCTGTTGGACCACAAGATGATTGAGCCCTGTCAGAGCGAGTGGAGTTCTCCTGTCACTCTAATCCCTAAGCCAGGTGGGTCACAGCGGCTTTGCATCGACTACAGACGTGTTAATCAGATAACGAAAACAGACACTTACCCTCTCCCTCGTGTGGAAGATTGCATAGACAAGATCGGAAAGGCTAGGAACATAAGTAAGTTTGATTTGTTAAAGGGATACTGGGAAGTACCTATGACTGAACGTGCTAGGGAGATCTCATGTTTTGTAACACTAGGAAAGACTTTTGCATGTTCCGTAATGCCATATGGTATGAAGAATGCACCAGCCACATTTCAGAAGCTCATGAATGTTGTAACAGAGGGTTTGGCAGGGTATGTTGTTTATATTGATGATGTATTAATCTTCAGAGACAACTGGAAAGATCACCTATGCCATGTCAGTAAATTTCTTGAGCGTTTGGTTCATCCTAATCTTGTAGCTAATTTATCAAAGTTTGAGTTTGGTCTGTATCCTCCTACTTTCTCTATACTCATTTCAAAGCCAAAGGTGGCTGTTGTGTATATATACGCAACGACTTATCTTGCTCTCGTGTTCCTGAACTTGATTCTTCTGAATTCTCCACACTCTGGCTTCGGCTTTCCTGTCATTCTCTGACTAAATATATCTGTGCTGTTTACTTATCCCCTAATTCTACTGACTATCAAAAATTCTTCGACTATTTTACTTCTACGATGGAACACATTCTATCCATTTCTCCTTTCTCTGAAATCTCCATTCTTGGAGATTTCAATGTTCACCACCACCTTTGGCTCTCCTCTCCTTTCACGGATCCACCTGGTGAACAAGCCTACATCTTTTCTATCCTTAATGACCTAGAGCAGCTTGTACAGCACCCTACCCGTATCCCTGACTGCCTTGGAGAGAGCTCCAACCTACTTGACCTCTTCCTCACAACTAATCCTTCTGTTTACTCTGTTAATCTTTTCTCTCCGTTGGGCTCCTCCGATCACAACCTTATTACCTTAACCTGTCCTATCACTCCGGTACGGCCTGTGGACCCTCCAGGGAAACGTCGTCTGTGGCATTTTGGAGCCGCAGACTGGGAGGCCCTCAGGCAGTACTTCTTTGATTTTCCTTGGAATGATTATTGCTTCCATGGCCGTGAGCCATCTGAGTGTGCCTTGCGCATTACGGAGGTTATTCTCTCGGGCATGGAAGCATACATTCCTTTCTCATATCCTTTGACTAACGCAAGAAAGCCTTGGTTTAATTACGCTTGTTCTAATGCTGTCCGCAACAAGGAGAGGGCCTACAAAAGGTACCGGAGCCAACCCACCCCTGAATCACATCATCTTTACGTTTCTGCCCGGAATCGTGCTAAGTCTGTTCTTCGCTGTACTAAAAATAATTTCATCCATACTAAATGCTCTCAACTCTCCAACTCGAATTCTTCTCGCTCCTTCTGGCATCTTGCCAAAAATCTTTCTAACAACTTTACCTCATCATCCTTCCCTCCTCTTTTCTACTCTGATGGTTCTGTAGCTATTTCTTCTACTGATAAAGCAGATCTCTTCGCACAGACTTTCTCCTCCAATTCTACTTTAGACGATTCCGGTGCTGTTCCTCCATCACCTTCCCCCTCTGACTTCCTCATGGCTGACATTAAAATTTCTTCAGTTGATGTATTTTCTGCCATCACTGGCCTCAGTACTAACAAGGCATATGGGCCTGATGGGGTCCCTCCTGTTGTTCTCAAGAACTGTGCTTCTGTGCTTACACCCTGCCTAGGCAAACTCTTTCGTCTTTGTCTGTCAACTTGTACCTTTCCTTCTTGCTGGAAGTTTGCTCTCATTCAGCCAGTCCCAAAGAAGGGTGACCACTCCCAACCCTCCAACTATCGTCCAATTGCTTTAACGTCCTGTATTTCAAAAGTTTTCGAGTCAATTCTTAATAGAAAAATTTTAAGGCATCTTTCCTATCACAACCTTCTTTCCGATCGTCAGTATGGGTTCCGTCAGGGACGCTCCACTGGCGATCTTCTCACCTACCTTTCAGACTCCTGGTCATCCTCCTTTCGGGACTTTGGCGAAAGCTTTGCCATTGCACTTGACATCTCAAAGGCTTTCGATCGAGTCTGGCATAAATCTTTAATTTCCAAACTGCCCTCCTACGGTTTCTATCCTTCTATCTGTGCCTTCATCGCTAGCTTCCTTTCTGGTCGTTCTATAGCCGCTGTTGTAGACGGCCATCGTTCTTCTCCTAGATCTATCAACAGTGGTGTTCCTCAGGGCTCTGTCCTATCACCAACTCTCTTCCTTTTATTCATCAATGATCTTCTAAGCTGTACATCTAACCATATCCACTCATACGCTGATGACTCCACCCTTCACCTTTCCATTCGGTTCCCGCAACGCCCATCTCAACAGTTACTTCAACAAACAAGGGATGAGGCTATGGCACACCTAATGTCTGACTTGGCTCGTATCTCTGACTGGGGTAAAAATAATATGGTTGTCTTTAATGCATCTAAGACTCAGTTCTTACACCTATCAACCCGACAAAATCTTCCACAGGTATACCCACTAATGTTTAATAATATTCAGCTTAATCCTGCATCATCCTTGAACATGCTTGGGGTTTCATTTACTCGGGACTTATCTTGGAAAGATCATATTACATCTCTTGTAAAATCTGCTTCCAAGAGATTGGGTGTGCTAAGCCGACTCCGCTCTTTCTTTACCCCTGCGCAATTGTTGACTCTATACAGGGGTTTTATCCGCCCCTGTGTGGAGTACAACTCTCATGTGTGGGGTGGCTCCCCACATACAGCTCTTCTCAATAGGGTGGAGTCAAAGGCTTTTCGTCTCATTAACTCTCCTCCTCTTACTGACTCCCTTCAACCTCTGTCTCTTCGCCGCACTGTTGCATCTTTATCTCTTGTCTATTGCTACTTTAATGGTCACTGGTCCTCTGAACTGTCTGCTTGCATTCCTCCACCTGTACGACGGGCGCGTAGCACCCGTCTGGTAGCAAACTCTCATCCTTTTTCTGTCCAACTCTCTAATGCAAGAGTTAACCGTTACTCCCAGTCTTTCATTTATGCAACAGGTCAGCTCTGGAACTGTCTCCCTCTGTCTGTATTTCCTGCTGCCTATGATCTCCAGTCTTTCAAACGCAGTGTGTCCAGGCATCTCAAAATGATCGGATCTTGAATTTGGCTCTATATTGTATTTTGTTTTTCTCTTGGAGGGAACTGTTACTGCGGGCTCATGGCCTTTGGTTCCTTCTTCCTCGCATAAAAAAAAAAAAAAAAAAAAGCTAAAGTTCAGTACCTTGGGTACGTGATTGGTGATGGACACGTTGCACCACCAGCAGCTAAGGTTCAGGTTATAAGTGATCTTCCCAGACCTAAAAGTAGGAAAGAGCTCCAAAGATTTTTGGGAATGGTGGGTTATTACAGGTGATTTGTTCTTAACTTTTCAATTCTTGTATCACCACTTACAGACCTACTGAAAAAGGGAGTTGAATTTGCATGGACCGATAAATGTGAATCCTCTTTCAACAAACTTAAAGCTATCCTATTAAGTCAGCCAGTGCTCGCTACTCCAAATTTTGCTAAGCCTTTTAAGATGTCTGTTGATGCAAGTGATACAGGAGCTGGGGCTGTTTTGCTGCAAGAGGATGATCAGGGTATTGAACATCCTGTATCTTATTAGAGTAAGAAGTTCACTCCATCTCAAAAGAACTACTCAACTATTGAGAAAGAGCTTTTGGCCTTGATTTTGGGTTTACAGCATTTTTCATTTTATTTGTGTTCTCGTTTTGACCCCATAGTCATTTATACCGATCATAACCCACTGAAATTCCTTAGTAAGTTTAAAGATAAAAATCAGAGATTGACAAGATGGAGTCTAGTTCTTCAGGCGTATTCATTAGACATACAACATGTCAAGGGGAAAGAAAATGTTATTGCAGATTGCTTATCTAGACTTTAGACATTGTTTTAGATTAATAAGAAATTTCCTTTGTAAATTTCTTTTTCTTTGTGGGGAGGTGTTACATAGCCTATGATTTCATCATCCTTTGTGTAATTCTAACGTACAGTGTGCTGCCTGTTTGATCACGAGCGTGTTCTGCCTCAGTCGCCCCCTTCTACCGTTATAGTAGAGTAAGTCGTCCTTTCTGTTGTTCAGAGCAGGATTGTCAGCTCTTTGTCCCCTAGGCTTCATTTGCGCGTCCTTCTTACAAGTTGTATCAAGCTCTGCTGGCCCCTATATAATGAGCTCAGTCTCTGCATCATTGCCACTTAGATCTACTCCTTATTTTGTTCACATCTCTGTCCTCCCCTGTACCGTTATTATTATTGTGAGTGCTCCGGAAGTCTCCAACCATCTAGCAGCTGTGTAATTTGCGTATAACTGTTGTCGCATTTTTCCTGGTACTGTGTAGCATAAGGTGTTGATTTGTAGGCCTAGTGAGTTTTTTTTGTAATTTATGTAGGATTCATTTTATCAGCCAGTTTTAATACCATTTTGTATCTGTAATAATTTATAACGTACAGAAGTGAAGCTTGGACATTGTTGGAAGGGCACAAGTCAAGAGTGAGAGCAGTGGAAATGAGTTATTTAAGAGGAGCCTGTGGAGTCACGTGGAGAGACAGGCTGACGAATGAGGATATAAAGGAGCTTTGTGGTGTGTATGTGGATGTGATAGGAAGCGTTATGAGGAACACACTGAGGCGGTTTGGCCATGTGGAGAGGATGGAGGGTGAAAGACTGACGAAGAGAGTGTATGTGAGTGAGGTGGAGGGGGGAAGAGGGAGGGGGAGGCCGAGGATGAGATGGAGGGATGGGGTGGAGAGGTATATGAGAGAGGGGGGTGTGAGTTGGGAGCAGGGCAGTGAAATGGCGGGGGACAGGGCGACTTGGAGGCGATTTGTTTGTCACTACCCCAAACGGGATTGAGGCGTCTGGCAATAGATAGATAGATAGAGAATAATTTATCTTGCATTAACTGAGCATTACCCAGTATATTTTCATTTTATCAGGGCTGACTTAGGTAAATTTACTCTTGCTAATTTCATGTTAATAGAGGCTATTGCAGTTAACCATATATTTAACCTGTTTTTTGCCATTACATTATCCTTACGAGTCCTGAATGTTTTGTTGTTAGTTTGAGCATTAAACTTTAACTTGTAATTTTACCTAACTCTTTTGTTTTGAACCTGGAACTTTACGGGACAGTAGTGTTTTTTAGTATTCTCACTTAAAGTGTTCATTATCTTTCTCTGTTCCGTAACAATATACAGTATATATATATATATATATATATATATATATATATATATATATATATATATATATATATATATATATATATATATATATATATCTATTGCCAGACGCCTCAATCCCGCTTGGGGTGGCCACAAACAAATCGCCTCCAAGCCGCCCTGTCCCCCGCCATTTCACTGCCCTGCTCCCAACTCACACCCCCCTCTCTCATATACCTCTCCGCCCCATCCCTCCATCTCAGTCTCGGCCTCCCCCTCCCTCTTTCCCCCTTCACCTCACTCACATACACTCTCTTCGTCAGTCTTTCACCCTCCATCCTCTCCACATGGCCAAACCATCTTAGTGTGTTCCTCATATTATATATATATATATATATATATATATATATATATATATATATATATATATATATATATATATATATATATACAGATTGATGGAAAGATAAAAATTATATATATCTATCTATCTATCTATCTATATATATATATATATATATATATATATATATATATATATATATATATATATATATATATATATATATTGTTACGGAACAGAGAAAGATAATGAACACTTCAAGTGAGAATACTAAAAATCACTATTGTCCCGCAAAGTTCCAGGTTCAAAACAAAAGAGTTAGGTAAAATTACAAGTTAAAGTTTAATGCTCTAACAACTAAACATTCAGGACTCATAAGGATAATGTAATGGCAAAAAACAAGTTAAATATATGGTTAGCTGCAATAGCCTCTATTAACACAAAATTAGCAAGAGTAAATTTATCTAAGTCAGCCCTGATAAAATGAGAAAACCGGATAATGCTCAGTTAAAGCAAGATATATTATTACAGATACAAAATATTATCAATAATGACTGACATAAAAAAACTCCATATGAACCACAAAAACCTCACTAGGCCTACTAATTAACACTTATGCTACACAGTACAAGAAAAAATGCAATAACTCTTATACTCAAATTACACAGCTGCTAGATGGTTGGAGACTTCCTGAGCACTCACAATAATAACAACTGTACAGGGGAGGACAGAGATGTAAACAAAATGAGGAGTATATCTAAGTGGCAATTAATGCAGAGACTGAGCTCATTATATAGGGGCCGGCAGAGCTTGATACAACTTGTAAGAAGGATGCGCAAATGAAGCCATGGGGACAAAGAGTTGACAATCCTGCTCTGAACAACAGAAAGAACGACTTACTCTACTATAAGGGAGGACGGGGGGAGTGTGGTAGAACACGCTCATGATCAAACATGCAGCATACTGTACGTTAGAATTACACAAAGGATGATGAAATCATAGGCTATATAACACCTCCCCACAAAGAAAAAAGAAATTTACAAAGGAAATTTCTTATTACTCTAAAACAATCTGTCTAAAGTCTAGATAAGCAATCTTCAATAACACTTTCTTTCCCCTTGACATGTTGTATGTCTAATGTATACTGAAGAAGTAGACTCCATCTTGTCAATCTCTGATTTTTATCTTTAAAGTTACTAAGGAATTTCAGTGGGTTATGATCGGTATAAATGACGATGGGGTCAAAACCAGAACACAAATAAAATGAAAAATGCTGTAAACCCAAAATCAAGGCCAAAAGCTCTTTCTCAATAGTTGAGTAGTTCTTTTGAGGTGGAGTGAAATTCTTACTGTAATAAGATACAGGGTGTTCAATACCCTGATCATCCTCTTGCAGCAAAACAGCCCCAGCTCCTGTATCACTTACGTCAACAGCCATATTAAAGGCTTAGCAAAATTTGGAGTAGCGAGCACTGGCTGACTTAATAGGATAGCTTTAAGTTTGTTGAAAGAGGATTCACAGTTATCGGTCCAGACAAATTTAACTCCCTTTTTCAGTAGGTCTGTAAGTGGTGATACAAGAATTGAAAAGTTAAGAACAAATCTCCTCTAATAACCTACCATTCCCAAAAATCTTTGTAGCTCTTTCCTACTTTTAGGTCTGGGAAGATCACTTATAACCTGAACCTTAGCTCCTGGTGGTGCAACATGTCCATCACCAATTACGTACCCAAGGTACTGAACTTTAGCTTGACCAAACTCACACTTTGACAAATTAGCTACAAGATTAGCCTGAACCAAACGCTCAAGAAATTTACTGACATGGCATAGGTGATCTTTCCAGTTGTCACTGAAGATTAATACATCATCAATATAAACAACACACCCTGCCAAACCCTCTGTTACAACATTCATGAGCTTTTGAAATGTGGCTGGTGCATTCTTCATACCATATGGCATTACAGAACATGCAAAAGTCTTTCCTAGTGTTACAAAACATGAGATCTCCCTAGCACGTTCAGTCATAGGTACTTGCCAGTATCCCTTTAACAAATCAAACTTACTTATGTACCTAGTCTTTCCGATCTTGTCTATGCAATCTTCCACGCGAAGGAGAGGGTAAGTGTCTGTTTTGGTTATCTGATTAACACGTCTGTAGTTGATGCAAAGCCGCTGTGACCCACCTGGCTCAGGGACTAATGTGACAGGAGAACTCCACTCGCTCTGACAGGGCTCAATCATGCCGTGGTCCAACAGGCAGCCAAGCTCCTTCCGGATGAGAGGAACCTTCACTGGGCTCACACGGTAAGGAGGCAATTTAATTGGCTTTGCGTCTCCAACATCGACATCATGCATCAACACAGTGGTTCTTCCTGGAGTAGCACGGAACACTTGCGGGTACTCCTGCAGTAATGTCGAAAACTCCTGCCTTTCCTCGGGAGGTAGATGAGAAAGCTTAGTCTGGAGATCTTTCATGATATCAGGATTCTTCCCCAAACTATCACTCAGGCTCATACTGCATGGGAGAGCTTCACTTGCAGACTCGGGTGGAACAGCTACAGTGCAGACTGGGTTATTTTCGTCCCGCCTGTGATATAACTTTAGCATGTTGATGTGACAAAGTTGCTTGTTCTTTCTACGATCTGGTGTGGCGATGACACAGTTGACATCACTGAGTTTCTTCTCCACGAAATAGGGACCACTAAACTTGGCTTGAAGAGGTTGCCCATGCACTGGTAGCAGAATCAAAACCTGATCTCCTGGTTGAAAGTGGCGTAACCTGGACTTCTTATCATACCAAGTCTTCATCTTCTCCTGAGCAGCTCCTAAATTCTCTCTCGCCAGCTGTAAAGCAGTGGACAGCCGTTCTTTGAATTTCATCACATACTCCAGCAGGTTGATGTCATCTTCCTCCGACAGCCAGCATTCCTTGAGTAGCTTAAGGGGTCCTCTTACTTCATGGCCAAACAGTAGTTCAAAAGGTGAGAAGTCAAGTGATTCATTTGAAGAATCTCTTGCGGCAAATATAACGAATGGAAGACCTTTATCCCAGTCTTTCTGATGTTCCAAACAGTATTTCTTGAGCATCGATTTGAGTGTTTGATGATATCTCTCCAACGCTCCTTGGGTCTGGGGATGGTAAGCTGAAGACGTGATCTGGGTGATGCCCAACTCTTTCAGAGACTGCTTGAAAACATTTGAAATGAAATTACTTCCCCGGTCTGACTGTACCTCCTTGGGCAGACCAAACTTTGTGAAGAACCCTAGCGTTTCCTTAACCACGTTCTTTGCTGAGATATTTCTAAGTGGAATGGCTTCAGGATAACAAGTAGCCATATCAATCAGGGTCAACACATAAGAAAATCCTGAAGAAGTCTTAGGAAGACAGCCCACAATATCCACCAACACACGGGTGAATAGCGCCTCAAAAGGAGGAATGGGAACTAGAGGTGCAACCTTTTCGGTCTGATTACACTTCTCCACAACTTGACAGGTGTGACAAGACTTACAATACCAGGAAACATCCCTGAAAATACCTGGCCAGTAGAAGTGTTTCAAAATGCGTGCCACAGTCTTCCTCACTCCAAGGTGTCCTGCCAAACTGGAATCATGAGCCACTCTAATGATATCCTGCCTACAAACACGAGGGATGACAACTTGATGTACAACCTCCCATTCACAGTCGGCTGATGCTGTTGGGGGTCTCCACTTCCTCATAAGTACTCCTGACTTTATATAATAACAAGTAGAAGCACCAGCTGACTCTTCCTCGCTGCAAGCAGAGTTAGCTAGACCTTTCAACTCAGGGTCAGCAACCTGCAACTCAACCAACTCTTGACGAGACAAATTATCAACACTATGGGGCACTGCCTCATCTGGTGAGTGGTCCAAATTAGGAAGAAAAGTGTCAGCTAGGATAACATCATCATCATCATTATCCTCTAAGTCACCAGTAACTTTAGACTTAGTCCTAGTGACAGCACATGCAGAGAACACATCAGGGACATCACAATCCTGGGCCGCAGCCACAGGCTCACTAGACAACTGAGGAGCGGGACACACTTGACTTCCACCAATATCATTTCCAAGTAAGAAAGTTACACCTGACATTGGCAGTGTCTCAACCAACCCAACCATAACGGAACCATTAACAAAACCAGACTCTAAGTTCACTCTGCACAGAGGACAGAGAAGCAATTATTCCCTACACCTTGTAAGATTACAGTTTCAACAGAGGATTTAACATTAGAGCCTAGAACACTGATCAGCATAAGGGATTGGCAAGCACCTGTATCACGATATATTTTAACTGATATCCTGTCATTACTGTCCAGAGGACTGACAAAACCATCAGACAGGAAATTAGCACAGGAACTCTTTAGAGTGTCACCCACGTTACTGCTCAAAAGAAGAGCTCCATCATGAGGATTTAATTTACCCCTCAAAGCAGGTTCAGTTAACTCAGTTAAAGAATTCTGGGAACTTTCAAGAGTGGACACTAGACCAATTGACTGAATATTTAAAGACTCCTTTTTGTTCACATCACGCTGTCTCCTGAAACATTTCTCCGTAGTATGACCAAGCTTACTACAATAAGTACATTTACTTTTCTGAAATCTAGAGGTGAAGCTGGTATTTACTTCCTGAGAAACATCATCTTTATTCTCTTTCCTGTTACCTGTACTCTGAGTAGAGGCAACGTACTCTCAGCTTTCTTTTTTTCTCTAGAATATCTCTTGTGAGAGAGAACATATTCATCAGCTAAAACTGCAGCATGAGACAAATTATCTATTCTTCTCTCATCAAGATATAGGCTTACATCTTTACTAATACACCTTTTGAAGTCCTCCAGCAAAATCATCTGCTTAAATTTACCAAAATCAGAATCCACATTCTTAGAATTTAACCACTGCTCTAACATATCTTCTTTGATTTTTGCATACTCAACATGGGATTGCTTATCTTGCTTATAAGTTGTCCTAAATTTTACTCTATAGGCTTCAGGAACAAGCTCATAGGCCTTAAGAATCAAGCTCTTAACTACATCATAATTATCAGATTGATCCTGAGGCAAAGATGCATAAGTTACTTGAGCTTTACCGGTGAGAACAGTTTGAAGGAGTACTGATCAATACTTTTTGGGCCAATTAAAACCTGTAGCTACCCTCTCAAACAACTGAAAATACTTTGTTAAATCAGATTCATTAGAAGGAGGGACAAGTTTAACATTTTTAGCCACATCAAAATCATCAGAGCTAGATGATCCAGTTCCACATTGTTTCATGCGATACTCATGGTCTGCCTGAATCCTAGCAATTTCAATTTGTGCCTCCTGAGAACGTGCCTGAAACTCAGCCTCCTTAGCACGGGCCTCCTGCAAGGCTAGCTGTAACTTAGCTAATTCAATTTGTGTTTGCTCATTTGGATGAGTTACATTAAACAAGTTTTCATTAATCATGTCGACAATTTGATCTTTAGAATGATGAGAGCGAACAACAATTCCCAATTGTTGAGCAACAAGTTTAAGTTCATTCTTTGTTCTGTTTTCTACATCACACACTGTTTGCAAATTTGACAAAAAATCTTTGGCTTCATCAAGAGTAGTAATAGTAGACATCATGAATAGATCACAGTCACAAAATGTCAAGCAATATCCTTGTGATAATATCCTGAATATCCTGATAAGAGGTCGCCAAATTTATGTTACGGAACAGAGAAAGATAATGAACACTTCAAGTGAGAATACTAAAAATCATTACTGTCCTGCAAAGTTCCAGGTTCAAAACAAAAGAGTTAGGTAAAATTACAAGTTAAAGTTTAATGCTCAAACTAACAACTAAACATTCAGGACTCATAAGGATAATGTAATGGCAAAAAACAAGTTAAATATATGGTTAATTGCAATAGCCTCTATTAACACGAAATTAGCAAGAGTAAATTTATCTAAGTCAGCCCTGATAAAATGAGAAAACCGGATAATGCTCAGTTAAAGCAAGATATATTATTACAGATACAAAATATTATCAATAATGACTGACATAAAAAAAACTCCACATGAATCACAAAAACCTCACTAGGCCTACGAATTAACACCTTATGCTACACAGTACAAGAAAAAATGCAGTAACTCTTATACTCAAATTACACAGCTGCTAGATGGTTGGAGACTTCCTGAGCACTCACAATAATAACAACTGTACAGGGGAGGACAGAGATGTGAACAAAATGAGGAGTAGATCTAAGTGGCAATTAATGCAGAGACTGAGCTCATTATATAGGGGCTGGCAGAGCTTGATACAACTTGTAAGAAGGACGCGCAAATGAAGCCATGGGGACAAAGAGTTGACAATCCTGCTCTGAACAACAGAAAGAACGACTTACTCTACTATTAGGGAGGACGGGGGGAGTGAGGTAGAACACACTCGTGATCAAACATGCAGCATACTGTACGTTAGAATTACACAAAGGATGATGAAATTATAGGCTATGTAACAATATATATATATATATATATATATATATGTATATATATATATATATATATATATATATATATATATATATATATATATATATATATATATATATATATATATATATATAAAAGACCTCAACCCTTTTCGTTTCTGTCTCACTCTGTCTGAAGATGTAATATACGAAACTACTCACTGTCGCTCCTTTCATTTCTCCTGTGGTTATTTTGCATACATATCTTCACGGTGAAGTTACTGCATATATATATATATATATATATATATATATATATATATATATATATATATATATATATATATATATATATATATATATATATATATATATATATCATCTCTCTCATCTCAGCAGTCGTTTGAATGTCCAATGCAGGACTGGCCTATTCCGACCGATGTGGGGACGATACAGCCAATGTCTCTCTACCAAGTGGCTTAGGCTGTCTAGTAGAGATTGTATGTACTGTAGGGTGAGAAATGCATGTAAGTGTAATTGTAATGTTGGAGTGGCTTTGGATGTGTGTGTAATCTGTGAAGCAAGTGTAATCGGCCCGTGCAAGCCGACTGGGTGCAAAGCATACTTTACAGTATGCGACACTGGTTCAACTAGAGCACTCCTTATATCAGCCAACGCAGTACGTGGTCGGAAGAACACTCTCAAAGTTTGTTACCCTGGTGGGGTGCGAACTGTCGATCTTCAGTGCACGAAAACGTACACTTTACTACTGTACCACAGGGGCTCATATATATATATATATATATATATATATATATATATATACAGTGGGCTTGCACAGTGCACGTCACTGCAGTGCGCGATTCACCTTGTGCACGAGTGACCAAAAATCATAACCAAAAACTCTTTAATGCACGAGTTTACCGCACAGAACGCGAGGCAGAGGCAAGGAGTGGCTCAAAAGTGCCATTTTCTTCTAGTGCATGACCACCCCTCACAGAGAGCGTCACGTGTCTTCATGTTGATGCGCCAGACAGAGTCAAGTTGAGCAACCTAGTGTGATGGAAGGCAGGACTGAGCTGTGTATGTCAAACATTAGCAAGATCCTTGCTGCCGTGGATAAGCTCAAGGAAGAGGTGAAGGAACAGGAAGTGAGCAACCTAAGAATGGAGGAACTTCTGGTTGGTATCGACAAACTCTTCCGTTTCTACACAGACAGGCACAGGGAAGAAATAAACAGAAGACAGACGCTCATAACAAGCTACACACAGCGGGCTCAAGTTGGTGAAATAGCGGAACCATCGACATCGTCTGCTCCTGTTCCTGTTGAGGATGAAGAGGATGCAATGTCAGAAGTGTTGGCATTGGACTTTGAAGGGTTTATGGCCGAAGTGACTGACTTTGATGCTCCTGGGGAAGGTGATCAAGAGGAGTCTGCGGAGGGAAGTGTTGGTGCGGTGGGGAGTGCGGCGCTGTAAGTGTTGCCGCGCCTCGGAACCCCTGTTATTTAAGGTTATCAGGCCTGTTGTCTACTGTTGTTAAGGTGACTACCCATATTTTTGTTATTGTAGCTATAGCTTTAGTACAATGTCTGAAACATGTGACCTTTATTATGTCTCTAAGGGCCAAAAAATGTCCAGGTATGACGGGGTACCACCCATATGTAATTATTCCCATAAGATTATGTATTCCTAGTACGTGAATTCCCAGTGCATGAGCTCGTGCACCGCCCAATCTCTTGCGCACTGTGCAAGCCCACTGTATATATATATATATATATATATATATATATATAGACCGGCCTATCCCGACCGAAGTGGGGACGATACAGCCAATGTATCTCTACCAAGTGGCTTAAGCTGTCTGGTAGAGACTGTATGTAGGGTGAGAAATGATTGTAAGTGTAACTGTTGTGCTGGAGTGGCTTTGGATGTCTGTGTAGTCTGTGAACCAAGTATAATTGGCCCGCGCAAGCCGACTGCGTGCAAACATACTTTACAGTATGCGACACTGGTTCAACCACAGCACCCCTTGTGTCCGCCAATGCAGTACGTGGCATGAAGAACTATCCCAAAGATTATTACCCTGGTGGGGCGCGAACCCTCGTTCTTCAGTGTACGAAAATGCACACTTTACCACTGTACCATAGAGGCTCATATATATATATATATATATATATATACATATATATATATATATATATATATATATATATATATATATATATATATATATATATATATATATATATATATATATATATATATATATATATATATATATATATATATATATATATATATATATATATATATATATATCTATATATGTATGTATATATATATATATATATATGTCACTCAATCCTACATTGCCCCATGAGGAGTGTAGGAGCCCGGGGGAAGGCAGTTGGTCCCGACATTTAAGATGAGAGTGACCAGTCTCACTCATCCCTGAGTGGTATTACATGAGCAATCAACCCCAACCATCCCTTGGATATAAACCTTCACCGGCTCAATCCGATTGGAGCGCAATAATTACCCACTAAAACCACTAGGCGCCAAAATCTGGTTATATGGTTACCACTCAGCGTAGTAAATGCTTTCTTGGTGTACAGGAAACCATTTGGCTTGTTACTCAGTGTAGAGTCACCCACAGGCTGAAGGAAGAGGAAAGAATGAAGGAAAGAAAGACAGAAGAGGAAGTGTAAAGTCAATCGTAGGCAGAAGGACAAGGAAAGAATGAAAGTATATATATATATATATATATATATATATATATATATATATATATACTGTATATGATACGGATGATGATTATTTTTTTTATAATGTTCAAATTTGTTGATGATACTAAAACTGGAAACAGTGCAGATACATCACTACAGAGGCAGACAGTTCAAAGTCATCTTGATTTACCGTTTAATTGGGCCCATACATGGCAGATGGGTTTCAGTATTACTAAATGTAAAGTGGTAATTATTAATTGGAATTAGATATGAAAATGTCAGTTACATGATGAACAATATTCAGCTAGATAATGTCAGTCATGAAAATGACTTAGGAAATATGGTAACTTGTGATCTGAAAGTAAACAAACAGTGTGTAGGAGCTGTTTTGAAAGCCACCAGATTAACTGGATTCATTGGTAAACATTTGAATAGAAATAAGAAAATATCAGTCGCCTTACATAATTCTTTATTAAGCCCACACTTAGAGTATTGTGTCCAGTTCTCGTCATCTTGTTAAAAATAAAAAAATACAGAGAAACTTGCAACGAAGAGAGACAAAGATGATATCCAGACTGTGAAATAAACCATTCGAGGAACGTTTAAAAGCTCTGAATCTATTTATCTAAACTAAACGCAGGTTACGAGTAGATTTTATTCAAATTCTCAAAATATTCAAAGGACACGATAATATTGCCATCGATAAATATTTCACAATACATGGCTCAAATTACACTAGAGGTACAGGGCAAAAAATTGTCGGCAACTAAATTCAGTCACACGAAGCGAAACAGTTCTTATTTAAATGAGTTGTAAATGAATGAAACAAACCGCCCACCAATGCAGTAAACTCTGATACAGTACTAACCTTTAAAAATCGCTTGGAAAAGTATCTGTCACTTAACCCCTCTCTAAGCATGTTCACTCCTGAATAACAGTGTTCTGCTGTATACGTAACGTTTTTCTGTTTTCAGAGTCTGGAGGATACAACCACAGAGCAACTGATATTGTTGACTTAATGTTACTTTCCTCTTCAGGTAGATATTCAACAATAGGATTTCCTTTCCGTCTTTCCTATAAAATTTCCATGTGAGCTTTTCTGTGCTGCATGGTGGTTCTTCTCACTATTTCTTGCCGATCCCGGCTGAAGGGTTCGGCGGGTGAGGGGTAGCCTTCCTGCTTTTCTATCCTTGTCTTTAACCGATAGAATAGTTTCCTTACGTATAACTTTCCATGTACCAAACAGCCACATAAGGACCAACAAGTCTGTTGCTGTTTGCTTTCCTTTGATAGACTGACAGAAAAATGAACAAATACAGTATGTGCACATGTATACAGAGAGAGAGAGAGAGAGAGAGAGAGAGAGAGAGAGAGAGAGAGAGAGAGAGAGACAGACAGACAGACAGACAGACAGACAGACAGACAGAAACAGACAGACAGAGACAGAGAGATGAGGGGAGAGGGTCTGAGTGAGATGGTGTGTAAAAGCGAAATGGAAACTGGCCGGAGGAGGTGAAAAATGGTAAGGTAGATACATATAGTAGTGAGAGAGAGAGAGAGAGAGAGAGAGAGAGAGAGAGGCTACATAGGAGTGCATAGGAAGTATATATATTAGGAGACCTGTTTACCCATGACGAAGGTATCTGTTGCAAAAAAAGAAAGCCAATTCTATAAAGATCTAACCAGTGTGAAAGAGAAAAGTATAGAAAAGAGAAAAAGGCTCTTCCCCACCCATCACATTATCCGGTTTAACCGGCAGGAAAAGGATAGAAAAAAAAAAAGCAGGTTTGTTACAAAGAACAAGCATGAAAATTTTATACGAGAGGCTGAACAGGAATGACTGTTCGTTACAAAATATGTATTCTTCATATCCAAAACGAAAGACCGCACACAAAATTATTATTAAGCAAATGTCTCACATTGCTTAGCAGACACTTAAACCTGGAAATAAACAGAACAATGTTAATTATAGCCTACAATGTCAAAATTTATAATTAGCAGAATTTTAGGATTATCAAGGATTTTTGCACTAATTACACTGTTACTGGTAACCTATTTCATTGTTCCACTATACGAACCTTCGATTTTTCTCTATATTATTGCTGCATTTCTTGCTTTTAAGATTAACTTCATTAATTACGGTCACCATATCATTCTTTATTTCGAGTTAATTATCACACATAAAAAGCCAGCTTTCTTTAGAATTTAAATACTTTTAATCGATCTTTCCTGAGTGGTCTTTTTTTTTTTTTTTTTTGGAGAGAGAGAGAGAGAGAGAGAGAGAGAGAGAGAGAGAGAGAAAACACATTTAGTTTCTTTAGACGCTCTTCGTAAGGTAAATTTCTAAGCAATGGGATCATCTCTGGGGCTCTTTATTGCACTCTCTCTGGTCTGTCTTTGTCCATAATAAGACTCGGGGACCAATGCTGCAAACAGTATTCTAGATATGGTCCAACTATTTACTTATAAATGTTAGAATTTGCGTCGGGTACTTCATGATGTACGTTTCATGAGCTGAAGCCAGGCATTTGTTTGCCTTGTTAATGATAATATACAGTGTTTTGTGATTTTGAGGTCGTTACTGATAATAACTCCTAAATCTTTCTCGTCTTTTAATTCGGCCAGTGGAGTACCGAACGTGCAGTTATCACTTTTAAACTTTTTGCCGGTAAAGTGCATTACCTTACATTTATCTACATTAAATTCCGTCTGCCATCTTTCATTAGTTTATTAACTTATCCAGGTCGTTTTGTATAGATTCACAGACTCCTTTCAGAATGACTTTACTTCCAATTGTCGTGTCATCTACAAATTTCGCTACCTTAGAAACGAGTTCATTGTCTAGATTATTAACACAAATAGTGGAAAGAGCTATATCCTAGAAATTACCCTTGAGGAACTCTACCTGTTACATCTAGCCCGTGTGTTGATTCGCAGTTTATCGGTGAACGCTGCTTACGATTCATTAGCCAATCACCAGTCCCTGAATAGAATTTCCTAGAGAGGCCGTAGGCTTTCTCTGTAGTTTTCTAGTAGTCTTAGATGAAGGACCTTATCAAACACTTTCTGGAAGTCTAGTTAGATGACATTCGATGGTACTTTTGTATCCCATCTATTGTAAATGTTCGTAAAAAAATCAAGTTCATTTGTGAGCCATAATCTGTTATCAAAAACCCCGTGCTGATAATCTGTTATAAAATTCTGATTATTAAGGAACACTGTTATTTTGTCTCAAACAATTTTTTTTTTTTTCCAGATTTTGCATAGTACTGACGTTAGGCATTTTGGAGGTAATTTATGGCAGCTTTTTTCCCTTCCCTTTTAAAAGACAGATGACATAGCAGCGAGCTTCCATTGGTCAGGTACACTACATTCAGAGAGAGAGAGAGAGAGAGACAGAGAGAGAGGAATGAATGCTTCCTTTTACTCATCAATGACCTTCTAAGCTGTGCATCTAACCCTATCCACTCGATCGCTGATGACTCCACCCTTCACCTTTCCATTCGGTTCCCGCAACGTCCATCTCAGCAGTTACTTCAATAAACAAGGGATGAGGCTATGGCACACCTAATGTCTGACTTGGCTTGTACCTCTGACTGGGGTAATAATAATCTTGTTGTTTTTAATGCATCAAAGACTCAGTTCTTACACCTATCAACCCGACAAAGTCTTCCACAGGTATACCCACTAATGTTTAATAATATTCAGCTTAATCCTGCACCATCCTTGAACGTGCTTGGGGTTTCATTCACTCGGGACTTAACTTGGAAAGACCATATTACATCTCTTGTAAGATCTGCTTCCAAGAGATTGGGTGTGCTAAGCTGACTCCGTTCCTTCTTTACCCCTGCACAATTGTTTACTCTATACACGAGTTTTATCCACCTCTGTGTGGAGTACAACTCTCATGCGTGGGGAGTCTCCCCACATACAGCTCTTCTCAATAGGGAGGAGTCAACGGCTTTTCATCTCATCACCTCTCCTCCTCTTACTGGCTCCTTTCAACCTCTGTCCCTTCGCCGCACTGTTGCCTCTTTATCTCTTTTCCATCGCCATTTCAATGGTCACTACTCCTCTGAACTGTCTGCTTGCATTCCTCCACCACTACGACGGGCGCGTAGCACCCGTCTAGTAGCAAGCTCTCATCCCTTTTCTGTCCAACTGTCTAATGCATGAGTTAACCGTTACTCCCAGTTCTTCATTTATGCATAAGTTAACAGTTACTCCCAGTTCTTCATTTATGCAACAGGTCAACCATGGAACTGTCTCCCTCTGTCTTTATTTCCTGCTTCCTATGATCTCCAGTCTTTCAAACGCAGTGTGTCCAGGCATCTCGAAATGATCGGATCTTGAATTTGGCTCTCTCTTGTATATTGTTTTCTCTTGGAGGGAACAGTTTGCGAGCTCTTGGCCTTTGGTTCCTTCTTCCGAGCATTAAAAAAAAAAAAAAGTGGAACAAGGTAGGCCCATAGAAAAATAGACAATAAAAGCGGAAATCAGAGGAAAGAGGAAAAATTAAACGGAAATAAGAGGAAATGCATGAAGGAAAAGTGTTGATTTTGAAGGGTGGGGAAAGGGGATGATGGAAGGTTATAAGCGAAAGAGGTAAGAGGAGGGAACTGAAATGTTGGCTGAGGGGAGAAGAGGGGGAGTAGGTAAAGAAGAAGAAGAAGAAGAAGAGAGAGAGAGAGAGAGAGAGAGAGAGAGAGACTAATCCCTTGAAAGGTTATTGGTAAAATAATAAAAGCTATTTCTCTCTCTCTCTCTCTCTCTCTCTCTCTCTCTCTCTCTTACATTAGTTATCATACATGTAGGCTAATCCCATCAGTTCACACACAGACACACACACACTGTATATATATATATATATATATATATATATATATATATATATATATATATATATATGGTTGGAAGATTGAAGTCCCTCACTGAGAGAAAATAACGACCATAATTTGTTCTGGGAACAATTTTTCTGCAGAAAACGAAATTAGCTTCCTGGGTTCCTAAAAAAAAAAAAAAAAAAAAAAAAAATCAAATTTTGATTTTATCCGCTCTGGGCTTTACAGAAAACGATAATTTTGTGGTAACGTTGTGTGGATGCTGCGCTACTGTCCAGAACGCGATGTGGCAATGGCTTTGGTGCCACACTGCAGTCTGGACACGCGAGGCGCCGCTTCCTATGCTGTGAGGGTCTTTGAGGAACACGAAATGTGAATTTCGCTCTCTGCCATTATTTTGTACGCGTATTTAGTTGAGTCTATTGTTTTCGTCCAAGAAGTAATTCAACCTTTCCCGCCATCTGTATATCTGTCAGTCTATGTATAATATACAGACTGATAAGTAGATAGACGGATGGATAGAAACAGTACTACACACAAACACACGCTACGTACATATACAGTGAATCACATACAATACTATTGTCATACACATAAATTTATATACATAAATATCTCTCTCATCTCATCAGCCGTTTTGGTGTCCACTGCAGGACCGGCCTATCCCGACCGAAGTGGGGACGATACAGCCAATGTATCTCTACCAAGTGGCTTAGGCTGCCTGGTGGAGATTGTATGTAGGGGAGAAGTGTTTGTAAGTGTAACTGAAGTGTTGGAGTGGCTTTGGATGTGTGTGTAGTCTGTGAACCAACCGTAGTCGGCCCGCGCAAGCCGACTGGGCGCAAAAATACTTTATAGAATGCGACACTGGTTCAACCTTATGTCCGCCAAGCAGTACGTGGCCAGAAGAACGCTCCCAAAGTTTATTATCCTGGTGGGGCGCAAACCCTCGTTCTTCAGCGTACGAAAACACACACTTTATCACTGTACCAAAGAAGTTCCACATATTGGAGAGAGAGAGAGAGAGAGAGAGAGAGAGAGAGAGAGAGAGAGAGAGAGAGAGAGAGAGAGAGAGAGAGATGTAGAGAGCGAGAAAGAGAGAAGGGGGGGGAAAGGGCACTTCCAATACGTCTCGAATTATAGAGAGAATTGCTGGACATCTATTTACAGTTGCAGAGAGTGTCTACCGTGATCGATACGTGAATGCTGACGAAATATTCCATAAGTAGTCACATAGGCACTGGTATCAACCGTGATATTACTACATGCCTTGATGATACGTAAATATATAGTTCTAAATTTTCTCTGCCTCGATCGACGACATCAACTAACCCTAGAGATAACACCACCGCTAATGATACTATTGGCAGCTTCACTTTTCACGTGCCCTTCACCTTCCCATCCCGTTAGATCCATCCTTAGTCAATCGGTTCCCAGTCGTTCCGTCCCTAAGTCTATGCAGCCCTACTTACTGTAGTTTAAGGATATTTTACTGTAACAGTACACCGTAATATGAACAGCTGACATTGTAGAAAATAAATATGTAATAGAAATATATAGGAACCCTAGCCTTCTTAAGAAAAAAGTATAATTTTGCTTAATTTACAATTTAATCCATATCTAGATGGACGGTAAGTGTTAAGGTGATCACTGTGGAATCAGAAAACCCATTTAGGCATGTATTTGGGTATTCATTACTCCCGTCCCCATCATAATGGGGTGGCTTAGGCCAATATTTGCATGTGATGGGGACACTGGACAAAAGCACCTTTTTTTTTTTTTTTTTTCCATATGAAGCCTTCATCTCACCCCTTTTACATTTTTGCTAGAAGTCATTGTCACAGATTATTCTGAATCCTCTTAAACCACCTTTACTTTTGACCAAAGTCAAGTGATATGTTTAACTATTTGCGGTACCTTTATTTCTAACTGTGTCAGAGCCTTCAAATTTAAACCTAGATGTTGTTTTTTTCATTGTTTTTCATTTACTATAATATTTCATCGAGAGAGAAAAGTCCCATATTCCGAGAAGAAACTTTAATGGAGGTTGAGTTTCTCTCATATTACCCGATACTGATGAAGACCTTGAGAACTAAAGATGGTATATCAACAAAGAGCACATTCAAACATGAAGTAATTAGTCTAGCTGAGACATAAGTGGCTTTGGCAGTCCATGTCTTGAAAGTGGTGAAGAGCTTTAGACACTGGATACCCGAGATGTAATGGATGACTGTTGTTGCCACAGTTAGCATTGTTGACGCACTTCGATAGGCTCAGTACAGTTAATACTGCAAGTCAATTCTGGATGATCGTGACAGGTCTGTATATGATCCCTTCGAGAAAAATTCACTCCGCCTCTTTAGCTAACTTGTGTAATGAACGAGGAACAAATATTCTGAGCAGAATGCCATGCCAAAGACTGGTGTCAAAACATTTTCCAGACTGTGTATTGTCATGCAAAATATAGATGGTTACATGAATATTTTCCTCCAGCATGAGAACCATCCCCTTTCTCCATCATTGTCTCACAGAGGAAAACTAAGAATGGGCAATAAGTTTGACATGCTTTCTTGTCTGGAGAAATGTTGTCCATCCGTGCTAAGAGAGCCTCAGTGTACATTTGGCAAAATTTTTTGATGGAGCAGCTGTAGTACATATTCTTGCTGCAGATACTGTAAGCACCTTTAGTGAGTATGCAAGTGTTCATCTCCTACATAATGGCGCAATCAGAAAACTGCTCTAGGTCCGGCATTGTATGGGACACCTATGTAACCAAAAGCCTAAAGGGGACAGCAACAGAAAAAAAGAGGAAAGGGTATTCGTAGGAAAGTAATTGGTCTGAACGAAATACCACGGAACTGGAAGGATTTCTTATGTGATTGAGAGAACAAGCAGGAACTCTTCAAATTTCTATCTGGTAAGGTAGACGATAACAAGTTTCCACTAAACAAGGCTGTTGTTGTTACTTCTGGCCTTGCAGTCCTGATCAATGGATACAGTCAAATCATTCCGACACTCGAATTGTAATACACATTATTGATACATTACAACATGGAATATCTACTGCTTGGGCAGAACAGCAGACACTGACATTGTTGCCGCTTTGGTGAGGAAATTTCATGAGATGTTTAGGTGGTGTACTGCTGACACATGGGTAGCTTTTGGTACAAGATATAACGTCATATATTTGCATGCCACAGAGATTGCAAAATACATTAGGTAGAGATAAATCCGTGCCTTTGGTATTCTTCCACAGTTTCACAGATTGTACCACAGTTTCTGATTTTTCTGGAAGAGGAAAGAAAGCAGTATGGGGAGCATGGGAATCATTTCCTGATGCAACAAAGGCATTCTGTAATATAATCCAAAATCCCAACTCAGAACTTTGCAAAGACAGCGACACCTTCCAACTTTTAGAACGCTATACTGTTATTCTCTACGACAAGACATGTAATTTTAAGTTTGTGAATGACGCAATAAGAGATCTGTTCTGTCACAAAAGCAGGTCAGTGGAGACCATACCTCCAGCTCATGATGCCGTTTTGCAACACAGCAAACATGCAGCTTATCAATTTGCAATATGGACAACATAGCTGAGCAGAAAACACCATCACCCAAGGGACATGGTTGGATACTAGATAAAATAAGGAATTCATGGCAACCTAATTGGACTACTCTACCTGTGACATCAGAAACCTGTAGTGAAATTATCTAATGTGTTTCCTGTACACCAGCAAACCATTTACTACGCTGGGTGGTAACCACATAACCAAATTTTGGCGCCTGGTGGTTTAGTGAGTAATTACGGCACTCCAATCGGATTGAGCCGGTGAAGGTTTATATCCATGGGGTGGCTGGGGTTTATTGCCTACGTAACGCCACTCAGGGATGAATGAGGCTGGTCACTCTCAGCTTAAATGTCTGGACCCAAAAGCATATCTCCGGGCTCCTACGCTTCTCATGGGGCAATGTAGGGTTGGATGATGATGATGATGATGATGATGATGGTTGCAAGAGTGCCAGAGGCTGCAATGAAAGAGGCAGCTATGAAAGATAGCTGCGAATTTACAAAACTTTGCAGTTGTTATCAAAAATAGGCTAAGGCAGGATTCTTCAATTATTTTGTCCAATGGGCTAGTTACACTCATTTCCTGTATAGCCGAGGTCCAGAAAAAAAAAAAATTACTGGTATACACAGTGTCTCAATACCTGATGTACTAACTTTAGGAGGTGATTCTTGGCCTAACTTTAAGAGGGAAAAAATCAGCATGGGACCAATTGTTAGCTGATAAGGTGCTATATTTACTGATAGCTTTGTGAGTAAATTATGAGGGAGACCATTTTGTCTACAAGGTCAGCAACAAATGTAGCTCAGAAATGGTTGAGTCTTGGACCCATTTGAATACAATTTTTTTTTTTTTTAACACAAAACTGACCAGGGCACTAAAGGTAGTTCATTAAGTGCTGGGATACACTGTATAATATTATTAATGTCATAAAACGTATGCAATGATCTATTTGATTACAAGAATACGCATAATTGCTATTTTAAACTCTAATGACTCGGTGTATTCGGAAATACACCACCGCATCACTTTTGTACTGTCCACCCATGACCAGTCCAGATGTTCAGTAACCTTCTGTCAACCCATCATTTGAACAAGATATCGACAACAATCACTGGATACTTGCTGCAACTTGCTACATAGTATTCACACGGAAAAGAAGTATCACAGAGATGGCATGGTATTTTTTTTTTTTTTTTTTTTTTTTTTTATGTGTCCGACTCTGGGCATAGGCTTCACAGCCTGCTATCAAGGCCCAGCAGTCCTCCTACATATCTTACACCACTACATGTCACCACTTCGGCGCTAACACCCACCGTCCATATTGAATACATGCTAGGGCTGTCTCATACAGGACTGGTGTATTGGTATTAGCGGGGATATTTTTACGACATGTCGGCGGGTCTTCTGGTAGATCAGTAAAGCCTGATTTAATGAAATTCAAATCCTTAAACAGTTCCCTGCCCCAGCCGGGATTCGAACCTGGGTCCGTTAGGACTGCAGGCCACCTCTCTACCGATTGAGCCATTTAGTTTGATGAAACTCACTTTCTTTCAAGGAATGTGATGACCAGGAGTAGTTGGAAAATTAATAGTCTCTGTTAGACGGTAGACTCACTCATCTGTCTTTTAACCACGAAGTTTAATTTTCTATGTCATATATTTTACAAAGAAAACAGTATATACGTCCTAAGACATTACTGCAAGAGTCTAACATACCGGTACTACAAATGGATAACTATATGAAATGCTAATTATTCAGGTAATACTATAAAAAACTCATTCAAAAATCTGAAATGCCTAATTTCATGGATATGAACTAGATTATGTATATTCAAAGAAGGTAGTCACTGGGGTCCACACAAGCACTCATCGCAGTCTGGATTTGGACCGCGGTCCGCTTTTTGAGTACCACTGGACTAAAGGGTTATTGAAAAAATGTTGTCATTGTACAGTTTAATTTGTCCAAGTTACTGACATACGCCACACTGCACTTTCTAATTTTGACTTAATTCCTAAGTGTTCACCTCTCATGCATTATATAGCTAGATATAGCCTACAATGGTATCTACTTGTTTTGATAAGTGCAATGAGGGTGTATGCATACCTTATGATATTATCTTGTGATCATACTGTGAATTCGAATATAATACGACAATTTTGCTCAAGCAGTATGTTTCCTGTAAAACCATAATAAATCATTTTGTTTAAAGTGCCAAACTACATTAAATGATGTGCATAGATCTGATGTTTATTCTATTATACTTTGTACTATGCTTCGTACTACCTGATAGTAAATATTGCCTTTAAATGAAAAAAAAAAAAAAATTTATTTGAACTTGAACTTTTGGTTCTTCGATAAGATATAAGTATCATACATTGCAGAAAGGAATTCAAGATTCATTTTTCAACTTTACTGCAAGTAGCACCCGTCTAGCAACAAACTCTCATCCCTTTTCTGTCCAGCTCTCTAATGCATGAGTTAACCGTTACTCCCCAGTCCTTCATTCATGCAACAGGTCAACTTTGGAACTGTCTCCTTCTCTCTGTATTTCCTACTTCCTATGATCTCCAGTCTTTCAAACGCAGTGTGTCCAGGCATCTCGAGATGAACAGATCTTGATATTGGCTCTCTTCTGTATTTTTTTTTTCTAGGAAGGAACGGGCTCCTGGCCTTTGGTTTCTTCTTCCTTGCATAAAAAAAAGTTACAAAGAAAAATAAGGAAGGAATCTCCTAATGCAGTAGCATTTGACCTTGGCAAAAAAAACAAAAAACAAACAAACAAACAAAACAAGGTCATTACTAGGTTTCATGACGACTTATGTCAATGACTCCTAGCTTAAACATGGCAACGCTATGCTGCTGCAACCCTCCACCTGACCACCTCCTTGCACACCTAACTTAGCGCATTATGGCCCTCACCTCCCCTTCCTCTGCATAACACTGACATTAAAACTTCAAAATTTTAGTAGTTTTCTATGGTGATAATGAACTTATGAGCAGATCTGATGAAATTATGACCCGTGCTTTTTTTCATTTAGGCAGCCATTTTTTATGATTACATAATAGGTAAAGTCGTGAAACTTCAAACAATATTAGATATTCATGTAATCAATTATCATGTACAATTTCAGCCTCTTAAGTGTAATAGTTCCAAAGTTTTAATAGAAAAATGCATCAAAATAATCAGTTTTATGTATTTTTGCAGTTTCACGACATTATATAATCTCATGGAGCTCTAACTACCAAAAGGCACCAGGAGGTATATCAACACATATTCCTGGAGACTTTTAAGCCCATATCTGTATTAGTGTCTGAGTCCTAGCCTGGAAACGAAAAATTAGTTATTTAACTTTTTCATTATTTAAAAAAAAAAAAAAAAATTAAGGCACAGCATTCTACCTATCAAAATTCATCAGTTCACTATAAGAAACATAACTATGTGAATTTTCATGACTCTATACTGAATACTTTCTGAGTTCCGACCTGGAAACGTAATCTCTACACACGGACAGCTGCCCTGCTGTCCTGCAGCCCAACTGTACGGACGGACATCTGTTGATCCCAGTGATAACAACATCCTCCCCTGATTTTGTCAGGTGGAGCGTAAAATTAATTTATGGCACATAAGGAACGTACCTGCGAAAAGTGGTGTTTTTGTAGCCTGTCGCCATCATTCAGCTAAGCCACCACACTATCGGCCTTCTGCCCAGATACGGGGGTGGGGAGGACGAGAACAGAGTAATTATTTCCGTCATCTACTCACATATGTAGTGATGCCTACTTTTTCCTCCATTTTTATCATTTTTTTTTTTTTTATGTCAGACCTCCTCTCTTGCTATTTCTCCCATCTTTCCACTCACTTATTTTTACTCCTCTTTTCCTGCCAGGAGGCCTTACATTGAATGACATGCTTAACAGTTTCCTGCAAGCCAGGAAACCATTTATATCGCTAAGTGGTAACCATATTACCAACCAATAAGTGTTTTTGCGTGTCAAATAGTGAGATGGCTGAGGGTTAGTGCCCCTCCAAGTAAAAGAAATAACTCAAAGACAAACGGCCACCCCATAAGGAGTTATGGCGTCGGGCTACAGATTAATCGAAATATATAAAACTGGCTATTTCCATTGCTCGTAAACATTATTTGGACTGTCCAGGGCCCAACAGTTGGAACACTATGTGAGACGCGTCAGCACTGCGCCGGATGTAAGACAAGCCAGAGGCACTAGAGCCACGTTCGCATATGAGATGCTAATCATGCTGTATCCAGGCATATCACATACTGGTTACTGATAAAACAATGATCGGTCACTCGGACACGATGAGTGACTTTTTTTCTGTAACGAAAGATTTTATCTGCCAATTTCAGCTGCAATAATCTGCCGGTGCATTAGTATTTCGTCGGTTACATCTGTGTATCTACCTGTCTATCTATCTATATTGCGGGGAACATACACACACACACACACACACACACACACACACACACATATATATATATATATATATATATATATATATATATATATATATATATATATATATATATATATACATACATATATATATATATGGGGTAGACGGAAAATTGTTGAATGCTGTGAAGAGTATGTACGATGGTGCTAAGGCTGCAGTGCGTGTGGATGGTGAACTAAGTGCATTTTTCTCTTTGGAGGTTGGGTTGAAACAGGGATGTGTCATGTCTCCATGGTTGTTCAGTCTGTTCATGGATGGGGTAATAAAAGAGGTACAAGGTAGGGTAGTGGATGTTGGAGTGGCCCTGGTGAGAGAGGATAGTGTTTGGAAACTCCCTGTACTGTTGTTTGCAGATGCTACTGTGTTGTTGAGTAAAGACGAAGGGGAGCTGCAAGGCTTGGTGGATGAGTTTCGGAGAGTGTGCAAGAAACGGAATCTAAAGGTGAATGTTGGGAAGAGTAAAGTGATGGTCTTTGAGAGAGGTGTAGTCAGTGAATGTACAGCGAGGTTGGACGGTGAGGAATTGGAAAATGTGAGCACGTTTAAGTACTTGGGTAGTGTGATAAGTAAGGATGGAGGTTTGGAGGGTGAAGTGCTTGAAAGGGTACAGCAGGGAAGAAAGGTTGCTGGTTCTTTGAAAGCAGTGATAAGAAACAGGGAAGTGAGCATGGATGTGTAAAAGTTACTACATGGCAGTATTGTGATACCAACTCTAACGTATGGAAGTGAAGCTTGGACATTGTTGGAAGGACACAAGTCAAGAGTGAGAGCAGTGGAAATAAGTAATTTAAGAGGAGCCTGTGGAGTCACAGAGAGACAGGCTGACGAATGAGGATATAAAGGAGCGTTGTGGTGTGGATGTGGATGTGATACGAAGTGTTATGAGGAACACACTGAGGTGGTTTGGCCATGTGGAGAGGATGGAGGGTGAAAGACTGACGAAGAGAGTGTATGTGAGTGAGGTGGAGGGGAGAAGAGGGAGGGGGAGGCCAAGGATGAGATGGAGGGATGGGGTGGAGAGGTATATGAGAGAGGGGGGTGTGAGTTGGGAGCAGGGTAGTGAAATGGCGGGGGACAGGACGACGTGGAGGCGATTTGTTTGTGGCCACCCCAAACGGGATTGAGGCGCCTTGGAATATATATATATATATATATATATATATATATATATATATATATATATATTGTTACATAGCCTATGATTTCATCATCCTTTGTGTAATTTTAACGCACAGTATGCTGCATGTTTGATCACGAGCGTGTTCTGCCTCAGTTCCCCCCTTCTACCATTATAGTAGAGTAAGTCGTCATTTCTGGAGTTCAGAGCAGGATTGTCAACTCTTTGTCCCCATGGCATCATTTGCGCGTCCTTCTTACAAGTTGTATCAAGCTCTGCCGGCCCCTATATAATGAGCTCAGTCTCTGCATCATTGCCACTTAGATCTGCTCCTCATTTTGTTCACATCTCTGTCCTCCCCTGTACAGTTATTATTATTGTGAGTGCTCAAGAAATCTCCAAACATCTAGCAGCTGTGTGTAATTTGAGTATAAGTGTTGTTGCATTTTTTCCTTGTACTGTGTAGCATAAGGTTAATTCTTAGGCCTAGTGAGGTTTTTGATTACTGTTGGGTTTTATGTCAGTCATTTTTGATAATAGTTTGTATCTGTAATAATTTATCTTGCATTAACTGAGCATTACCCGGTGTATTTTCATTTTATCAGGGCTGACTTAGATAAATTTACTCTTGCTAATTTCGTGTTAATAGAGGCTATTGCAGTTAACCATATATTTAACCTGTGTTTTTTGCCATTACATTATCCTTATGAGTCCTGAATGTTTTGTTGTTAGTTTGTGCATTAAACTTTAACTTGTAATTTTACCTAACTCTTTTGTTTTGAACCTGGAACTTTACGGGACAGTAGTGACTCTTAGTATTCTCACTTAATGTGTACATTATCTTTCTCTGTTTCGTAACATAAATTTGGCGACCTCTCATCAGGATATTCAGGATATTATCATAAGGATATTGCTTGATATTTTGTGACTGTTACTTATTCATGATATCTACTATTACTACACTTGATGAAGCCAAGGATTTTTTGTCAAATGTGCAAACAGTGTGTGATGTAGAAAACAGAACAAAGAATGAACTTAAGCTTGTTGCTCAACAATTGGGAATTGTTGTCCGCTCTCATCATTCTAAAGATCAAATTGTTGATATGATTAATGAAAGCTTGTTTAATGTAACTCCTCCAAATGAGCACACGCAGATTGAATTAGCTAAGTTACAGCTAGCCCTGCAGGAGGCTCGTGTTAAGGAGGCTGAATTTCAAGCACGTGCTAAGGAGGCTGAGTCTCAGGCAAAGGAGGCGGAGTCTCAGGCTAAGGAGGCGGAGTCTCAGGCTCGTATTCAGGAGGCTGAATTTCAAGCAAATGCTAAGGAGGCTGAATCTCAGGCTCGGATTCAGGAGGCACAGATACAGGCTCAGGCACAAACTGAACTAGCTAGGATTCAGGCAGACCATGAGTATCGCATGAAACAAGGTGGAACTGGATCATCTAGCTCTGATGATTTTGATGTGGCTAAAAATGTTAAACTTGTCCCTCCTTTTAATGAATCTGATTTAACAAAGTCTTTTCAGTTGTTTGAGAGGGTAGCTACAGGTTTCAATTGGCCCAAAAAGTATTGATCAGTACTCCTTCAAACTGTTCTCACCGGTAAAGCTCAAGTAACTTATGCATCTTTGTCTCAGGATCAATCTGATAATTATGATGTAGTTAAGAGCTTGATTCTTAAGGCGTATGAGCTTGTTCCTGAAGCTTATAGAGTAAAATTTAGGACAACTTACAAGCAAGATAAGCAATCCCATGTTCAGTATGCAAAAATCAAAGAAGATCTGTTAGAGGAGTGGTTAAATTCTAAGAATGTGGATTCTGATTTTGGTAAATTTAAGCAGATGATTTTGCTGGAGGACTTCAAAAGGTGTATTTATAAAGATGTAAGCCTATATCTTGATGAGAAAAGAATAGATAATTTGTCTGATGCTGCAGTTTTAGCTGATGAATATGTTCTCACTCACAAGAGATATTCTAGAGAAAAAAGGAAAGCTGAGAGTAAGTACGTTGCCTCTACTCAGAGTACAGGTAACAGGAATGAGAATAAAGATGATGTTTCTCAGGAAGTAAATACCAGCTTCACCTCTAGATCTCAGAAAAGTAAATGTACTTATTGTAGTAAGCTTGGTCATACTACGGAGAAATGTTTCAGGAGACAGCGTGATGTGAACAAAAAGGAGTCTTTAAATATTCAGTCAATTGGTCTAGTGTCCACCCTTGAGAGTTCCCAGAATTCTTTAACTGAGTTAACTGAACCTGCTTTGAGGGGTAACTTAAATTATCATGATGGAGCTCCTCTTTTGAGCAGTAAAGTGGGTGACACTCTCAAGAGTTCATGTGCTAATTTCCTGTCTGATGGTTTTGTCAGTCCTCTGGACAGTAATGACAGGAAATCAGTTAAAATATATCGTGATACAGGTGCTTGCCAATCCCTTATGCTGACCAGTGTTCAAGGCTCTAATGTTAATTCCTCTGATGAAACTGTAATCTTACAAGGTGTAGGGAATAATTACTTCTCTGTCCCTCTGTGCAGAGTGAGTTTAGAGTCTGGTTTTGTTAATGGTTCCGTTATGGTTGGGTTGGTTGAGACACTCCCAATGTCAGGTGTAACTTTCTTACTTGGAAATGATATTGGTGGAAGTCAAGTGTGTCCAGCTCCTCAGTTGTCTAGTGAGCCAGTGGCTGCGGCCCAGGATTGTGATGTCCCTGATGTGTTCCCTGCATGTGCTGTCACTAAGGCTAAGTCTAAAGTTACTGGTGATTTAGAGGATAATGATGATGATGATGTTATCCTAGCTGACACTTTTCTTGCTAATTTGGACCACTCACCAGATGAGGCAGTACCCCGTAGTGTTGATAATTTGTCTCGTCAAGAGTTGGTTGAGTTGCAGGTTGCTGACCCTGAGTTGAAAGGTCTAGCTAACTCTGCTTACAGTGAAGAAGAGTCAGCCGGTGCTTCTACTTGTTATTATATAGTCAGGAGTACTTATGAGGAAGTGGAGACCCCCAGCAGCATCAGCCGACTGTGAATGAGAGGTTGTACATCAAGTTGTCATCCCTCGTGTTTGTAGGCAGGATATCATTAGAGTGGCTCATGATTCCAGTTTGGCAGGACACCTTGGAGTGAGGAAGACTGTGGCACGCATTTTGAAACACTTCTACTGGCCAGGTATCTTCAGGGATGTTTCCTGGTATTGTAAGTCTTGTCACACCTGTCAAGTTGTGGGGAAGTGTAATCAGACCGAAAAGGTTGCACCTCTAGTTCCCATTCCTCCTTTTGAGGCGCCTTTCACCCGTGTGTTGGTGGATATTGTAGGCCCTCTTCCTAAGACTTCTTCAGGATTTTCTTATGTGTTGACCATGATTGATATGGCTACTCGTTATCCTGAAGCCATTCCACTTAGAAACATCTCAGCAAAGAACGTGGTTAAGGAAATGCTAGGGTTCTTCACAAAGTTTGGTCTGCCCAAGGAGGTACAGTCAGACCTAGGAAGTAATTTCATGTCAAACGTTTTCAAGCAGTCTCTGAAAGAGTTGGGCATCACCCAGATCACGTCTTCAGCTTACCATCCCCAGACCCAAGGAGCGTTGGAGAGATATCATCAAACACTCAAATCGATGCTCAAGAAATACTGTTTGGAACATCAGAAAGACTGGGATAAAGGTCTTCCATTCGTTGTGTTTGCCACAAGAGAATCTCCAAATGAATCACTGGGCTTCTCACCTTTTGAACTACTGTTTGGCCATGAAGTAAGAGGACCCCTTAAGTTACTCAAGGAATGCTGGCTGTCGGAGGAAGATGACGTCAACCTGCTGGAGTATGTGATGAAGTTCAAAGAACGGCTGTCCACTGCTTTACAGCTGGCGAGAGAGAATTTAGGAGCTGCTCAGGAGAAGATGAAGACTTGGTATGATAAGAAGTCCAGGTTGCGCCACTTTCAGCCAGGAGATCAGGTTTTGATTCTGCTACCAGTTCATGGGCAACCTCTTCAAGCCAAGTTTAGTGGTCCTTATTTCGTGGAGAAGAAACTCAGTGATGTCAAATATGTCATCGCCACACCAGATCGTAGAAAGAACAAGTAACTATGTCACATCAACATGCTAAAGTTATATCACAGGCGGGACGAAAATAATCCAGTCTGCACTGTAGCTGTTCCACCCGAGTCTGCAAGTGAAGCTCTCCCATGCAGTATGAGCCTGAGTGATAGTTTGGGGAAGAATCCTGATATCATGAATGATCTCCAGACTAAGCTTTCTCATCTACCACCCAAGGAAAGGCAGGAGTTTTCGGCATTACTGCAGGAGTACCCGCAAGTGTTCCGTGCCACTCCAGGAAGAACCACTGTGTTGATGCATGATGTCGATGTTGGAGACGCAAAGCCAATTAAATTGCCTCCTTACCGTGTGAACCCAGTGAAAGTTCCTCTCATCCAGAAGGAGCTTGGCTACCTGTTGGACCACAAGATGATTGAGCCCTGTCAGAGCGAGTGGAGTTCTCCTGTCACTCTAGTCCCTAAGCCAGGTGGGTCACAGCGGCTTTGCATCGACTACAGACGTGTTAATCAGATAACCAAAACAGACACTTACCCTCTCCCTCGCGTGGAAGATTGCATAGACAAGATCGGAAAGGCTAGGTACATAAGTAAGTTTGATTTGTTAAAGGGATACTGGCAAGTACCTATGACTGAACGTGCTAGGGAGATCTCATGTTTTGTAACATTAGGAAAGACTTTTGCATGTTCTGTAATGCCATATACAGATTGTTTTAGAGTAATAAGAAATTTCCTTTGTAAATTTCTTTTTCTTTGTGGGGAGGTGTTACATAGCCTATGATTTCATCATCCTTTGTGTAATTTTAACGCACAGTATGCTGCATGTTTGATCACGAGTGTGTTCTGCCTCAGTTCCCCCCTTCTACCATTATAGTAGAGTAAGTCGTCATTTCTGGAGTTCAGAGCAGGATTGTCAACTCTTTGTCCCCATGGCTTCATTTGCGCGTCCTTCTTACAAGTTGTATCAAGCTCTGCCGGCCCCTATATAATGAGCTCAGTCTCTGCATCATTGCCACTTAGATCTGCTCCTCATTTTGTTCACATCTCTGTCCTCCCCTGTACAGTTATTATTATTGTGAGTGCTCAAGAAATCTCCAAACATCTAGCAGCTGTGTGTAATTTGAGTATAAGTGTTGTTGCATTTTTTCCTTGTACTGTGTAGCATAAGGTTAATTCTTAGGCCTAGTGAGGTTTTTGATTACTGTTGGGTTTTATGTCAGTCATTTTTGATAATAGTTTGTATCTGTAATAATTTATCTTGCATTAACTGAGCATTACCCGGTGTATTTTCATTTTATCAGGGCTGACTTAGATAAATTTACTCTTGCTAATTTCGTGTTAATAGAGGCTATTGCAGTTAACCATATATTTAACCTGTGTTTTTTGCCATTACATTATCCTTATGAGTCCTGAATGTTTTGTTGTTAGTTTGTGCATTAAACTTTAACTTGTAATTTTACCTAACTCTTTTGTTTTGAACCTGGAACTTTACGGGACAGTAGTGACTCTTAGTATTCTCACTTAATGTGTACATTATCTTTCTCTGTTCCGTAACAATATATATATATATATATATATATATATATATATATATATATATATATATATATATATATATATATATATAACGGAGCGGAACCCAAATGACTGGGGCCTACTGAGTGGGTCCAGACCTTCTGAGGTCGGATCTGACTGGGGTTGTAAAAACTTGGGGACGGAATGGTTTACGGCCGATTAAACCAGTTACACTCTTGACCGCTGATTGGATATCTTGTCAGTATATATGTTTCAGTCGAATGGTTGGGCACACTAAACACAGCCAGATAATACGAGACGTTTTTCTTCATATATCTGTAGGATTTCACACACACACACACACACACACACACACACACACACACACACACACACACGGAGAAACGTCATGCCCAATATAAAGTCAGTAATCTATTGTTTTTGCACCTCTATGTAATCTTGCAACAAAATACGAGAGGAGTCAATTGTTATCAGATTAAATAAAATACCAATATGCCACACGATTGATCTTGGTGCGCGTCATTTCTCTCTGTCTAATATTTGTCCTTTTCGGATATTTCTCTGACTTTTACTCAGTATATATATATATATATATATATATATATATATATATATATATATATATATATATATATATATATATACTGATATTTTCCTGTTTCCGGTTTTAACCCACCCCACTGAATTAGTTGGAAATCGAAGTTGATGATGATGATGATGGTGGTCATGATAATGTTTCATGAATTATCAGTCAGTTTTTTTTTTTTTTTTTTTTAAAGAATTGTAGCTTGTTTACAATGTCTCGTCAGTTTATTAATGTTTGCAAAGCATTTTATACGATGTCCAAGGACAGAGTTCATAAAAAAATATTGCATGTAGTCATATATAGCACCGGTGAAATAAACATGCCTTTATCCCCACCAAACTAATAAGTATAGCAATTTCATGTATTGGGGCATAAATTAGGATTCGTACGCTATCTTTCTTCAAGAAATGAAGATGATCCAGCAAGCTGTTTCCAGGATACAGCTATTTACAGATTAGTTTCCTTATAAGGAAATTGCTCGTAAAGTATTTACAATGTGGCAATCTCATATGAAAAGACAGCCACTAGGACTCATACTATATCGTTCTGTCAGATATGAAACGAATTCAGCCAGAAGTTTCCAAAATACAACACAAGACAGAATTTTCCTTATACGGTCATAGCTCGTAATGTACAGAAAATATGGCAGTTTTAAGTACATGGGCATCAACTACGATACATACAGTACTCTGTCTTACTATGTGATGTGAAATCAATCCACCTGGTAGTTTCCGTGATACAGGCCCGGACGGAAAGACGGATTGACGGACAGACAGACAGATGGACAGGGGCGATTCCTATATCTCCACCACATGGAATAATGATGGAAATAATTATGGTAGGGATAATAACACGAAATAAACTCTTAGGAATCGGTCCGCCAAGTTTCGTCTTCAGAGTCCTCGTGTATCGGTACACGGCTAGCACTAAATATCGTGCCACCGCTAGCACCAATAAAATGTATCGTCGCACTGCGGGCCACCAATTTAATGTATCGGTACACGGCTAGCACTAAATATCGTGCCACCGCTAGCACCAATAAAATAATGTAGCCGTTATGGAGTAGCAGTTGACTACATATTAAGTGTTCTGCTGTATAGTATAACTAGACCACCGTGTTGGATCGACGACACTGTCTGTAGTACACGTCAGCTACTCGCCGTCACTGCCCGACACTTCCCACCAAAGGTCCTCTGCCACGAGAAGGTGGAAGCTGGTCTGTTATTAAGTGGTAGCGTAAGGTGACAAAAATGAGCAGATTAAATCTCTCTTTATTGGGTACAGAATAATATAACTGCGACCCGAGAGATATGTAGGAGCGACACCACCTCCCTTTAAAACTGTAAAACGGCCTCTGACGCTGTACAGTCACCGAGCGGACTAGGGCGCGGTGCTGAGGTCAGCTAAAAGGTGAGGTGCCGAGCATTACATATACTCTGGGCTTATGCAAAAAGTAGAGATAAATGACAACTCTACTAGCACATTATACACCTCTATAAAATGGCATTAAGTACATTCACATATACCAACATAATAAATGGTTCCCCAGGACTTTACACTTACGCACTATTCACATATCTTTTCACTTCTCCTAACCTTCATTTTATAATTGAAACAGGGTGGCACTTGTGGTCTGCCATCCACCTTCTTCCTATACCACAGCTAACAGCGAAATGATATTTGGTTGTTCATCATTCACACTTCATTACACACTGTTAATTATGATTAAACAGCTTTAAAAATTATTATGTAAAATGTGTGATACTACAACTTCATGTGGAAAAAGATGTTGACACCAGAACATCGCTCGGCCACACCATTGACGTCCTCGTCGACATTGTTGTCCTAACTACCGTGTAGCCTAACCAGAGTGTAGGGTAGCTAACTATTCAGGAACATCCACTTGCAATCCTCGAGTACGGACACGTGGTATAGCGGGTTCCTTTTGGCGCCTTAAATAGTAGCCTAAACCACAAACACAGGACAAGACCACAATAAGTAGAAGACCAACGCCATGACCAAAATAGGAAGGATAAAGGTATGAAGGAAGATAGGACAGTACATAAGGCTCTAAATCAGTCCTGTTCAGGTGGGAGAGGAAGGTAAGCTCCTTTAATACATGAGACAGCCTGTTCACATTCAAGGAAGTAACATTGAATGAAGGTAAAAAGGGTCGTAACTGGGATGAGAAGTTCACTGTCAAAGCTAGATGATGCTTGCTAGGCAGAACTGCTATCTCTTTACTGTGTAACTCACAAAAATCAGGTACAATATAGTACCCCTTTACTGTAAGGAATTGATTCTGTGAGGCACAAATCACAGTTACATCCTCTGTCTCAGGAAAGTAAAAGTACTGTTTCGCATGAATATGAGCATGGAAAACTGACTTCAACTGAATGGGTTGGAAGGTGCAACGTTGCAGAGCAGAGGAAGTATTTGTGTCCGACAAGGCCCTCTTACACTCCTCTACCTTTAATGGTACGAAGACAAAATGGAAAGCAGGACATACATGGAGATCAAGAAATGAGGCCTTACACTTCTCAAATTCATCCACAGTCGTTTCTGCTACATATTTCTTGTCATCTGAGACAACCAGCATCTCTGGACCCTCTTCAGTAACAACAAGTGTATTATTAGCAGTAGCAAAAAGGAAGGAAATGAACCGCCATGCCTGGTATGTTACAGCATTCCTCATAGGTACCAATATAAGGATGCCTTCATGGGTCAACTGGGCCTCTAACAATGGGTAATAATATTCCAGTTGACTCAGATCAAAGAGTGGCATAAGTCCATGCTTCCACATAGCTATATCAACTGCATCTGTTAGTATATTAGTAGGCAGCAATAAAGCATTAACCCTGTTCAAACTTGCATCGATTAAGCCGTCCACCATATTGGCTGCATGCTTCTCCAAAGCAGTGGTTGACTCGTCGAGAGCATGTAAGTACTCAGCGAATAACACCAAGTTAGCTAGGGTTAGTAGATTAATTTAGATGTTGTTCACAAGCTCTACTAGATGGTTGGTAGTCCTAATTATCTCGTTAGCTTTGTTAGTGAACTCATCTAACTGTTTATACACATGCATGATTAATCTATTATTGGCTTTAGCGGCCAGTGTCAAGTCATGCATCTGTCTACCCAATTGCACTACATCCTTATCTAATACCGTACCAAAGAGTTAGAAAATCCACAAGTCCTCTCTTAGTACGTGCATGGACATGCTTGGAAAGATCAGAGTGTACGTTAGGTAAAGCTACATGCAAGTTAGTGAGCCTGTCGGTGAGCCTGTCTATATACCTAGTCTGAAGCTCAACAAAGCTTCGGTGTCAGAGTTCGTCAATCGTGGGTTTCGATTAAACATCTTTCCCACTTCCAATAGTTGCTGTCTGTGATTCGACAAGCCCTTGGAGACCTCCTTGACAATATCTGGCATTTGGAGATAGCCTTCCATTGGATAGTAGACGCATACTGCATCTTCCACTACCACGACTTCTCCAAGTGGGCTCTTCAGTGCTCCTGGCATTAACGCAGTCGTGTCCATGTCCGATGTCGTTCCATAGGTCCACCCCAAGCAACGCACGAGGAGTTTGAGCCACAGCCACATTTTTTTTTTGCAAGAGTAGATACTCCCTTAATCACTCTTGTTGTGGGTTCGTAGCTTGCTGCGATACTCTTGGTTAGGGACAGGTACGGATGACGACATAGACTGCGACGAAGACAGAGGGCACAACACATCAGACGATAGGCCTAGCTCTTGACTTACTAGTTTGATCCTATCAGCATGTACTGCCTCTGAGTTCCATTAGCTTCATCCTTTATTCTATAAGTATTTCCACGTACTCGTTCCACAACGGTATATGGTCTGCGGAACTTAGGTCTGAGCTTGGAAATTCTCTCAGGGTTGTGGATCATGACCTTCTGGCCTGCCTGTAACGTCTTTTCTTGACTACCTTTGTGTTGTTTCGCCATCATCTCCGCTCTTGAGGCTTTTAATCTTTTCCGTACTTCACTGTGTATACGTTGGAATTTCAACAACTGTACCTCTGCGTAGTCTTCTTCGTTGTATACTGGAGTAGGAGGTCCAGCCAACAAATCGTAGGGTAACACTTTCTCTTCTCCATAAAGAATATAATGAGGAGACTTCCCAGTTGATGAATTTACTGAGGAGTTGATGGTCGCCGCTACATGTGGTAACCAGTCTTCCCAGTTATCCTCCTGATTTGAGGTTATTACTGGTCTCAAGACTTCCAGTATCTTCCTGTTTGTTCTCTCCACCAGGCCATTGCTCTTAGGATTGTAAGGCGTTACAAAAACTTGCTTTACTCCATACATACGACAGATTTCTTGTAACACCTGGTTACGAAATTCACTGCCATTATCGCTGAGCAATACCTTAGGTGTAGAGTATGGACAAATCACTGAAGTCACAAGGCGTGCGCCACCTCCTCTGAAGTTTTCGTCTGTAAAGGTGCTAAAACAGTGAATCGTGAGAAATGGTCCACTGCCACCAGTACATAACTTGAACCTTGACGACTTCTCGGCAACGCTAAGAGATCAATGGAGACTGTATCCCAGGGTTTTTCCGGTAGAGGATACTCTAAGATGGGAGTCGGAAGTCCCGTCGTTCCTCGTATTTCCGCGCATTTGACACATTGACTGACGTGGGCTTCTATGTCCTTCCTCATGGTCGGCCAATAGTATTTCTTTCTCGCCTCACGTATGCATCTATCACGACCGGGATGACCCGCTTGAGGTACGTCATGAACTAACTGTAGCACGGCTTGCTGTAAGGTAGCAGGAACAACCAACTGATATGCAGTGTCCTTCCCTGGGGGTTGCTTACAAAGACCTTGTTGAAGATGGAAGTGAGTCATATAGATGACTTGAGACCACATCGCATCATTACGTTGTTCCGCTTTTACCGTGCCTGAGGAATACTCAGCAAGAGCAACATCCTCGGCTATGGTAGCAGCAATGTTTCTACTCAACGCGTCGGCTACGACATTTTGACGGCCTGATAAATATCTGACCTCTGGATCAAACTCCATTACCTTGCCAAACCAACGCGCAACCTTACCGTGCAAGTTTTTTCCTTTAAACAAGTTGCGTATGGGTGCATGGTCAGTTAAACAATTATCCGGTAGCCAAAAATAATATCCCGGAAATGTCCTAACGCCCACACGACTGCTAATGTCTCCAAATGTGTCGTCGAATAGTTCTTCTCTGGGGGTCTTAATGCCCTACTAGCATACGCTATGGTATGTGTCTTACCTTGCTCATCCTTCTGCTGTAACACCGCTCCCAGACCCAGACCTGAGGCGTCCGTGCACAGATAGAAAGGTTGAGTATAATTAGGAAACGCTAATACGGGTGTTTCTGACATGGCTTGTTTGAGCTCGTTGAAGCTTTTCTCTTCCAAGGGTCCCCATTTCCATGCAGCGTCCTTCTTCAGTAGCGTCGTTAAAGGTGATGCTATGATGGCATACCTGTGGACAAAACTCCTATAAAAGCCAGTGAGGCCTAGGAACGATCTTATCTGATCCTTGTTCTGTGGTGTAGGAAAATTTAACCTTGGCCTTACCTTGTCCGGCACAGTCTTGATGCCATTACCATCAACTAGGTGTCCTAAAAATCTAATACTGGATTTCAGATTCACACTTTGACAGCTTTTCAGACCTGCGGATCTCAAGGTTTCCATCACTCGTTTTAACTTGTTAAAATGACTGTTAACATTGTTACTCACGATGATTAGGTCATCTAGATACGCTAAGATGTCTTGCCCTAACATCTCGCCAAACAATTGGTTTATCATCCGCTGAAATGTTAAAGGAGCATTACTCAGTCCAAAAGGCATCTGGAGAAATTCAAAGTGCCCACGGTGAGTGCTAAAAGCAGTAATGGGATGCGACTCTTCGGTCAGCTCCACCTGCCAATACCCTGACGCTAGATCCAGACAAGTAAACACAGTATTTCCCTTACCTAATGATTGAAGTAAGTCTCGCAGATGCGGAATCGGGTAACGATCCGGTACTGTTTGTTCACTTGCCGAAAATCCACAACAGGTCTCACACCACCGTCCTTCTTAGGCACCAGAAAGAGTGGTGCTCCAAGGCGAGGAGGAAGGCTGGATAACGTCATCACGAAGCATCCTTTCAACTTCCTCATCCACTGCTTCCCTTTGGCTGTGCGGTAGACGGTATGCGGGCACATAAACTGGATTTGTACCAGGGCACAAACCAATATGATGCTTCACCCTATCCGTCCTACCCAGCGCTTCTCCTGGAAGTGCTACTACGTTGGAAAATTCTCTAAGGAGGACTGGGAGTCGTGTTTTATGGTCTACATTATCCGTGACCTTCACGTATTGCTCCAGCTGTTTTTCCTTAGCCAGACGTACGGGTTCCGACTGAGTCGTTGCTTGAGATGTAACTACAGGAGAGATCACTGGCACGTCGTCGACTTCCTTTATGGGGGCACCATAGCACATCAAGTCGCCTATATAACAACCATCTCTGAGCTTAACTGCTCCACCACTCATATTTGCGATGAAGAGGGGCGTCTTCTGGTCTTGGCCAATGCTAGTCAGAGTCGATTCCAGCGACAATGCCTTATGTTTCACAGTCTCAGTTAAGCATGCTACATCAGTTCCCACCGACACGTCAGGTACTCGGACAGGAATTTTACAGACAGTTCGACTGGGTAAGTGGTGATTACCACTCACTATAGCCCTGACTTTCTTCCAGTCCATACCCTCCGCTTCGTGTGCATCCGGGGACTCCCTTGACGCTTCACTTGTCGGGGTCACAACTGGTTGGACGGCTCCTGATTGGATGCCAGTTTCAGTTTGTGTCGCTGAGGGATTAAGGCCTAAGTCTTTGAGGGTGTATTACTATATCATACTCCTCCATGGTTTAAAGCCTAACAGCCCATCAGCTGGCAGAGGAAAATCCTCAACCACATAAAATGTAGCACGTAACACAGGAGATCGTTTATCTGCCCTCAATGTCAACGGCACCTGGCTTACAATCTTCATTCTACTCCCTGTCACACCTGTCAACATTACATCAGGTGGTGATAATGTCCAGTTTGTTAGAGGCATTTCACTTTTAAGTCTTTCCAGCGCTTTACTAGAAATAATGTTTGTACATGACCCTGTATCTACGATCAGGGACACTTGGCCTTTCCCTATGATCCAAGGAATAGATAAGTCCACCTTAGTAATAGCTGCCACACACGCATCGGTGGATTGTACTATTTTAATTACTTTTGCGTGCGGCCCTGAGCTTCCCCCGAACTAGCTGGGTTCCCTAGTTTCTTCCTCTTTTCATTGACAAAGGGGCAACAGTCCGTTTCATGAGGACAATGCCCATGTATGACATACCATCTTTTCACCTCTGGCTTAACAGCCTTGGTCCTTTGCTGTGGAGAACTAGTAGCTGTGTCTCTCCAGCCCGAAGTTTGCAAGGCTTTGCTAGCTTCTGCATAGCATATGCCTGCCTTCGCCAAAGCCTGACTTTCAGTACAGTTAGGATGCTGCTGTACTATATCAGTAGCTAGATTAGGTACAGGTATCTGCCACAAAGGAGGAGGGTTAGTCTGACTTTGCACGCCCATATTGTTAGTCATGCCCCAGGTATTTGGACAAGGGCCCTGGGTTTGCATGCCAATATTAGTATTCATGCCCCATTGATTAGGATTCTGGGTTTGCATGCCATTATTAGTATTCATGCCCCATTGATTAGGATTCTGGGTTTGCATGTCAATATTAGTATTCATGCCCCATTGATTAGGATTCTGGGTTTGCATGCCAATACCATCTGTGTTTATACCCCATGCATTTGAATAAGGAACAGAAAATAAATTCTGTCCAAAACCTTGTGGTGTACTGAAAACATCTGAAGTATACACAGGTATGTGAGTGGTTGTAGTACTATCACTAATGACTGGATTTTGCATATCCTGAGTGACCAAAGGTACTGTTGTTGTCTCAACTTCCACAGTCTCCTCACTAGGATTACCCTCACTAGCAAGACTAGTGGCCATTTTGGATCCAACTGATTGCTCTGGGACTGTTGAATAAGTATGACCAGAACGCAAATGCAAAACGTTCAAATCCTCATCCTGTCCTTCAGAAATATCCTCACCTTGATCCTCAATATGTCCTTCACTCATTTAATATGTCTGAGCACTTTTATTTGATGTATCAACCCACTCATAAAATTCTGAGTCTAGTGGGATTGGCTAATCCCTATTTCCCTAATTCTACGTCCCCACTTTTTCACTGTATCCATCTAACCTTGTCAGTAATATTCCCCTCCCATATACAGGAAGATAAACTGACATAAAAAAGGATAGTTACGGTAAGTGACAGAGAACGGAACACATATAAAATACAAAAAGTGTATTTATTTCAAGGGAATTCTGAGAAACCTTTATTTCCACTCATCAACTAACTAACATGTGTTGATTCAAGTGTGTGTGTGTGTGTGTGGATTAATGCATGGACTCTACCTAGATATGAAAGTCCAGGATGATGTTCCACATTCCACGTTCCACACTCCACCAGACTCCTCCAACCATACACGACAGCCCGCTCTCTGTGGGAGTTAGCAAGCGACTAGTTCGCTCTGCATCACGCCTCGCAGGACACCACGACGCGCACACACAGCCCACGCCCGCTCCCCTCGACTGGCCTCGGCCGTCCGCGCCAGTTGCTAGAAGTCGCTCTCTAGTTGACCCACTCCTCACCGCACTGGCTTGAACTCCCCTTATCTCGCCTCTCACACACGAGAGCGAGATTCTTGCCAGTTTGCGTTTGAAGATGGAGATATCTCGCACACCACAGGGCGAGATAACTGCCAGTTTGTGCTTAAGATAGGAATCTCGCACTGGCAGAATAATGGGAGGAATTAATATGCACCACTCCAGTTTATCTGTTCCACTTAACTCACTGGTAATTAATCCCCTTACAACAGTTGAGTAAGATTTTCTGTTTAACCTTCAGGAACGAGCGATTGCAAGGGTTACTGGTTCACAGCATAAATCCCTTTAGCACGTATCGTATCCCAGCACTGAACACCAATTTAATGTATCGGTACACGGCTAGCACTAAATATCGTGCCACCGCTAGCACCAATAAAATAATGTAGCCGTTATGGAGTAGCAGTTGACTACATATTAAGTGTTCTGCTGTATAGTATAACTAGACCACCGTGTTGGATCGACGACACTGTCTGTAGTACACGTCAGCTACTCGCCGTCACTGCCCGACACTTCCCACCAAAGGTCCTCTGCCATGAGAAGGTGGAAGCTGGTCTGTTATTAAGTGGTAGCGTAAGGTGACAGAAATGAGCAGATTAAATCTCTCTTTATTGGGTACAGAATAATATAACTGCGACCCGAGAGATATGTAGGAGCGACACCACCTCCCTTTAAAACTGTAAAACGGCCTCTGACGCTGTACAGTCACCGAGCGGACTAGGGTGCGGTGCTGAGGTCAGCTAAAAAGTGAGGTGCCGAGCATTACATATACTCTGGGCTTATGCAAAAAGTAGAGATAAATGACAACTCTACTAGCACATTATACACCTCTATAAAATGGCATTAAGTACATTCACATATACCAACATAATAAATGGTTCCCCAGGACTTTACACTTACGCACTATTCACATATCTTTTCACTTCTCCTAACCTTCATTTTATAATTGAAACAGGGTGGCCCTTGTGGTCTGCCATCCACCTTCTTCCTATACCACAGCTAACAGCGAAATGATATTTGGTTGTTCATCATTCACATTTCATTACACACTGTTAATTATGATTAAACAGCTTTAAAAATTATTATGTAAAATGTGTGATACTACAACTTCATGTGGAAAAAGATGTTGACACCAGAACACTCGTGCAATCGGATAGAAATCTCCAGTAGACACAACCAACTTGTATCTTACATGGTCTGTTTTTCCTTATATGGTCACAGCTCGTAACGTACAGAATGGGACAATTTTACATACAGTAAACAGGCATCAACTACGATACACACTCTATCTTTCTGTGTGATATGAAGTCAATCCACCTGGCAGTTTCCGAGATACAGGCCCAGAGGGAAAGACGGACAGGCAGACATACGAACGGACAGGGGCAATTCCTGTATTCCAACCATATGGAATAATGCTGGGGAGAATTACATTAAGTACTGCCTGGAGTAGGGATGAAGGTATTCACGAGTTGTTTTGATACCCATAAAGGTTTATTATGGAGACTAATTTGTGCGCATAAATCTTAGTTTTGCAGGAAATATAAATCAACACAAATTATTCTTTAACATTACGTTAAAAAGCTTTATTATAATGCGGTAGTTATCCAAAAAGAAGTGTCTGGCACCAAAACGTTCCGACAGCGAAAACTCATAAGGTGTCACGAATCCTCTTCTTTTCCCAGGTAGCTATTTCGCAAAACATGTAAATCAAAAGTGACACACGAGTGTCCTGTGATGCGAGCTGGTGTACTACGTTGCAGGAAGGATTAATGTTACTCTTTGACAAGGCATCTCGTGTTTTAAATTGAATTTTGCTTTTGTGGCGTTACAGGTTTCTGAATGCGAGTATATTATATTTGTTGATTTCATTTCATGTGGATGGCTTAAGAAAAATGTAAATGTTTTACTTGCCATGATAACATAAGATGAATAGCATTATTTAGCTTGAATGGAACTCAGATTTCATGTTCATTTCTGTATCTGTAATCTGGAAGATTTCTTGCAAAGAAAAATTCACTTCAGGCAATATCGTAACCCATACACTGGGGCAGGGAGGTTGCAAAACAGGCTCTGTACTGCAGCAATATTGCCAATTTAAAGGCCACTGGAAAATTACATCAAATGTACATCATTGTCCTTGAAATGGTATTAGCCTACACACTTACCCTGAAATATTTGTGCTCGGCTTATCGTACATACAGAATTATTGAGGTCGAAATTTTCAAGTTGGTGGGAAACCGGCAACTAAACAAACTGGACTCACTCCTGCCAAAGCTTCAGTGAGCAGCTAATTGGTCAAATAGACCGTAACGTGGTTGTAACTTGCTAGTTTCGATAACTTATTTCATCTCTTCCTGTCTTCCCTTTGCGACTGCTGGACTTGCATTTGCTTTTATAATTAAAAAACAAAACGGTTTCTTAACCAATCTGCGCCTCTCTCCGGTGATAATGCCATTGTAAATGGATTAGAATATGCGTGAAAATTATTCACACTAATCACTGTTGGTTTGTTTCAGAGATCAACCTTCGGGGTAGAGACGAGAGATGATAGAAAGCCTAATATCCCCGAAAACTGTATGACTGCAACTACTAGAAACTTTGTGGTTAAGTTGTTAAGAATTCCATTTATATGAGGTAGGTCGCATGCCCCTGGAGCTGACCTATGTGGGGTAAGTTGTTCACCATGGGTAAAAGTGCAGCGCTCCAAAAGATTCATTCCCAGGGCAACAAAGTAAATTCTCTCTGCAGTATGAATATTTTTATAAATTGCAGTACAGACTATAAGAAAGGAAGAGGCCATTTATCTCTCCACTTAAAGTGACATACTTATTATGGCTACCATTTATACCTGCACTCTGGCCTCTGGCAGCAAAGTTGTTCATAAACTAGGCAGAATACATCAGATTAATAATGATTCACCACCAAAGGCTTCATACAGATAAAAATGACATTAATATTGTAAAAAATGTGGCAAATGGGTAATCTTTTTAAAAATATACTCTTAACACCGCAAGTTTTGACCTGTTTTGGGAAGTAGCTAACAACAACTTGAAATATGCCAATTTTGTGAGCATAATCAGTTCTCCGAGTTTCTATCTATCTATCTATTGCCAGACGCCTCAATCCCGTTTGGGGTGGCCACAAACAAATCGCCTCCAAGTCGCCCTGTCCCCCGCCATTTCACTGCCCTACTCCCAACTCACACCCCCCTCTCTCATATACCTCTCCACCCCATCCCTCCATCTCATCCTCGGCCTCCCCCTCCCTCTTCCCCCCTCCACCTCACTCACATACACTCTCTTCGTCAGTCTTTCACCCTCCATCCCCTTCACATGGCCAAACCACCTCAGTGTGTTCCTCATAACGCTTCCTATCACATCCACATCCACACCACAACGCTCCTTTATATCCGCATTCGTCAGCCTGTCTCTCCATGTGACTCCACAGGCTCCTTTTAAATAACTCATTTCCACTGCTCTCACTCTTGACTTATGTCCTTCCAACAACGTCCAAGCTTCACTTCTGTACGTTAGAGTTGGTATCACAATACTGTCATGTAGTAACTTTTGCACTTCCATGCTCACTTCCCTGTTTCATATCACTGCTTTCAAAGAACCAGCAACCTTTCTTCCCTGCTGTACCCTTTCAAGCACTTCACCCTCCAAACCTCCATCCTTACTCATCACACTTCCCAAGTACTTAAACGTACTCACATTTTCCAATTCCTCACCATCCAACCTCGCTATACATTCACTTACTTCACCTCTCTCAAAGACCATCACTTTACTCTTCCCTACATTCACCTTTAGATTCTGTTTCTTACACACTCTCTCAAACTCATCCACCAAGCCTTGCAGCTCCCCTTCGTCTTCACTCATCAACACAGTATCATCTGCAAACAACAGTACAGGGAGTTTCCAAACACTATCCTCTCTCACCAGGGCCACTCCAACATCCACTACCCTACCTTGTACCTCTTTTATTACCCCATCCATGTACAGATTGAACAACCATGGAGACATGACACATCCCTGTTTCAACCCAACCTTCAAAGAGAAAAATTCACTCAGTTCACCATCCACACGCACTGCAGCCTTCGCACCATCGTACATACTCTTCACAGCATTCAACAACTTCCCATCTACTCCATATATTCTAAACACTTTCCACAATCCTTGTCTATCCACCCTGTCATATGCTTTCTCCAAATCCATGAAAGCCGCATACAACTTCTTTCCCTTCTCTAGAAACTTTTCCACTAAAGATCTAAGAATGAATATCTGATCTACACAACCTCTTCCCTTCCTAAAGCCTCCCTGTTCTTCTCCAACTAATTTCTCTGTTCTTTCTCTAACTCTGTCAATAAGTATCCTACCATACACTTTTCCTATTATACTAAGAAGACAAATGCCCCTATGATTACACACACTTCTTTTTCCCCTTTTCCTTTGTACAAGGGAATAATTATACCTGACTTCCAATCCTCCGGGACTCTACCTTCCTCCCAGGCCAATCTGCACATCTTCCACATCCATTCTACAGTACTACTATCTCTCCCCCATGCTTCAGCATTTCACCACACACTCCATCAATTCCTGGGGCTTTCCCTGATTTAACTTTCTTCATTGCTTCCACAACTTCTATCCTACTGATTTCTTCCTGTCTTCTCACCTCCCTCCTTCTCCCAGCCATTCCCCAGCCACTTATACTCGCATTACTTCCATCCTCTACGTTCAACAATTCCTTAAAGTGTTCTCTCCATCTGCTCACTTTTTCTCCCTTCTCCACTAGTAATCTACCATTTTTATCTTTCACTCCCCTGCTAACTTCACTTCCACCCTGTCTTACTCTTTTCACCTCTTTCCAGAACATTTTCTTACAGTCCCTCCACTTTACACTCAAATTCCTTCCAAATTCCTCATCCACTCTCTTCTTACTCTCTCTTACTAATCTTTTCACCTCTCTCTTTCTTTCTGCATATAACTCTCTCTTCTACCTCTCAACTTCTTCCACGCCCCTATTTCTCATCCATTCATTGTATGCTTTCTTCTTTTGTGCCACAGCCTGTTTCACCTCTTCAGTCCACCACGCTGTTCCTTGCACCCCCATCCGTCTTCTCTTCCTTCCACGCACCACATCACATGCTGCACATATTTCTTCTGTAAATATTCTACACACACCTTCCACGTCTCCCATCTGCTCCAGTTCATAATTGCCCAATCGTTCCTCGACTTCTCTCTTATACTCTGCCTTTTTCTCATCCTCTTGTAACCTTTCCACTCTCCTTGCAACCACTCCTTCCTCTCGTCTTTCCCTTCTTCTATTCCTCCATCTTACTTGAATTTTAATTCTGCCACCACCAAGTAGTGGTCAGAAAGTCCACTCCCCCAACCTCTATACACTCTTGCATCCATTACACATCTTCGCATCCTTTCATCCACTCACACATAATCAATCATTGCCTTCCTTTCATTCAGTTCACCACCTACCCTTCTCATCACTCGCCATGTATACCTGTGGATCATTTTATGCCTGAAGAGGGTATTGGCTATCACCAACCCCCTCCCAGCACAAATGTCCACTAACGCACTCCCATTCTCATCTATCTCAGCAGGCACACCCCACTTACCAACTATTCCATCCACCTTCACATTCCCAACGTTACCATTCATATCACCAATCAAAAACACTCTCTCATTCCTTACAAACTTTTCCATGCACACTTCCACATTTGTCCAGAACTCTTCTCTCACTCTTCTAGCACGATCTTGCATTGGCGCATACACACACACAATCGCCCACATTTGTATTCCAACTTTCAACTTTACCCACACAATCTTTGACCCAACTGATCCATACTGTCTTATGCTCCTCTTCCATCTTTTACTCAGAACTACACATATTTCTTCCTTTGCCCTCTCATTCTCACCTACTCCTGCACATATACCCCATCCATACTCCCATTCTCTCACACTTTCTCCTCCCCAGTTTGTTTCAGTTATTCCACATACATCCACTTTCGCACCCTCAAGCACCTGGACAATCTCTCTCTCTTTCACCTCATCATTCGCTGCTCTTACATTCCACGTAGCCATTACCAAGTCCTTTGTCCGGTCCTGGGTCGTCATCGTTTGGTCAGTCCTTGTCCGAGGCTTGTTGTTTGTTTTTTTAGTTAGTTGTTTTCCGGGGAGGGGCACTAACCCTCCGCCAACCTTTTAGTCGCCTTTTACGACAAGCAGGGATACTGGGGGAGTATTCTTGAAAAACCCCCCTACCCCCAGGGGTAAAAAATGTGGCAAATGGGTAATCTTTTTAAAAATATACTCTTAACACCGCAAGTTTTGACCTGTTTGGGAAGTAGCTAACAACAACTTGAAATATGCCAATTTTGTGAGCATAATCAGTTCTCCGAGTTTCATTTTCATAATACAGTTAGTCAACTGCTAATTACTGATATGAAAATGGTAATATATGACAGATAAATACACAGTGCAAGGAGAACAGTTATGAGATTTTAAGTCGTTGTATCCAACTTTTCTTCCACTAACAGCCCCTATTTTTTAATATATACTTATTTCTCTGTGACTTTCGTTGGTTGCTGGTAATGTGTAGTTATATGTATTATCTACTCAGTCTCCCAGACGGCCACAGCAGTGGAAAACAAAAATTAGTCAGATCCAATACCGTGTGAAAACAGATTCCGCTTGATGTGTAACATCGTCTGCATATTAAATGCAGTGTAGCCAATCAGTTGCTTTCATGTTACTATCCACTGTACTGAACAGCAGTAAGTAATTATACAAAACGGTGAAAAAAGATTGTATTTGCAAATAAAACGTAACTACAATGTGTTCACAGCTCTTACGTCACCAGTTCCAAGCCGTCAGTAATACTTGCACCGCCAACTGGTAAACAGGTGAACATTCAGTAGAAGCCGACTTTGTCACTTGTGAATACATTGCCTTTCATAATATGAAATAACTCTATCATTAATAAATACTAAATGAAAGTGGTGTTTCATAGTTTCACTATTTTGGAAAAGAGTTATCGAAATTTTACCAGTTTGTGTATATTTTAGGCATAAGTCATATGAAAGTAAGTCTCTTCTCATGCAGTGCCGATTTTTAGTAAATTTTTCTATGCTGATATTAATCCATTTTTATTTGCAGAATGACAGGATTACCATTGGGCCTTACAAAATCGTTAACAAACTCAGATAAATAAAACATCTGCTACCGTACTTAGAAGTGTTTTATGCAATAATAATGTGATGATAATAGTAGGCAGAATAATGACGATAATGATGGTAGAGGAAATAACGATTAAACTAACGCTATCGTCGGTTTGCATGCACTTCACAGAACTTGGCCACTCCCATAAACTGAATACTCTGTCGTTGCTTCATGAAATTCAATAAGCCTTACTGATAAGTTAGGAATGAGTCTCTGTGATAACTAGTTTAATTATCCAACTAGACATATTTCATCCGTCCATGATTTGAGTTGAAAGAGGTTAGGCATCTTGGTCGGGTCAAAAACATAAGACCGTCTCCAACTTCACCTCCTACGGATCGTTCCACCTATACACACTGAACTTGCTTGCAGATCTAAAACCATCCCTGGAGAGCCATCTCCTCTAAGTAACCACCTCTCAACAGGTCAGTTATTTAAAGGAGCTGTAGCCTGTTACTAACCTCCAATGTAGCCTACCTTGGAAGCAATCTTAAAGGATGAAAAATAATATCTTTTCTTCCAAGGAAGTCTTGTTTCCAAATAAACAAGGAGACGGAGGATAAAGGCTTTTCTTCGGCTATATCTTTATGTGTCACCTCCCAGGGGGTCTAAACAGTTCCTTAAGGGGCATCACTTCCTGACAACTTTCCCCAGCGTGGAGGGCTGTCTGGTACATAAGTCTGAATATACTAATTTTGGCTGAAGGATTGATGATACACATCGTCCTTTGGAAACCCACGCACCCACCCACTCATACACTCGGCCAGTGCAGTGGGCTGAGGTTAGAGGAGGAATGGGGTGCCACCCACTGGAAGGAGCCAAATAATTTGGCAGCACGAGAAGTGGTACATCCTATTGGTTGTTTAATACAGTGGTTGGAGTGTACGGGAGTGACATCACAAGTTTCAGTGCCTACCATTACTAAGAGGTTAGTGGGAGACTGAGCAGCACCGGGATGATTTAGCAGTTCTGAATGGGAGATAGAGGGGAGGGGGCACATCAGGTTATTTAACGGACTAGTGATAGCCACAAACATCCACAAAACCAAGAAGAAATATAAACACTCACCTAATCCCTCCCCTGGAAGTGTTGTATGTCAGTGTGGCATGTCCACGTCTCCACGTAACAGGGTGTGGTGGGAATGGTACCTGCTCAGTCAGGCAGGTCAGCTCTATCCGCGAACCACTCTTGTAGTGCTTCTCTCTCACTGAACCACCTCGATCGTCAACCACACGTGTTACTGGAACTGTAGAGGGGAAGACTGATTGTAATTTAGAAAGATAAAGCTTAGATTAATGCAATACAGACTGATGAAACAAATGACAACCGGGATTGACTTAGAGCAGGGGTTCCCAAACACGGGGTCCCAACCTCTAATGAGGTCGGAATATGCTTCAGGAAGGGTCGCATATGGATGATGGGATCGATGGGGTCGCATGGAGGTCATGCGATCAAGTAAGTCTACATGCCCATGGTCTTAAACTTATTAGAATTAAATCAACACCCTTACAGCAACTAGCATTTTCTTAATTAATAGTAAATTGCAAAAGTCGATATTATGTGGTAATGCACACCGCTGTCAGATGACTTTCAAGGGGAAAGACATTGGAAATTTTTTTACTTCGGTGAACTGCCGACCCTCCAACAAGGTCACGTCCACAAGAATGCTGAATATTTCCGTGACCCTCACTTCCTTGCTGGCCTTGCACTTCTGACAAACATATTTGATCATGTAAACATATTCAGTGCTGAATTTCAAGGAAAATGTAAATGGTTGTATGATCTTTAGAGCACAATTAAGGCTTTCATGAGCAAGTTGAATCTACTCCATGGTCAGGCTGAAACTGATAACCCTTTCCATCACTTCATGGAATTCACAGCTAGGATGGATGTGGATTTTGTTGACATGCCGGATCTCACGGAGGAGAAAAAAAGATGTACTGGAATATTGACAGGAACCGGCTGAAAATGTCAATCACAGATTCACTGGTTGTCTCTGCAGTTCTTTTAATTTTGTTCAGTTTCCATTCAAGACAAAGGTGGAACAGTGTTTCTTTTGCGCTCAAAATGGCAGAGTTACAGACTGACAACGAGGCAAGGGTGAACTTTGACGTCTGTGATGACCTGGTAGAATTCTGGATCTCCTTGTCGGAGAGGCACTCAGTGGAAAAAAAAAAAAAAAAAAAAAAAAGAGTTCTCATGGTTCTGGTACAGTTTGGTTCAGCCTGTCTCTGAGGCAGCTTCCTCATCAATACAGTTTATTAAAAAAATTATTACCGTTACAGGATTTCAAACATGAACTTAGAAAATTACATTCTGTGTTGGAAACGTCATGTAGCTCTACTCCCAGGTACAGTAAAAAAAAAAAAAAATCGAATGAGTATATAATTCTATTATTTATGAAATATGGCACACATTCTATGACAGGGCTATAACTTATGAAAAATATGTATTCTATTGTTTATCTCAAGTCACAGTTTTACTATATCTCTCGAGTTTCATAATATATGACCTCTGTAATTTCATATACTTCTGTTAATTTAGTGTACACGGTTTTGAGATAAAAATATAACATTATATTTTCCCAACTTTGTCTCAATGAAAATGTTCTTTCTTATTTTTTAGTGCTTTCCAGAAATAAAAATATCTGCACTACGTAATTTTACTATGTTCAATAACATTTTTGCAGTTACTTTATTTTATAGTTTACATTTAAATAAATATGTACAAATTATGTCTCTTTTATTTATATACAAATACATACATATAATAAAATATGCTAAAAAAAATGTATGCCCTGCAGCTAATTTTATATATATATATATATATATATATATATATATATATATATATATATATATATATATATATATATATATATATATATATATATATATATATATATATATATATATATATATATATATATATATATATATATATATATTTTATATATATATATATATATATATATATATATATATATATATACACACACACACACACACAAATTCAGGGACAGATCCACGGGGAGGCTAAAAGGGCACGTGGCCCCCCCCCTCCTACAGAGCAGTTTGCACTGGAGTGGGTCGCACTGGAAGGGCAACAAGTCCAGACTGGGTCGTAACGGAAAATGTTTCGGAGTCCCTGACTTTGAGAATCAGAAGAGATATTCAGTTTGACCTAACATCTAAAGCAGATATAAAATGCCTGTATTGTATATTGAAACTGAGGAAGCACGAAGATATACGGACAAACAATCAATTTATTAATTACTGTCGTACACTGATTCGCTTTTAGAGAAATGGCAAGAAAACGAAAGCGTAGAATGTTCCTACGTCTCCTGGCCCTCCTGCAGAAAGATATCTTTGTTACAATCTGATAATTTGAATTGGATATACAGGATGGCCGGTATATTGCGATCCACAAGAAACTCGCCTGATGTTATCCATCCATGTGTTGCAGGGACGGCACAGTCTGCTGATGTGGGCGTGGGTGTGGCAGTGGGGGTAAGAAATTAATACATGACACTAGTTAGACACTGATAACGCTAACTAGACTGGCCCCACAACACATGTGGGGGAGTAGAGGAGGAACCTTACATATGGGCCACCCTGTAAGAAGGACATGGAAAGGAAAGTGCTAAATTTTTCCCTGTCATTAGTACTTCTTGCAAGAACAAAAAGTTGCAGCAGGGAATCGATTAAATACGAGTATATTTCATAAAGCCGTATTCCAGTCCGTGGATACAGACTAAGCAGAAAAGCTGCAGATATCTACAGGATGACACAGGAAATTTGAAAAGCTTGAAGAGACTGTTTTCATGATAATTCTGAGAACCAGATGCTCTGTCAGCGTGGCTGCAATTCTCAAACGCTGCTGAGAACAATTACTGATGACCTTCGTAGCTGAAATGGTCTTCCTCGTGTTACGAATAAGGTTGCTATTGCTCAGAATCAGTTTATCCAAATATATAAATATTACATTGTATAACGAAGTATGTATGCCAACTAATTCCTCTATGCATGTGATTTGTAAATATGCTGATATTTGCTGATATTATCCCGTAAGGGGTGGTCATTTGTCTTGAGTTAGTTGTTTTACGGGGAGGGGTACTAACCCTCCACCAACTCACTTGTTGACATGTAGGGAACCAAATATATATATATATATATATATATATATATATATATATATATATATATATATATATAGATAGATATTTAGATAGATAGATAGATAGATATAGATATAGATAGATAGATAGATAGATATTAGAGATAGATAGATAGATACTGTATAGATATAGATAGATAGATAGACAGATATAGAATTAGCCAGGTAAGATATTTTCTCGTAAGCAAATGTGGTTGAATGCAACTGCTGTTTCCGCATTATTTAATATCCGTTCAGTGCTTTCTATGCGTCGGGCTAAGCTACACTGATTTTCATTAATACTTCTGAGTAGCTGTCCAAATTGTAATGTAGCCTAACTGATGACGTTTCGTTCCTCCGTGGGAACATCTTCAGACTAATCTGATAGCGGGTGCAGTGAAACCTCATTATATTGGGGTTGCCGACACGTGTTACCACGTGAGTGGTCGGCCAAGAGAGCGCGATGGAAAGTGTGTGGCTGTCTCATTGGTGAATGAGTTAGTCCACCAGCGTTTGCGATCCTTTGTATGTTGAAGGGACTTGCAGATCTTCCATTTGTGATTTGACTGTATATATCTATATCTATCTATCTATCTATCTATCTCTATATATATATATATATACACACACAACGATGATTTTCTTGTCTGTGGTCCCGGCATAACGCTACTATATTCGTTTTTAACGAACGAATTTAAATGAAAATTCTACTCATATACTTGAGTCATGCCAGACATACAGTACACTATAAATGAGAAGATTCCTGGTCTGTGCACCTAATTAGATATTCGCCTGAAATGAATTGGTATTCTCCAGTCATGACGGTGCTGAGTGCGGATCAGTTGGCCAAGTGCAGATCCACTGATCATGGCATACTTTATAAGAGACCGCGCATTTTATTCTCTTGACTTAAATGAAAGTTGTTTGCCTGGTTTTGTAGACACTTTAATGGGAAAAAGATTTATGAGCAACCCTAGAACGCTTGATTAGCCACCAAAAATTGTTATTAGAAGAGGCAGCCATCTCGGTGGATAAGTTGCACCGAAAATTCCATGTCTGGAACACATGATTCAATTATGTCTCAACGCTGAAGAATACCTCGTCCAATATTTGATGTTAATCAGGATAAGTTGTGATAAACTTCAGAAAGCTAGTAAAATTTTTCAGGTAAATTGGTTCATTAATAACAAAAAATCTGAAATCATTTTGGGCCTCAGAGCAGTCTAGTTTAACAAACACGCTAGTGTCCGTCAAGTAGAAATATGAGACGAAGTTATAGAATCTGGCGAGAAATACATATATCTAGAGCATGCCGTTCAGGGGAGGCTGTGGCTCAATCGGTAGAGAGGTGGCTTGCACTCCTACCGGACCCAAGCTCAGATCCCGGTTGGGGCAGGGAACAGTTTAAGGATTTGAATTTCTTAAAAATCAGACTTTGCTGATCTACCAGAAGACCTTCGACGTGTCGTAAACATACCCCCGCTAATACCAATACACCAGTCCTGTATGAGACAGCCCTAGCATGTATTCAATATGGACAGTGGGTGTTAGTGCCGAAGTGGTGACATGTAGAGGTGTATGGTATGTAGGAGGACTACTGGGCCTTGATAGCAGGCTGTGAAGCCTATGCTCAGAGTCGGGTGCATAATAAAAAAAAAAAAAAAAAAAAAAAAAAAGACCCAGTCCATGATGATGAAGGGCGAGGAATAGGAACAGGATGGAAGGCATTTGGCAAAGTAAATAAGTATAGGAAACCAAAGCGATTACGATTTAGCCAAAAGGAACCCCATATAATCAGTGTATCCTCGCTGTTCTAAGTGACGGATCAGAAACTCATAGTTTAACTAAATCCTTGGAACGTCACGGGTCACATGGAGAGATGTAGAGCTTCATGGATAAGGAAACAGACACAAGTGGAGGATACCAGCACAATATTTAAAAAAAAAAAAAAAGTATAAATGGATGTAGGTGGGTCAAGTCTCTCGTAGAACAGATGAGATGGCCATCCAGGATAACTGAATGGCAGTCCAGAGGTGGAGAAAGAGGAAGAGACAGCTAGAGGACTCGATGTCGAAATGAGATTCTGAGATACGCTAGGACTGGGTGCATGAGGCTAACAGCCAGTAGGTCAGAGAGGAAATTGACGTTAAAGGCCCTTGTCCTGCAATGGACGGATTCAGGCGGCGGCGGCGGCTGTTGCTGCTGATGATGGTGATGGTGATGATGATGATGATGATGATGATGATGATGATGATTTACAGCACGCGAGACAGAGAGCTGCGTGGGAGTGTTTACTCACCAATTACATGCACTGTAAGAGTCAGCATCTGCGGCACATCAGTGGCCAGCTGGCACCTATACTGTCCCTGGTCCTCCTCCACGATATTACTAATTACCAGACGCCATCGACGCCAGCCTGAACCCGTCGCTGCTGCTACTGAGTACCTGAACGAAATAAATAATAAACACTATATAAATGTACGACGTAAATCACAGTAGCACAATCATAATTTTCACAAGAATAACCTATTGTAATTTCCCGCTGCTGGTACTGAATCCTGCAGGGCATAACCTAAATAAATATTATCTAAAATAATAACATCGCTCACAACAACAAAATATGCAGATTAATCTATTCAGACCCTTGACGGATTTTTCAGTTTTATTTCTCTTGCTAACCAATTACAGACGGATTTATTTCTTGTAAGAGAAACTTTTAGAAATGAGGGATTAAAAGTGCCATTGAGCAACCTCACTAACACCACACATATTCTGGAATAACGTCTTCAGTACGGGAGGTCTTGATAAAATGAACTACAATACCCAGGATGTTGCATGAATAAGGGTACGTGTAAATAATGTGTCGCCTTAGTGAAAGGATTCAGTACAGCCTTCATCTATCTCTATCTATCGCCAGACGCCCCAATCCCGTAAAGGGTGGCCATAAACAAATAGCCTTCATGTCGCCCTGTCCCCCGCCATTTCATTGCCCTGATCCCAGCTCACACACCCCTCTCTCTCATATACCTTTCCACTTGATCCACCTCATCCTTGGCCTCTCCCTCTCTCTCCCCCCTCCACCTGACTCACATACACTCTCCTAGTCAGTCTCTCACTCATCTATCTTTCCTGAAATAGAGTGGTCTCCCAAGATTAATGAAATCGTCTGGAGGCAGCGTGAATGAATTAAAAATACATCCTTGAGGTGAAGGGGTTGACTTCGATACATTTTTTTTTTTTTTTTTTTTAATATGTATTCCTGGTATCTGCAGACGATTTTGCTCGGGTTAAGCCAGTATGACAGAAGTAAAGAGGTTAAGGAATGCAATACCTTACTCTTGCAGTTCCAAACTATCTCTTAAGCTGAATAAAGTAGGGTAGAGGTAGCAAAGGTTATCTACAATGCTAGGCCATCTTACTGAAGGCGTTATGTACACCCTTCATCAAGTATTTATACCTACTAATGTGATCTCCTAAAACTGGTATCACCTGGAGGTAGTTGGAATCAAATCAACTGGGGGAGGCGGTAGCTCAGTCGGTAGAAAGGTGGGTTGCAGTCCTACCGGACGCAGGTTCAAATCCTCGCTGAGGCAAGGAACGGTTTAAGGATTTGAATTTAATAAAAACAGACTTTACTGATCTACCAGAAGACCCGCCGACATGTAAAAATACCCTCGCTAATACCAATACACCAGTCCTGTATGAGACAGCCCTAGCATGTATTCAATATGGACGGTGGGTGTTAGCGCCGAAGTGGTGACATGTAGAGGTGTATGGTATGTAGGAGGACTACTGGACCTTGGGAGCAGGCTGTGAAGCCTATGCCCAGAATCGGATTCATAAAAAAAATAAAAATGATGTATTGTATTTTATTCTTGATATTTTCAGTTTATTTTATTCCGTTTTGGGTAAATTTTATAACTGGAAGAAGTTATAATAAGCGCCCATTAACCTCCTCCACAAGAGAGACGCTTCCTTGGTTGAAATAAACAATAAGAAGGCAACAAGTATTAAAAAAAAAAAAAGTAAACAGCAGGGGAGTCAATTTATCAGCTCTTTCTCTCTGAAGTTACCCTTAGGCGAAATAAGATCGTCAGATTACAGCAAAAATATGAATGAATCTTCCAATTATTTTTTTAGTTTATTTCCTCTACCTTCAGACGACTCGTTCTGATTAGGATAGAACATTCGAACTGGAGGGATTGTATATATTCTTCATTAGTTTCTTCCATACAAAGGCCTCTCCTCAATAAAATAGTGTGTCGGTAGATAGAAAGCGTAAATAGAACGCTACCGTAGTGAAGGGGTAAATTTGTCGGTAGTATTTTACGTGGATAAACAAACACAAATAATCAAGCCAACAAATCCTTTACTCCGGCTGCGGATGATAAGAGTTATTTTTCTGCCGCCATGTTGTTCGTATTCAAAACAAATTAATTCCCTATGAATATGCTCCATAAACCAGTTAATTTAAAGTTATTGCTGTTACGCCTGTTTGGGTATACCGTAAATCTGAATAGTATACTTATATCTATTTACTAATCTGTCTGTTAACCTGTTGGACCTGTTATGCCTGTATCTTTATTGATGTATCTAATCATCCCTTTATCTTTTTTTATGAAATCTTTGTATATGCATATTTATCTTCCTCCGTCTTTACTTTTCTTTAACTTTGTGTATCCAGGAGTCTAACCAACCAACCAACTAACCAATGTGTCATCTATCTTTCTGTCTGTCTATGCTCCTATCTATCTCTCCATAAGGAATAAAAGCTAGGACTGTGTCATTTTGGTGTAATGGTATTACTGGGAGAGTTTTTATTTAGAAAGTATGTAGGATATTTGGGGATAAGACGGTTTTATTTCATTTTATGCCCGTTGTTTACGTACCGGTAATATTTTATCCAATCTGTGAGAGAACTTTTCTATCTGAGAGGGCTAGATGTAGTTTTCATAAATCCTCTCAGTGCTGTTGGTCCTTCTGAGGCTGACTATAATCGTCTGGCGGAAGCAAGAATAAAATGGGATATGCGGCCTCAGACTGAAGTGACTAGCTCCTTCAATCCGACGAGGTGCTTTGGTAGTCTTTTTGCCACCTCCAGACCGCTTTACTTAGCTCATACGAATTCTGTCGATCGATCAGGTACAGAATTCATTAACCTGGTTTCGGTTCGATGTAGTCCCAAGCTGAATAAAATCGTCTAGGAGTAACAAGAATAACTGAAAAGAACTCGTCATCGGATGGAAGTGAGTGAATGTTTTTAATTACGGTCAAAATCTTTTAATCCGCAATGCAGGGGACATTGGGAGTTCCGGATTATAGAAAATTCCGGACTGGTGAAAAGGACCTCAGAAAAGCCCCCTGAACATCCTCCAGACATTAATAAAATAAATAAAATTACAGAAATACGATTGTGTTTTTTTTTTAACTTACCTATAAAGTGTTGTGTAAATGCAGGTGTGTTACAGGTGTATTACAGGTAAATCCAAGGCATCAGTAGAGTGGCATCCAAGCTAATCCTAGGGGCCGTTGGTACAGTTCTGCACCGTACTCCACCTCTGTATACAGTACAGTACAGTAGCAAACAATATTTCACTTGCACAGTAACTTATTATTTTATCTGGGTTTACATAATGCATTTATTTATTTATTTATTTTTTTTTTTAATTTTCCCTTCTTTTCCGTACGTGATGAGTTTGTGGGAGCCATCACGAGTCACAATACGAGAGAATTCAGTGAAATTTCCGAGAGTAAACCACACTGGGAGGGGTATGTACACTCGATCAAAATAGTATCGATGCACAAGGGGTGCGATGCCTACCGAAAAGGTTCGAACAACTGCTGTCATTACCAACGTCTCATTGTGTATCATCAGTGTCTGTCTATATAAATGTTACATTTGCTATATGTTTGCAAGAGGATATTGCTAGTTGGCGATATATGACACCTCCCGACATCATGGGTACCAATGTGTGGTAGGTCGGATACTAATATTTTAGTGACCTTCGTTCTGTGGTCCCAAATGTTTCACGCATGTTGTGCACCGATACTTTTGTGACCCAGTGTACAATGGCAGACCATAACTGAAGACGGGCTACATCCGGGACTTTGTGAGTGGTGGCGTGGGGACGAAAATGGACGGTTCGGCTCAACGGAACCGTCATTTTTCCCCCTTGTTAGCTCGGAGTGTAAATTCCGAACCATCAGGCTATCGGATCTATCAGATTCTGAATTAATGGAATATGACTGTAGCTATCTCAGAGGAGCATGTGGCGTTACACGGAGGGACAAACAAAAATTGCTAAGCAAAGGAGGGTTATGCTGTTGATGTGGATGGAATTAAGAGTGTTTAGATAAATACTCTCAGATGGTTTGGCCAGGCCATGCGTAGGGGATGGAGAATGAGAGACTGAATAGAAGAGTGTATATAAGTGAGGTGGTGGAGGAAACGACAGATAAGGTGGAAGGAAGGAGAGAAGAGATATATGAGAGATGGGTGTATCAGTTTGAGAGAGAGCAGCCAAATGACAAATGAAAGGGCAACGTGGAGGGGATTTGTCTGTAGCCACCCCTCGTCGGACTGAGGCGTCTGGCAATAGATACACAAATATATACCCGGAAACTGTTTACAGACCAAAATTGGGATCGACATCGTTTCCTTACTGTGACCAGGCCACTTCCCTACAACTTCACCTTAAAATCAGCCTCTGTTCATAATCATCACACCAGTCCTGAATGAAAAAAACACTGGGCACACACTCACTATGGACGGTTGGCATTAGGGCCAAAGTGGGGACATGTGAAGAAGTATTGCATGTAGGAACTCTGTTGGGCCTTGGGGAATGTACTATCAAACCTATGCCCTGAATAGGAGACATTGAAAAATTCGTCTATTCACAAGCCTTACACATGGTGCCCCCTCCCCCAACGATGAGGAAGAAGAAGAAAAAGAAAAGGAAGATGAAGAAGAAGAAGAAGAAGAAGAAGACAACGACGAAAAAATATCTCCATCAGATGAGACGGTAACCAACAAGTCACGACCTCTGGGAGTATTTTTTCAATCCGGTCGCTTCGTATCTAGACCTGACATAGGTAACGGGTTAGTAACGTCGATGGTTGGGTGTCGTAGTGAAGGGGGAGCCTGGGGCTTAGTAGAAAATGTACTGCATCCCTTACTAAACCATGTACAATACAGCACAGTCGACAGGTATTAATAAAAGACTTCATCTTTATAGTGACTCCGGCCAGCCCAAGCCCCGCTCGTAATGAATACGTCCACTTTATCTCTGGCTCGCTTGTGTGTGTGTGTGTGTGTGTGTGTGTGTGTGTGTGAGAGAGAGAGAGAGAGAGAGAGAGATCCAGCCGGCAAATGGAAAATCCCAGTTCGATACCCGTCCCGGTAAGACCCTTGCACGAAATTTATTTGGCCTCTGTCTCTGTTCACGCAGAAGTTAAATGAGGAATCGGTAGGTAAATTTGGCTGATGCTAGGCGTGTTCAAGGGGAAGATTGTCAGTTACAAATAATATTGATTGTCTCAATATACCACCGTGTAGTCCATCTATCTGCCTTTTGCCAGACGTCTTAATCCCATAAGAGGTGATCACAAACAAATCGCCTCCACGTTGCCCTGTCCTCAGCCATTTGACTGTCTCTCCCCCAACTCACACTCCTCCTTTCGTATATATCACTCCACTCAATTCCTCCTTCCCGTAAATGGTTTTCCCTACTCCTCTCTCCCTCTACCTCACTCACATACTGTACAGTTGGAGAAATTTCCGCGCGGGACACTGTAGATGACAGCAGCAGCGACAGACAAAAATGATCTGGTAACAGAGCTGGGGGTGAAGCAGGAGGTGGGAGCTGCGGGGAAGGTAAGTGATGGGGGAAAGGAGGGGTGGTGGTAAGAGTAGGTGAGTGTTAGGGAGAGGTTAAGTAGCCATTAACTGTGTCAACAAACTCTGCGTAGATAATCATTACAGTACGATTTTTCTATTAATAATAAAAGGTAGTGGCAACAAGCTGCTAATGATGGTTCAGTATTTGATGGAATTAGTTTAATTCCTAAGAAAACTGGCTAAACCTTATCCTTCGCCTCCGTCATTCCGTCCCCTCATCGGAAACCTTTCTATTGTTGACCGTAAAGTTACAAATATTTAGAGATGATTTCAGCTGCTTCTCATGCAAGTTGCTTAACAAAGACACTGTAAATTTCACTGCAACTTGTTTTGAATACCGAATCTAACAACCTGTAATAGTCTATTTTATATTTGTATAAGTCAACTACTGTTAACTTAAGACTAAACGCTGCCAGAATAAGGAAAATGCATCCTTTACACTGACGGCGTAATTTGTTATGCTTTTCAATAGTCGTATAGGCAGTTAGGCAGTTACCCTGCTTACGGATGGATGAGCCTGGCCTTCATACCAGACTATAAATTTAAGCATACTCCAGTCAACACTTTCGTAGGGCAAAGCTCTCATATTTTAATAGGCCTATATAACTTTATGCTTATGTGCATACGTGTGTGATTATACGAGTATTAAACGTGCATAATCTCTCTCTCTCTCTCTCTCTCTCTCTCTCTCTCTCTGACACAGGCAGTAGATTACCTTACATAGTCACACTGGTAACTTTCGGTTGGCAGGAATAAGATACAATCAGTCAATTTTTCAGTTGTCATCTAAAGTGAATACGGACATAATGTCGCTATTAAAGATGGTGATATATTTGAAAAAATACGCACGACACTCACACAAAATTACCAGCACTTTGTAAGACTTGCATTGCTACAAATTGTGCATGCACCTAACGTTTTACGAAATTTTCGTGATGTAATATCTACAAATGTGCTAGCAGTAGCGGTCGCCCCGTCCACACACTTGTTCTAACCACACACACACACACACACACACACACACACACACACACACACACACACACACACAACTGGCGCAGTGGTAATGCTTTCGCCTGTCATCTAGTAAGACGGGGGTTCGCTCCGGATCGGATGCGAAAAGTTTCACGAAGTGAGAGGTTTCTGTTCCTCTTGTGGGAGGAAATGGTTGTGTGCGTGTGTGAAGGTCACAGATTTGGCCTAGATGACAACTGAGAAATAGACCAGCCCGGTGAATTGCACACACTCACCCAAACGCATTCAATTTTGGCAGGCATTTCTCCTCTCCGCGCACTCCTTCCACACACACTAAGAGATAATATCACATACTTATTGTCTCATACAACTCACATTGGAGGATAATGTATCTGAATAATAATTCTTTCTGGAAATTAGGTCGAAGAAAGGACTGATTTGTCCCATTACATTTAAACAAGAAGTGTTTCTCAACCCAACTCTTCTGTTCTACTGAGTTTCTGATAAACTTCATGCATCAATCTAGTACTACACGTTCTAACATTTGTCTGGATAAACAAGTATTATTAACTGAACCAAGAGCAAAAAACGTCGCTGATAGAATGTGTCAATACCAATGAGTATGTTGGGTTAGCACTCGGTTGGCAATGTTCTTGTAAACCAGTGCTTTCCAAACTGGGGAACGCGACCTCCTTTGGGATGTGTGAGGTAGATGGAGGAATGACCTGAAGCGAACTTCCAAAAGTTGCTATTATATTGCTGTATGGCGCAGAAGCCTAGGCGTTGAGGAAGAATGAAGAGAAACAGCTGGAGAGGACAGAGATGAGGATGCTGCGATGGCTGATGAGAGTGTCACTGAGAAAGGAGGAGGAATGATGAAATCAGAGCAGAGGCAGGAGTTGTGTCAGTTGTGGAGAAGGCAAGAGAGGCACGTTTGAGGTGGTATTGGCATGTGACAAGGATGGATGAAGTTGAGCTGTGAAGGTGGCATGGAGGAGTCAGGTGGAAGGGAGAAGAACGAAGGGAAGACAAAGGATTAGGTGGAGAGATGGAACTGAGAAAGAAATGAGGCAGTTAGGCCTGGAGGAAGAGGACGCAGCGGATAGAAGTTACTGACTACAACATAAGAGCGGCCGACCCCACCAGAGACTAAGGCAATGAATATATATATATACAAGTAACAGGCCATGTATGCTTCTCAGTCTCTGGTGAGTCAAGTGGTGATACACGAATTCGTCTCATTCAGCTGCTGTCTACTGACCATCAAGTCACGGCCTTCCCAACCACAGCCAGTTAAGCAATATATAATTCACTATGATCTGATAGATATTGTGACTTTCAATATTATTACAGGTTGAAGGAGTTATTTTACCCAGGAAATTTCAAAGAATATGCCGTAAAATAAACAAAAAATGAAGGAATATGCACATAGGCTACGCTCGTAAGTGGCTAGAATATGCAATTGCATATGCACATATGCAAATGTATGATTATCCTAAGCCTACCTATGAGTCTTGTGAGGTAAACTGAGAGAGGTAGACAGCGAGAGACCCAGTATTATACACTGCACAACACACACACACGCAGACGCTATTAACTAACCTGAAAAGGTCTGGTTTATCCTTAAATTAGTCTGTGACAAGCAGCCAGCATGTGCTTACGATTTAGGAAATATGTCAAATTCACATTGACAACTAAAAAAGATGCATTTGTCTTAAAATCTGACATACCTTAATGCCTTGTGGGGAAAAAATACAAGTGGTTGACTGAATCAACGAAGAAATGGAATATTATATATACTTTGTTTTCCATACACTACATATCTACGAAAATGTTTGAGCAACTATTCTGAGACGTATCTGAGGTAAACGTTTGATATTAGTCTGTGTTACAATAGGGATATTATAGATACCGTAGGGATGCGAGTCATTATATAAAGTTCCGTGTTGGTGATGTCTGTGTGTTTATATCAGCCTTGCATGATCACTGAACTGACCATTTTTCATCATGTCATGAACCATCAATTTACAGCTTGTTGCTACTTAGTGTGTTCCCCTATCATAAAAAACATTTAAAATCAAAGCAAATTATGTTACGACGTTAAATGGCTACTAAGCCTCTCCCCAACACTCCGCTACCCCCACTTCCATCCCTCCCAACACACAGCTACTCCCATTACCCCCCCATCCCTCACCTACCCCGCAAGTCCCACCCCTCCTTTACCCCAATAGTGTTACCAGATCAAATTATTTGCTGCTCCTGCTGCCTTCTACTCGGTGTCCCGCGCGGAAATTTCTCCAACTGTACATCCTTCTAGTTAGTCTCTCTCTCCATCCTCTCCAGATGGAAAACCCATCTCACAGTATTTCTCTTAAAATAATCAGTCGCATCAACAGCACAAAGCTCCTTCACTTCCTCTTTTTTTTCTTTTTGTCGGTCTCTTCATGTAACCCAGCAAGCTATATTCCTTTCAAATAACTCACATTGCAACAGACATTATACATAAGCCTCTTCATAAATGCAATGAAAAAAGTACAAGTCGGAAAAACTACTGAGCCTTCATTAAATTCTCGAGAGGAAAAAATAATCATGGCCCACCAACATCACTATAAATTTCTTGGTGCTGAAAACATTGGCTATAAAAATGTGCAGAAGCGGCCGAATGTAGTTTTAATTTATGATTTATTAATGCAATGATTCCCCTAAGACCACTTTACGATATGTATGGTTGGTCTCTCTCTCTCTCTCTCTCTCTCTCTGTACCACCTCTCCACCCTACACCCTCTCTCTTCTTACCGTTCATCCAGCGTCGTCCCCCACTCATCGCTGTCTCTCTCCACCCCTATATTTTGTCCCTCGCTCTCTTCCACCACCTCTGTCTGTCTGTCTGTTTGTCTGTCTGTCTGTCTGTCTGTCTCTGCAGCTTGTCTGTCTGTCTGTCTGTCTGTTCATCATTCTATTTATCCATCTAACTATATCTCATTCCCTTCTCCCACGTCACTTGTCATTCTCTCTCCTTTCTCTTCCTTTCATTCCTCTTCCTCAGACATTTTCTCCTCTTCTCTCAATCCCCCCGTTCTTCATTCTTCCACCTCTTTTTCTTATTGCCTTTTACTTCTTTATTTCCTTTTTCTCTTCTTCTTTTTTCCTTTTAACTACATTCCATTCTCCCTTCTGCCTTCTTCTTTCTTATCCCCTTCAACTTTATAGCGTCTTTTCCTCTTTCCTTATCTAATGGCCCGTTTTATTGCTATTTCCTCTCTCCTTTATTATCGTTCTCTCTCTCTCTCTCTCTCTCTCTCTCTCTAATTATGATGAGAGGCACGACTTTCAAAATGTCTAGGCCGTGTCTAAAAAGAAGTATAATAAAATTAAAATACAACTTATTTTTACCCCATTACTTTTTTGTCAGGACTTACGTGCATATATTTTTAAACTGTTGATTTTTTAAATAAAGTGGAAGATGGTAACCTTTTTCTTGAATTTTTCGCTATTTTTATAAGATTAAGATCAAAATCAACCTTCTCTCCCTCTGTTTATAAATGTACAGGGTGTCTCGGAAGGAAAGGATGTAACTTTGGGAAACGATAGATGAGAACATTCTAATTAAAAAAAAAAAGACATCAAACTGTCTTCAGATCTTAACTGTCATGGAGCTACAGTTTTTTATTTCCTTCTGGGTAGTTAATGAGGGAGACCATTTTCACACCTAAGGACATCAGCAGTTGCAGTTCCGTTACGATGTGCACCCATGACGATATAGCGGTCCAGACTCGGTTTCCAGGATAATTTCTTACACCACACACCACTGAGCACTAAACTTTGGGAGCTTGTTGATATCTTTTGCCGTTTTTTGCGAGCTGCTCCACACAAAGGTGATATTGCTGACAGATAGATAGACGGACGGACATACAAACGTTAACAGAATTATAGAATGAAATGGAAATATACATGTTTGCAATGTTTTACTCAGTTCTTCTGTGTCATATTTACAGTAGTTCTGGCACGGTTTAGGTATGCAGTCAACTTTCTGGAATATGTATTGCCTTAAAGCAAAACTTCAAAGAGTCCGTTCGGTGTTTGGTATTACCTCTTACCGCATGTGCCTTATGATCTGCACAATGGTTGTCCTGGCAAAATACAGGTACGCAGCCAACTTGCCCTCTTGATCAATAACTAGTTGTATGGTGACAAATATACCTAGATGTATAGCTATACAGTTACAAAGCATGTGCACCATAGTTGCTGAAAGCCTGTTAACACCAGATCAGAGTATCTGCAAGCTCAGCGAACCGTGGTGATCGCATGCACACCCTCTTACCTGCTCTCCCTCTGAGAGCAGCACAGTCAGCAGGTAAGTAGATATTCAAGGGGTAGGACGTACTGATTTGTGGTGTATCAACGTTCTGCAGTAATTTGTGGAGACATCGTAAAGGAGTTTCTCAACCTGGGTTCCTGTTTATCAGCTGTCACTCTACTCCTATCATACTCACATCTGTCGTAGAGTTGGTACTCCCCGGAAAACAACTAACTAAAAAAACAAACAAGAAGCCTTGGACAAGGACTGACCAAACGTTGACGACCAAGGACCGGACAAAGGACATTGCAATTGGAACTTGGAATGTAAAGGGAGCAAATGATGAGGTGAAAGAGAGAGAGATTGTCCAGGTGCTTGAGGATGTGAAAGTGGATGTATGTGGAATAACTGAAACAAAATGGAGAGGAGAAAGTGTGAGAGAATGGGAGTATGGATGGGGTATATTTGCAGGAGTAGGTGAGAATGAGAGGGCAAAGGAAGGAGTATGTATAGTTGTGAGTAAAAGATGGAAGAGGAGCATAAGACAGTATGGATCAGTTGGATCAAGGATTGTGTGGGTAAAGTTCAAAGTTGGAATACAAATGTGGGCGATTGTGTGTGTGTATGCGCCAACACAAGATCGTGCTAGAAGAGTGAGAGAAGAGTTCTGGACAAATGTAGAAGTGTGCATGGAAAAGTTTGGAAGGAATGAGAGAGTGTTTTTGATTGGTGATATGAATGGTAAAATTGGGAATGTGAAGGTGGATGGAATAGTTGGTGAGTGGGGTGTGCCTGCTGAGGTAGATGAGAATGGGAGTGCGTTAGTGGACATTTGTGCTGGGAGGGGGTTGGTGATAGCTAATACCCTCTTCAGGCATAAAATGATCCACAGGTATACATGGCGAGTGATGAGAAGGGTGGGTGGTGAACTGAGTGAAAGGAAGGCAATGATTGATTATGTGTGGGTGGATGAAAGGATGCGAAGATGTATATTGGATGCAAGAGTTTATAGAGGTTGGGGGAGTGGACTTTCTGACCACTACTTGGTGGTGGCCAGAATTAAAGTTCAAGTAAGATGGAGGAATAGAAGAAGGGAAAGACGAGAGGAAGGAGTAGTTGCAAGGAGAGTGGAAAGGTTACAAGAGGATGAGAAAAAGGCAGAGTATAAGAGAGAAGTGGAGGAACGATTGGGCAAATATGAATTGGAGCAGATGGGGGACGTGGAAGGTGTGTGTAGAATATTTACAGAAGAAATATGTGCAGCATGTGATGTGGTGTGTGGAAGGAAGAGAAGATGGAGGGGGGTGCAAGGAACAGCGTGGTGGACTGAAGAGGTGAAACGGGCTGTGGCACAAAAGAAGAAAGCATACTATGAATGAATGAGAAATAGGGGCGTGGAAGAAGTTGAGAGGCGGAAGAGAGAGTTATATGTAGAAAGAAAGAGAGAGGTGAAAAGATTAGTAAGAGAGAGTAAGAAGAGAGTGGATGAGGAATTTGGAAGGAATTTGAGTGTAAAGTGGAGGGACTGTAAGAAAATGTTCTGGAAAGAGGTGAAAAGAGTAAGACAGGGTGGAAGTGAAGTTAGCAGGGGAGTGAAAGATAAAAATGGTAGATTACTAGTGGAGAAGGGAGAAAAAGTGAGCAGATGGAGAGAACACTTTAAGGAATTGTTGAACGTGGAGGATGGAAGTAATGCGAGTATAAGTGGCTGGGGAATGGCTGGGAGAAGGAGGGAGGTGAGAAGACAGGAAGAAATCAGTAGGATAGAAGTTGTGGAAGCAATGAAGAAAGTTAAATCAGGGAAAGCCCCAGGAATTGATGGAGTGTGTGGTGAAATGATGAAGCATGGGGGAGAGATAGTAGTAGAATGGATGTGGAAGATGTGCAGATTGGCCTGGGAGGAAGGTAGAGTCCCGGAGGATTGGAAGTCAGGTATAATTATTCCCTTGTACAAAGGAAAAGGGGAAAAAGAAGTGTGTGGTAATCATAGGGGCATTTGTCTTCTTAGTATAATAGGAAAAGTATATGGTAGGATACTTATTGACAGAGTTAGAGAAAGAACAGAGAAATTAGTTGGAGAAGAACAGGGAGGCTTTAGGAAGGGAAGAGGTTGTGTAGATCAGATATTCATTGTCAGATCTTTAGTGGAAAAGTTTCTAGAGAAGGGAAAGAAGTTGTATGCGGCTTTCATGGATTTGGAGAAAGCATATGACAGGGTGGATAGACTAGGATTGTGGAAAGTGTTAAGAATATATGGAGTAGATGGGAAGTTGTTGAATGCTGTGAAGAGTATGTATGATGGTGCGAAGGCTGCAGTGCGTGTGGATGGTGAACTAAGTGAATTTTTCTCTTTGAAAGTTGGGTTGAAACAGGGATGTGTCATGTCTCCATGGTTGTTCAATCTGTACATGGATGGGGTAATAAAAGAGGTACAAGGTAGGGTAGTGGATGTTGGAGTGGCCCTGGTGAGAGAGGATAGTGTTTGGAAACTCCCTATACTGTTGTTTGCAGATGATACTGTGTTGTTGAGTGAAGACGAAGGGGAGCTGCAAGGCTTGGTGGATGAGTTTGAGAGAGTGTGTAAGAAACGGAATCTAAAGGTGAATGTAGGGAAAATGTGAGTACGTTTAACCCTTTAACCGCGGGTATTGTTTTGGTCTGACTGTCCTCTCCCGCGGGGGTTTCAGCCAAATGTAAACAAACCTTTTAACCTTAATAACTCTGCACAGAATAAAGCTAGAGAAAAAAATAAGGTACCATTAGAAAGTACTAACCTTCAGCTTTCCATTGATGTAGGTTTCATGACTTCGTTGACTTTCACAGGACGGGCAGTGCCGTTAGAAGTGAGGGGTGTAAAATCACTATTTTTCGCTCACACATCATTACCTTCGCTCATACACCATTACCAAATGCCAACCTCATTCTGATAATAATACTATAAACATATATGAGCACTGCACATACGATAAACACCCACTCTGTGTTCACTGAGGCAGGTAAAAGGCACTGTAATTACCTGCACTTCACTGCCACATCAGCGGTGTTGTAATCACTATTTTTCGCTCACACACCATTACCAAATGCCAACCTCATTCTGATAATAATACTATAAACATATATGAACACTGCACATACGATAAACACCCACTCTGTGTTCACTGAGGCAGGTAAAAGGCACTGTAATTGCCTGCACTTCACTGCCACATCAGCGGTGTTGTAATCACTATTTTTCGCTCACACACCATTACCAAATGCCAATCACATTCTGATAATAATACTATAAACATATATGAACACTGCACATACGATAAACACCCACTCTGTGTTCACTGAGACAGGTAAAAGGCACTGTAATTGCCTGCACTTCACTGCCACATCAACATGTGTTGTCACTCACACAGCTGGACAGATACTGATGCGCGCTTGGTCAGGGGTGGGGTGGGGGGCCCAGGGGGTGGGAGGTGGGGCCCCAGGGGGGGGAAGAGGGAGGTGGGGGTCGGCTGGAGTGAAAAAACTTAATAGCTACTCTCCCTTGAAACAATTGGCGCACGGAAAAAACGCGGGGTATTCAAAATATTCACAAACATTCGAGAATGACACCCGCGGTTTGGTCCAGTTTTTGCAACGTCATTCTGGAATGACACCCGCGGTTAAAGGGTTAAGTACTTGGGTAGTGTGGTGAGTAAGGATGGAGGTTTGGAGGGTGAAGTACTTGAAAGGGTACAGCAGGGAAGAAAGGTTGCTGGTTCTTTGAAAGCAGTGATAAGAAACAGGGAAGTGAGCATGGAAGTGAAAAAGTTACTACATGACAGTATTGTGATACCAACTCTAACGTACGGAAGTGAAGCTTGGACGTTGTTGGAAGGACAAAAGTCAAGAGTGAGAGCCGTGGAAATGAGTTATTTAAGAGGAGCCTGTGGAGTCACATGGAGAGACAGGCTGACGAATGAGGATATAAAGGAGCGTTGTGGTGTTGATGTGGATGTGATAGGAAGCGTTATGAGGAACACACTGAGGTGGTTTGGCCATGTGGAGAGGATGGAGGGTGAAAGACTGACGAAGAGAGTGTATGTGAGTGAGGTGGAGGGGGAAAGAGGGAGGGGGAGGCCGAGGATGAGATGGAGAGATGGGGTGGAGAGGTATATGAGAGAGGGGGGTGTGAGTTGGGAGCAGGGGAGTGAAATAGCGGGGGACAGGGCGACTTGGAGGCGATTTGTTTGTGGCCACCCCAAACGGGATTGAGGCGTCTGGCAATAGATAGATAGATATCTTTAACACTCTGGAAAAGGGTCTTAAAACATTTGCTGTTAGAGTTTCTCAATACCTTTCACATCTAAATTGATGCTTGCACAAAATTACCAATGCAGATAGACAAAGAAACACGTCCTTAGGGTTCTGGAATTAGATGAAATATGCTTATGTAATGTCTTGCCCTGACACCCCCCCAGTGGCGGGGGAGGAACACAATCTGGCCACACTATGGGGTGGTACTACTACTGTTTTTTAGTTCCTAAAAAGAGACAGGCCAGAGAAAGGGATGGGGGATTGAGTTATCCCCGTACCCTGAAGATTGGGTCTATGAATGTGCGTGGATGTAGTACGATTGAGGCTAAAAGGGAGGAGATTGGGAGAATGTTTGTGAGAAGAAAGTTGGATGTGTTAGCTTTGAGTGAAACGAAGATGAAAGGGAAGGGTGAGTCTATGTTTGGAAGTGTGAATGGAAGATTGTCAGGTGTTGATAGAGGAAGGGTAAGAGAAGGTGTGGCCTTGTTAGTGAGTCCGGATGTACAGCAGTGTGTGATTGAATGGAAGGAGGTGTCGTCGAGACTGATGTGGGTGAAAGCGATATTTGAACGTGAGTTGTGGGTGTTTGTGAATGCATATGGGCCTGGTAGTGAAAGGGATGAAGAAGAGAGGGAGTCTTTCTGGAATGATGTTGATAAGTGTCTGCAGAGTTTTGGAGCGAATGTGAATGTGGTAATGATGGGAGATCTGAATGCTAGAGTGGGAAATGTAGCAGTTGAAGGTGTAGTTGGTATGCATGGTGTGCCTGGAAGAAATGAAAACGGGGAACGAATGAGAGGGATGTGTGTTGAGCGAGAGACGGTGATTGGAAATACTCTGTTTTAAAAGAAAGATATTTATAAGTATACATGGGTGAGACAGAAGGGTGGAATGGTTGTTGATAAAGCATTGATGGACTATGTGGTTGTGTCTAGGAATGTAATAAGAAGATTGTTGAATGTGAGAGTTCTGAGAGGGGAGGGTGGAGGTATGTCTGACCACTACCTGGTGGAGGGAAAGTTAAGAGTAGGTAAGAGATGGGTGAGAGCTAGGAGGGTTAGGTGTGGCAGGGAGATTTTGCAAGTGAGTTGGATAGAAGAGAGAAAATGATAGAGGATCAGGAGAAATTGAAAGATGAGTGGAACGCAGTGAAAGATCAGGAGAATGGCAGTATGGAGGAGGAATGGCAGTTGTTTAAGAGTGCTGTGGTGGTGCATGCAGAAGAAGTGTGTGGTGCGTGACGTGTGGGTGGTGGCGTAAGAAAAAGAGGTGAATGGTGGTGCGAGGAAGTAAGTATGGCTGTGGCTGGGAAGAGACGTGCATATGAAGTGTGGCTGCAGAGGAAGGATGAGGTGTCATATGAGAGGTATAAGGAAAAGAGGAATAGGACGAGAAGGGCTGTGAGTGATGCTAAAGTGGCAGCAGATGAGAGGTGGGGTAGGCGGCTGACTGAGAATTTTCAACAGAATAAGAAAATGTTCTGGAAGGAGGTTAAAAGGGTGCAAAAGGGAGAGTCTGGGAAGGAAGAACTAGTAAAAGCAGAGGATGGAAGGATGTTAATTGAGACGGATGCAGTAAGGAAGAGATGGACAGAGTATTTTGAATGACTGTTAAATATAGAGGAGGAAATGGTGGCTGAGATTGTGGCGGATGGAAGGGTGCAAGGAATAAATGTGTTGGGAGAGTTGAATAATTCTTTGATCATGGAGGAGGAAGTGGAGAAGGCAGTAAAGGAGATGATAACAGGGAAAGCAGCAGGTATGGATGGGTGTGCTGTGGAATGCCTGAAGGGTGGTGGAGAGACTATTGTTGACTGGTTAGTAAGATTGTTGAATGTGTGCATTGTGAAAGGTATGGTGCCAATTGACTGGGCAAGTGCTTGTGTGGTCCCGTTGTATAAAGGCAAGGGTGATAAGTATGAATGTACTAGCTTTAGGGGTAGAAGTCTGTTGAGTGTTGTAGGTAAGGTGTATGGCAGAGTGTCAATTATGAGAGTTAGAGAGGGTACAGAGGGAGTGATTGGTGATGAGCTGTGTGGCTTTAGGAGGGGGAGGGGATGCACAGATCAGGTGTTCACTGTGAGACAAGTGTGTGAAAAGTATTTAGCGAAAGGCAAGGATGTGTTTTGGGCATTTATGGATTTAGAAACAGCGTTTGATAGAACTGATAGCGAGGCTTTGTGGACTGTCTTAAGATTTTATGGACTTGATGGTAGGTTACTAAAAGGGGTGAAAAGTTTTTTTGTAAATAGTAAAGAAGTGTGTAAGAGTGGGAAATGCTGTGAGTGATTGGTTTCCCATGAGAGTGGGGCTGCGACAGGGATGTGTGATGTCGCCTTGGTTGTTTAATATTTGTATGGATGGTGTTGTAAGGGAGGTGAATGCAAGAGTTTTAGGTGGAGGTCTGAGTCTGGTAAATGTTGATGGTGGGGAGTGGAATCTGAAGCAGCTGCTGTTTGCAGATGATACTGCAGTGGTGGCTGATTCAGAGGAGAGATTGAGACAGTTGGTAGAGGAGTTTGGAAGGGTGTGTGAAAGGAGGAAATTGAAAGTAAATGAGAATAAGAGTAAAGTGATGAAGTGTACGAGGTTGGTAGATGGTAGGGGGATAAATATAGTTTTGAATGGTGAGTTGCTTGAGGAGGTAGAGTGTTTTAAATATCTAGGGTCACATGTTGCTGTGGATGGAACAATAGATGCAGAAGTGAAGTTTAGAACGAATGAAGTAGGTAAGGTGCTGGGAGGAATGAAAAAAGTGTTTAGATGTCGTTCACTGAGAATGGATGTAAAGAGAAGGCTATATGAGGGTGTTGTGGTACCGACTGCATTATATGGGGCTGAAACATGGAATATGGGTGTAGCAGAGAGGAAAAGTTTGAATGTAATGGAAATGTATCTGAGGAGTATGTGTGGAGTGACGCGTATGGATTGAGTGCGAAATGATGAAATGCGGAGGAGAACTGGAGTTGTTTGGAAGATGGCTGGTAGAGCTGAGCAGAGGGTGTTGCGATGATTTGGGCATAAGGAGAGAATGGATAATGAGCGATTGGTGAAAAAGATAACTAGATCTGATGTGAGAGGTGTAAGGCTGAGAGGAAGACCACGAATAGGATGGATGGACAGTATGAAGAGAGCACTGGATACGAGAGGGATGTCTGTTAAGCAAGGAAGAGTGGCTGTGCGTGACAAAAATAAATGGAGAGAAATTGTGAATGAATAAATGATGACACAGCCCTGAGGGGATATTCTCCTGCATTTAGTCTGATCAGCTAGTCAGGTCAGGTGCGGGTAAGGGGATGGATCTATTATGATGTGGCATGGGTAAACCAGCTCTGCTGTCGGGCCCTGCTGCGGATGTCACTGATTGCACTGTGCAGTTGACCCTTGTGCGGTGTGGTGTGGTGAGGATCTGTCCCTTCTCCCCTTTGGGGCTAAGATGCGAATGAATGTGTTTGAATGGATGAGTAAATGGGGAGTGTGTCGTCCTGTCTCGGCTACCTCCCTTCCCTTGGGGGAAGCAGCCTAGATATATGTATATAATTAAATATATATATATATATATATTGTTACATAGCCTATGATTTCATCATCCTTTGTGTAATTTTAACGCACAGTATGCTGCATGTTTGATCACGAGCGTGTTCTGCCTCAGTCCCCCCCTTCTACCGTTATAGTAGAGTAAGTCGTCCTTTCTGTTATTCAGTGCGGGATTGTCGACCGTTTGTCCCCATCGCTTCATTTGCGCGTCCTTATTACAAGTTGTATCAGGCTCTGCTGGCCCCTATATAATGAGCTCAGTCTCTGCATCATGGCCACTTAGATCTGCTCCTCATTTTGTTCACATCTCTGTCCTCCCCTGTACAGATATTATTATTGTGAGTGCTCAAGAAATCTCCAAACATCTAGCAGCTGTGTGTAATTTGAGTATAACTGTTGTATTTTTTCTTGTACTGTATAGCATAAGTTTAATTTGTAGGCCTAGTGAAGTTTTTGTAATTCATGTAGGGTTCTTTATGTCAGTCATTTTTGATAATAGTTTGTATCTGTAATAATTTATCTGGCATTCACTGAGTATTATCTGGTATCTCATTTTATCAGGGCTGACTTAGGTAAATTTACTCTTGCTAATTTCGTGTTAATAGAGGCTATTGCAGTTAACCATATATTTAACCTGTTTATTTGCCATTACATTATCTTTATGAGTCCTGAATGTTTTGTTGTTAGTTTGTGCATTAAACTTTAACTTGTAATTTTACCTAACTCTTTTGTTTTGAACCTGGAACTTTACGGGACTGTAGTGATTTTTAGTATTCTCACTTAAAGTGTACATTATCTTTCTCTGTTCCGTAACATAAATTTGGCGACCTCTTATCAGGATATTCAGGATATTATCATAAGGATATTGCTTGATATTTTGTGACTGTTACTTATTCATGATGTCTACTATTACTACACTTGATGAAGCCAAGGATTTTTTGTCAAATGTGCAAACAGTGTGTGATATAGAAAACAGAACAAAGAATGAACTTAAGATTGTTGCTCAACAATTGGGATTTGTTATTCGCTCTCATCAGTCTAAAGATCAGATTGTTGCCATGATTAATGAAAGCTTGTTTAATGTAACTCCTCCAAATGAGCAAACACAGATTGAATTAGCTAAGTTACAGCTAGCCCTGCAGGAGGCTCGTGTTAATGAGGCAAATGCTCGTATTGAAGAGGCACAGGTACAGGCTCAGGCACAAATTGAACTTGCCAGGATTCAGGCAGACCATGAGTATCGCATGAAACAAGGTGGAACTGGATCATCTTGCTCTGATGATTTTGATGTGGCTAAAAATGTTAAACTTGTCCCTCCTTTTAATGAATCTGATTTAACAAAGTATTTTCAGTTGTTTGAGAGGGTAGCTACAGGTTTTAATTGGCCTAAAAAGTATTGGCCAGTACTCCTTCAAACTGTTCTCACCGGTAAAGCTCAAGTAACTTATGCATCTTTGCCTCAGGATCAATCTGATAATTATGATGTAGTTAAGAGCTTGATTCTTAAGGCCTATGAGCTTGTTCCTGAAGCCTATAGAGTAAAATTTAGGACAACCTATAAGCAAGATAAGCAATCCCATGTTGAGTATGCAAAAATCAAAGAAGATCTGTTAGAGCAGTGGTTAAATTCTAAGAATGTGGATTCTGATTTTGGTAAATTTAAGCAGATGATTTTGCTGGAGGATTTCAAAAGGTGTATTAGTAAAGATATAAGCCTATATCTTGATGAGAAAAGAATAGATAATTTGTCTGATGCTGCAGTTTTAGCTGATGAGTATGTTCTCACTCACAAGAGATATTCTAGAGAAAAAGGGAAAGCTGAGAGTAAGTACGTTGCCTCTACTCAGAGTACAGGTAACAGGAAAGAGAATAAGGATGATGTTTCTCAGGAAGTAAATACCAGCTTCACCTCTAGATTTCAGAAAAGTAAATGTACTTATTGTAGTAAGCTTGGTCATACTACGGAGAGATGTTTCAGGAGACAGCGTGATGTGAACAAAAAGGAGTCTTTAAATATTCAGTCAATTGGTCTAGTGTCCACTCTTGAGAGTTCCCAGAATTCTTTAACTGAGTTAACTGAACCTGCTTTGAGGGGTAACTTAAATTCTCATGATGGAGCTCCTCTTTTGAGCAGTAACGTGGGTGACACTCTCAAGAGTTCATGTGCTAATTTCCTGTCTGATGGTTTTGTCAGTCCTCTGGACAGTAATGACAGGAAATCAGTTCAAATATATCGTGATACAGGTGCTTGCCAATCCCTTATGCTGACCAGTGTTCTAGGCTCTAATGTTAATTCCTCTGATGAAACTGTAATCTTACAAGGTGTAGGGAATAATTACTTCTCTGTCCCTCTGTGCAGAGTGAATTTAGAGTCTGGTTTTGTTAATGGTTCCGTTATGGTTGGGTTGGTTGAGACACTCCCAATGTCAGGTGTAACTTTCTTACTTGGAAAAGATATTGGTGGAAGTCAAGTGTGTCCAGCTCCTCAGTTGTCTAGTGAGCCAGTGGCTGCGTCCCAGGATTGTGATGTCCCTGATGTGTTCCCTGCATGTGCTGTCACTAGGGCTAAGTCTAAAGTTACTGGTGATTTAGAGGATAATGATGATGATGATGTTATCCTAGCTGACACTTTTCTTGCTAATTTGGACCACTCACCAGATGAGGCAGTACCCCGTAGTGTTGATAATTTGTCTCGTCAAGAGTTGGTTGAGTTGCAGGTTGCTGACCCTGAGTTGAAAGGTCTAGCTAACTCTGCTTGCAGTGAGGAAGAGTCAGCCGGTGCTTCTACTTGTTATTATGTAAAGTCAGGAGTACTTATGAGGAAGTGGAGACCCCCAACAGCATCAGCTGACTGTGAATGGGAGGTTGTACATCAAGTCGTCATCCCTCGTGTTTGTAGGCAGGATATCATTAGAGTGGCTCATGATTCCAGTTTGGCAGGACACCTTGGAGTGAGGAAGACTGTGGCACGCATTTTGAAACACTTCTACTGGCCAGGTATCTTCAGGGATGTTTCCTGGTATTGTAAGTCTTGTCACACCTGTCAAGTTGTGAGGAAGTGTAATCAGACCGAAAAGGTTGCACCTCTAGTTCCCATTCCTCCTTTTGAGGCGCCTTTCACCCGTGTGTTGGTGGATATTGTGGGCCCTCTTCCTAAGACTTCTTCAGGATTTTCTTATGTGTTGACCCTGATTGATATGGCTACTCGTTATCCTGAAGCCATTCCACTTAGAAATATCTCAGCAAAGAACGTGGTTAAGGAAATGCTAGGGTTCTTCACAAAGTTTGGTCTGCCCAAGGAGGTACAGTCAGACCGGGGAAGTAATTTCATGTCGAATGTTTTCAAGCAGTCTCTGAAAGAGTTGGGCATCACCCAGATCACGTCTTCAGCTTACCATCCCCAGACCCAAGGAGCGTTGGAGAGATATCATCAAACACTCAAATCGATGCTCAAGAAATACTGTTTGGAACATCAGAAAGACTGGGATAAAGGTCTTCCATTCGTTGTGTTTGCTGCAAGAGAATCTCCAAATGAATCACTGGGCTTCTCACCTTTGAACTACTGTTTGGCCATGAAGTAAGAGGACCCCTTAAGCTACTCAAGGAATGCTGGCTGTCGGAGGAAGATGACGTCAACCTGCTGGAGTATGTGATGAAGTTCAAAGAACGGCTGTCCACTGCTTTACAGCTGGCGAGAGAGAATTTAGGAGCTGCTCAGGAGAAGATGAACACTTGGTATGACAAGAAGTCCAGGTTACGCCACTTTCAGCCAGGAGATCAGGTTTTGATTCTGCTACCAGTTCATGGGCAACCTCTTCAAGCCAAGTTTAGTGGTCCTTATTTCGTGGAGAAGAAACTCAGTGATGTCAACTATGTCATCGCCACACCAGATCGTAGAAAGAGCAAGCAACTATGTCACATCAACATGCTAAAGTTATATCACAGGCGGGACGAAAATAATCCAGTCTGCACTGTAGCTGTTCCACCCGAGTCTACAAGTGAAGTTCTCCCATGCAGCATGAGCCTGAGTGATAGTTTGGGGAAGAATCCTGATATCATGAATGATCTCCAGACTAAGCTTTCTCATCTACCTCCCAAGGAAAGGCAGGAGTTTTCGGCATTACTGCAGGAGTACCCGCAAGTGTTCCGTGCCACTCCAGGAAGAACTACTGTGTTGATGCATGATGTCGAGGTTGGAGACGCAAAGCCAATTAAACTGCCTCCTTACCGTGTGAACCCAGTGAAAGTTCCTCTCATCCAGAAGAAGCTTGGCTACCTGTTGGACCACAAGATGATTGAGCCCTGTCAGAGCGAGTGGAGTTCTCCTGTCACTCTGGTCCCTAAGCCAGGTGGGTCACAGCGGCTTTGCATCGACTACAGACGTGTTAATCAGATAACTAAAACAGACACTTACCCTCTCCCTCGTGTGGAAGATTGCATAGACAAGATCGGAAAGGCTAGGTACATAAGTAAGTTTGATTTGTTAAAGGGATACTGGCAAGTACCTATGACTGAACGTGCTAGGGAGATCTCATGTTTTGTAACACTAGGAAAGGCTTTTGCATGTTCGGTAATGCCATATGGTATGAAGAATGCACCAGCCACATTTCAGAAGCTCATGAATGTTGTAACAGAGGGTTTGGCAGGGTGTGTTGTTTATATTGATGATGTATTAATCTTCAGTGACAACTGGAAAGATCATCTATGCCATGTCAGTAAATTTCTTGACCGTTTAGTTCAGGCTAATCTTGTAGCTAATTTATCAAAGTGTGAGTTTGGTCAAGCTAAAGTTCAGTACCTTGGGTATGTAATTGGTGATGGACATGTTGCACCACCAGGAGCTAAGGTTCAGGTTATAAGTGATCTTCCCAGTCCTAAAAGTAGGAAAGAGCTACAAAGATTTTTGGGAATGGTAGGTTATTACAGGAGATTTGTTCTTAACTTTTCTATTCTTGTATCACCACTTACAGACCTACTGAAAAAGGGAGTTAAATTTGTATGGACCGATAACTGTGAATCCTCTTTCAACAAACTTAAAGCTATTCTATTAAGTCAGCCAGTGCTCGCTACTCCAAATTTTGCTAAGCCTTTTAAGATGGCTGTTGATGCAAGTGATACAGGAGCTGGGGCTGTTTTGCTGCAAGAGGATGATCAGGGTATTGAACATCCTGTATCTTATTACAGTAAGAAGTTCACTCCACCTCAAAAGAACTACTCCACTATTGAGAAAGAGCTTTTGGCCTTGATTTTGGGTTTACAGCAGTTTTCTTTTTATTTGTGTTCTGGTTTTGACCCCATAGTCATTTATACCGATCACAACCCACTGAAATTCCTTAGTAAGTTTAAAGATAAAAATCAGAGATTGACAAGATGGAGTCTACTTCTTCAGGAGTATTCATTAGACATACAACATGTCAAGGGGAAAGAGAATGTTATTGCAGATTGCTTATCTAGACTTTAGACAGATTGTTTTAGAGTAATAAGAAATTTCCTTTGTAAATTTCTTTTTCTTTGTGGGGAGGTGTTACATAGCCTATGATTTCATCATCCTTTGTGTAATTTTAACGCACAGTATGCTGCATGTTTGATCACGAGCGTGTTCTGCCTCAGTCCCCCCCTTCTACCGTTATAGTAGAGTAAGTCGTCCTTTCTGTTATTCAGTGCGGGATTGTCGACCGATTGTCCCCATCGCTTCATTTGCGCGTCCTTATTACAAGTTGTATCAGGCTCTGCTGGCCCCTATATAATGAGCTCAGTCTCTGCATCATGGCCACTTAGATCTGCTCCTCATTTTGTTCACATCTCTGTCCTCCCCTGTACAGATATTATTATTGTGAGTGCTCAAGAAATCTCCAAACATCTAGCAGCTGTGTGTAATTTGAGTATAACTGTTGTATTTTTTCTTGTACTGTATAGCATAAGTTTAATTTGTAGGCCTAGTGAAGTTTTTGTAATTCATGTAGGGTTCTTTATGTCAGTCATTTTTGATAATAGTTTGTATCTGTAATAATTTATCTGGCATTCACTGAGTATTATCTGGTATCTCATTTTATCAGGGCTGACTTAGGTAAATTTACTCTTGCTAATTTCGTGTTAATAGAGGCTATTGCAGTTAACCATATATTTAACCTGTTTATTTGCCATTACATTATCTTTATGAGTCCTGAATGTTTTGTTGTTAGTTTGTGCATTAAACTTTAACTTGTAATTTTACCTAATTCTTTTGTTTTGAACCTGGAACTTTACGGGACTGTAGTGATTTTTAGTATTCTCACTTAAAGTGTACATTATCTTTCTCTGTTCCGTAACAATATATATATATATATATATATATATATATATATATATATATATATATATATATATATGTGTGTGTGTGTGTGTGTGTGTGTGTATCCCCTTGGCTGCGACATTCTCTTTGAAAGGTCCGATCGACAGGCTGCGCCATTCCGTTTAAAATTCACGAATCGATTTCAAAAGTTGCACCCTATATTTTGGCATGAGTACTCTTTGTATTCATCCGCCCACGCTTGGGGTTGCCAGGTCTTCCTTTTAGCATCATCCTCCACACCGCATCAGTACGTACGCATTACGGAACCATGTGAGCCCAGCAGTGTTGCCACTTCTACAGATTTATCTGTAATCTACAGATTTCGTAACTATTTTCAGATTGTCAGAATTTGTTTGATAAAGAGGGTTAATCTACAGATTTTCATATTGGAAGACATTTTCAATGTATTACAGGCTTTGCTTCCTTTGTGGATAAGACACTTATCAAATATAAATACTGCATCTGCCTTTTGAGAATTTTTTAAAAGTTCCACACTAAGACAATATTTCACATGCTGTGTAATTTACCACCTGCACTGGGAGCTGCTTAGTAAACAACTGCTGCATTTTTTAATCAGACAGTACAAAGAAGTGCATTATTTCACTTGGAAATACATTGTACAGTATATGCTCTAATTCTGGTGTGGTTCCTGTGATATAATGAGTTAATATGAATTCGACTTACTATCACTTAACAAAGATACTAGGCCTACACTCCTTTCCAGTTTAGCTTATGACTAAGTGTAGTCGGACTGGACGGTTAATTTGACTTGTAACCAAGGAGAACCGTTCCTATTTGATAAGGAAGGCTGATCAAAATTCATGTAACCATAATTTTGTATTCAAGCTGTGTGACAGGCCTAGTTCCATGAGCTAACAACTGGCTATACACAGTCCACTATTTTTGAAAAAAAAAAAAAAAAAAAAACTGCCATATTAGTTTGTAACTGCTCAATGGTACTATTATATTATGACCAAATTCTATCTTCAACATGTGGTATGTCATTTCTGTGGTCAGTTAGGGAAAAATTCGGGAGGTTCAAGGGGAAGGCTGTGGAAAATTCGGACGGGGTAGTTCTCCATTTCCCCCCAAGGAATGGTCACTTTGAGGGATCTACAGATTTCCACAGATTTTTTGGCATCCAGCTTCAGATTTACCAAATTTTTTGGTGGCAACACTGGAGCCCAGTTTGCTTCATGATGTCATGGCGACTAGAGGTCGTTCGTTTCGTTCACCCCAACCCTCAACTTCGCTTGGTGTTACCAAGAGAAGAGGTGCTAGAGATCGTATTCCACAGAAAAGGAAGTATGCATCTACTGGTAACAACGATTCTAGTGATTCTAAGCCGCGTTTTTGTCGTCCAAGCTGACGGATCGGATTCGAAACCATCTTTGGTGAAACCTAGCTGCCCCGTTTTTGTCGGCCAAAGTGATATGAAGCCGGCCCAAGCGTTTGTCATCGAAACCTAGATCGTCTTCGTATCTCGCCCAAGCGTGGTCGGGAACAGTCTTGGTGTACAGTAGCTTGGGGAGAGTGAGATTGGCCAGCAATATCCCGTAAATGAAAAATATCCTGAAATTAGCACTTTGCACATAAAATTAGGGTGCAGTTGGTTAATATTAACGACATATAGAGCCAGTTCAGCACAAATAACGCCTACATGTAAATTGTATATTTGTCAGATCTTCGGCGAACCCCTCTGTTTACTTTGCGATTGGCACGTAACTTTTCGGTTCTACATATCTTGGACTATTTTTGCGGACAGAAACCAAGTTCCCCAAGACGCGCTTCAAATCCCAAGCTCTAGCTTGGACGACAAAAACACGGCTCTAGTGTGGATTATACAGTAAAATCTCTGAAAAAACAAGTCAGCACACCACGCGGCACCAACCTACCTGTTACACCACTGTGACTTTACACACTTGTCATCTTGATCAAGCCCCTCTGGAAAAGTAATTGAACAAATGAAAATAAGTGATAGAGAGCACGTGTGACTAAAATATAAGGAAAATGGAAGTGTCTGGTGTAGGCCATGTAAATTATCTTTCCTAGAGTTTAGCGTCATTCACTATTGCTGAGTAGTTTCTCACGGTTCAGTATCACACTATTTTATTTTATAATGCTTGTAAAGTAATGATTTTGAAGTGCTCAGTGAACCGTTCAAAATAATGCAAAGAAAGTGATCCATATAGTGGTGCGTGGTCGGGAAATGAAGTGTGGTGAGTGGCAGTGTGGGTGGTGGTGCGTGACGGATAGCTACAGCTAAGCAAAAAAACACCGAAAATGGCGTTGCTTCCATATCTCTCTACAGCATCGTAGGAGCATCTAAACATTCACTGATATGCTCATAGGTAAGAAGAAAGGTCTCGCTTTCTTGCGCATGTTATATTGTTTTTTTAATCATGTTTATTAATACGAAAATTATTGCATTGAAAATGGGTAACTTTTGTATGGATTGCTGCAACAGGGGTATAGCTCTCGCCACGGTAACCGCAGTCAGAGGGACACACACACACACACACACACACACACACATATATATATATATATATATATATATATATATATATATGTATGGGGGGGCAACGTTGGGTCTGGTTAGTACTTGGATGGGTGACCGCCTGGGAACACCAGATGCTGTTGGCATCCCTACATGTCAAGTGGGGTTGGTGAAGGATTAGTACCCCTCCCTGTAAAACAATTAACTCTAAGCCTTTGGCCACCCCGTCTGGGATGCATGGCGTCTGACAAAATAAAAAAAAAATGGGGGGGCAAAAAAATTCCCAATGCTTATCCCATTTCAAGACACTCTTCCTGTAATAGTCTTTTGCAACCTTGACCAGAGACTCTTCAATTTTTTTCCTGGATTTCTTCCAAGTTGTCAAATCTTCTGCCAGTTAGTTCTAACTTATCTTGGGGAACAAGAAAAAAAAAAAACGAGATCAGGCGAGTTCGGAGGGTGCTAAGCAACAACTTTTGTTTTTGACAAAAAATTGCTGAACTAACAAAGTAGTATTTAGCTTGGCTTTGCCATAATGCAAGAAACATTTCTGGGTACGCCACTTCTTTGGCTGTTTACGCCTGATGCTTTCCCTTAGAAATGTCAGTACTGTAATATAAAACTGCTGGTTCGCACTCTGTCCAAGAGGAACAAACTACAGGATTACCTTTTGAATTTTCTCGAGAGATCAATGGGCGGCCACGACGTGCAGAGTCTTGGACCGACATGTTTCCCTTCTTAAAACCTGCACACCATTCGTAGACCTGTGTTTTTTTGCTATCCACCTGACAGAGTCAGAGGAGGGTGTTTTTATCACTGGGATCAGTAGGTGTCCATCGATAGAGCTGGAAGGCAGGGCAGCTGGCCAGGCATAGAGATTTCGTTTCCAGGCCAGAACTTATCACTGTAGTCATTAAATTTAACATGGTTATGTGTCATATAGTGAACTGTTGCCTTTTGATATGTAGAATGCTGCGTCTTGAGTATTTTTTTTTTTAATAATTATAATAATTATAAAAAAAAAAACAGATTTCAATGCGACCTGCATTAGGATTCATAAGGCCACAGGTTATGTGTCCTCAAGCCTTTAAAAGAAAAGATTGGTGGGGTGAGGGCCGTTATATGCTTGGCTGGGTGTATGTCCTTGGTCAGATGAAGGGTTCCAACAGCGTACCGTAGCATTGCTGATGTTTTTCATAGTCTGCCCCTTGAAAGCATGCTCAAGCATTCTCGCTGCCTCAGCTGGAGTTTTCCCAAGCAATATATATATATATATATATATATATATATATATATATATATATATATATATATTGTTACATAGCCTATGATTTCATCATCCTTTGTGTAATTCTAACGTACAGTATGCTGCATGTTTGATCACGAGCGTGTTCTACCTCACTCCCCCCTTTTACCCTTATAGTACAGTAAGTCGTTCTTTCTGTTGTTCAGAGCAGGATTGTCAACTCTTTGTCCCCTATGGCTTCATTTGCGCGTCCTTCTTACAAGTTGTATCAAGCTCTGCCGGCCCCTATATAATGAGCTCAGTCTCTGCATTAATTGCCACTTAGATCTACTCCTCATTTTGCTCACATCTCTGTCCTACCCTGTACAGTTGTTATTATTGTGAGTGCTCAGGAAGTCTCCAGCCATCTAGCAGCTGTGTAATTTGAGTATAAGTGTTATTACATTTTTTCCTTGTACTGTATAGCATAAGGTGTTGATTCGTAGGCCTAGTGAGGTTTTTGTGATTCATGTGTTTTTATGTCAGTCATTTTTGATAATATTTTGTATCTGTAATAATATATCTTGCATTCACTGAGTATTATCCGGTTTTCTCATTTTATCAGGGCTGACTTAGATAAATTTACACTTGCTAATTTCGTGTTAGTAGAGGCTATTGCGGTTAACCATATATTTAACCTGTTTTTTGCCATTACATTATCCTTATGAGTCCTGAATGTTTAGTTGTTAGTTTGAGCGTTAAACTTTAACTTATAATTTTACCTAACTCTTTTGTTTTGAACCTGGAACTTTACGGGACAGTTTTCTCTGTTCCGTAACATAAATTTGGCGACCTCACCAGGATATTCAGGATATTATCATAAGGATATTGGTTGATATTTTGTGACTGTGGTTGATATTTTGTGACTGTGATTTATTCATGATGTTTACTATTACTACGCTTGATGAAGCCAAAGATTTTTTGTCAAATGTGCAAACAGTGTGTGATATAGAAAACAGAACAAAGAATGAACTTAAGCTTGTTGCTCAACAATTGGGAATTGTTGTTCGCTCTCATCATCCTAAAGATCAAATTGTTGACATGATTATTGAAAGCTTGTTTAATGTAACTCCTCCAAATGAGCAAACGCAGACTGAATTAGCTAAGTTACAGCTAGCCCTGCAGGAGGCCCGTGCTAAAGAGGCTGAGTTTCAGGCACGTTCTCAGGAGGCACAAATTGAACTTGCTAGAATTCAGGCAGACCATGAGTATCGCATGAAACAATGTGGAACTGGATCATCTAGCTCTGATGATTTTGATGTGGCTAAAAATGTTAAACTTGTCCCTCCTTTTAATGAATCTGATTTAACAAAGTATTTTCAGTTGTTTGAGAGGGTAGCTACAGGTTTTAATTGGCCCAAAAAGTATTGGCCAGTACTCTTTCAAACTGTTCTCACCGGTAAAGCTCAAGTAACTTATGCATCTTTGCCTCAGGATCAATGTGATAATTATGATGTAGTTAAGAGCTTGATTCTTAAGCCCTATGAGCTTGTTCCTGAAGCCTATAGAGTAAAATTTAGGACAACTTACAAGCAAGATAAGCAAACCCATGTTGAGTATGCAAAAATCAAAGAAGATCTGTTAGAGCAGTGGTTAAATTCTAAGAATGTGGATTCTGATTTTGGTAAATTTAAGCAGATGATTTTGCTGGAGGACTTCAAAAGGTGTATTAATAATGATGTAAGCCTATATCTTGATGAGAGAAGAATAGATAATTTGTCTGATGCTGCAGTTTAAGCTGATGAATATGTTCTCACTCACAAGAGATACTCTAGATAAAAAAGGAAAGCTGAGAGTAAGTACGTTGCCTCTACTCAGAGTACAGGTAACAGGAAAGAGAATAAAGATGATGTTTCTCAAGAAGTAAATACCAGCTTCACCTCTAGATTTCAGAAAAGTAAATGTACTTATTGTAGTAAGCTTGGTCATACTACGGAGAAATGTTTCAGGAGACAGCGTGATGTGAACAAAAAGGAGTCTTTAAATATTCAGTCAATTGGTCTAGTGTCCACCCTTGAGAGTTCCCAGAATTCTTTAACTGAGTTAACTGAACCTGCTTTGAGGGGTAAATTAAATTCTAATGATGACGCTCCTCTTTTGAGCAGTAACGTGGGTGACACTCTCAAGAGTTCATGTGCTAATTTCCTGTCTGATGGTTTTGTCAGTCCTCTGGACAGTAATGACAGGAAATCAGTTAAAATATATCGTGATACAGGTGCTTGCCAATCCCTTATGCTGACCAGTGTTCTAGGCTCTAATGTTAATTCCTCTGATGAAACTGTAATCTTACAAGGTGTAGGGAATAATTACTTCTCTGTCTCTCTGTGCAGAGTGAATTTAGAGTCTGGTTTTGTTAATGGTTCCGTTATGGTTGGGTTGGTTGAGACACTCCCAATGTCAGGTGTAACTTTCTTACTTGGAAATGATATTGGTGAAAGTCAAGTGTGTCCAGCTCCTCAGTTGTCTAGTGAGCCAGTGGCTGCGGCCCAGGATTGTGATGTCCCTGATGCGTTCTCTGCATGTGCTGTCACTAGGGCTAAGTCTAAAGTTACTGGTGACTTAGAGGATAATGATAATGATGATGTTATCCTAGCAGACACTTTTCTTGCTAATTTGGACCACTCACCAGATGAGGCAGTACCCCGTAGTGTTGATAATTTGTCTCGTCAAAAGTTGGTTGAGTTGCAGGTTGCTGACCCCGAGTTGAAAGGTCTAGCTAACTCTGCTCGCAGTGAGGAAGGGTCAGCTGGTGCTTCTACTTGTTATTATATAAAGTCAGGAGTACTTATGAGGAAGTGGAGACCCTCAACAGCATCAGCCGACTGTGACTGGGAGGTTGTACATCAAGTTGTCATCCCTCGTGTTTGTAGGCAGGATATCATTAGAGTGGCTCATGATTCCAGTTTGGCAGGACACCTTGGAGTGAGGAAGACTGTGGCACGCATTTTGAAACACTTCTACTGGCCAGGTATCTTCAGGGATGTTTCCTGGTATTGTAAGTCTTGTCACACCTGTCAAGTTGTGGGGAAGTGTAATCAGACCGAAAAGATTGCACCTCTAGTTCCCATTCCTCCTTTTGAGGCGCCATTCACCCGTGTGTTGGTGGATATTGTGGGCCCTCTTCCTAAGATTTCTTCAGGATTTTCTTATGTGTTGACCCTGATTGATATGGCTACTCGTTATCCTGAAGCCATTCCACTTAGAAATATCTCAGCAAAGAACGTGGTTAAGGAAATGCTAGGGTTCTTCACAAAGTTTGGTCTGCCCAAGGAGGTACAGTCAGACCGGGGAAGTAATTTCATGTCAAATGTTTTCAAGCAGTCTCTGAAAGAGTTGGGCATCACCCAGATCACGTCTTCAGCTTACCATCCCCAGACCCAAGGAGCGTTGGAGAGATATCATCAAACACTCAAATCGATGCTCATGAAATACTGTTTGGAACATCAGAAAGACTGGGATAAAGGTCTTCCATTCGTTGTGTTTGCCGCAAGAGAATCTCCAAATGAATCACTGGGCTTCTCACCTTTTGAACTACTGTTTGGCCATGAAGTAAGAGGACCCCTTAAGCTACTCAAGGAATGCTGGCTTTCGGAGGAAGATGACGTCAACCTGCTGGAGTATGTGATGAAGTTCAAAGAACGGCTGTCCACTGCTTTACAGCTGGCGAGAGAGAATTTAGGAGCTGCTCAGGAGAAGATGAAGACTTGGTATGATAAGAAGTCCAGGTTACGCCACTTTCAGCCAGGAGATCAGGGTTTGATTCTGCTACCAGTGCATGGGCAACCTCTTCAAGCCAAGTTCAGTGGTCCTTATTTCGTGGAGAAGAAACTCAGTGATGTCAACTATGTCATCGCCACACCAGATCGTAGAAAGAACAAGCAACTTTGTCACATCAACATGCTAAAGTTATATCACAGGCGGGACGAAAATAACCCAGTCTGCACTGTAGCTGTTCCACCCGAGTCTGCAAGTGAAGTTCTCCCATGCAGCATGAGCCTGAGTGATAGTTTGGGGAAGAATCCTGATATCATGAATGATCTCCAGACTAAACTTTCTCATCTAGCTCCCGAGGAAAAGCAGGAATTTTCGGCATTACTGCAGGAGTACCCACAAGTGTTCCGTGCTACTCCAGGAAAAACCACTGTGTTGATGCATGATGTCAATGTTGGAGACGCAAAGCCAATTAAACTGCCTCCTTAACGTGTGAACCCAGTGAAAGTTCCTCTCATCCAGAAGGAGCTTGGCTACCTGTTGGACCACAAGATGATTGAGCCCTGTCAGAGCGAGTGGAGTTCTCCTGTCACTCTAGTCCCTAAGCCAGGTGGGTCACAGCGGCTTTGCATCGACTACAGACGTGTTAATCAGATAACCAAAACAGACACTTACCCTCTCCCTCGTGTGGAAGATTGCATAGACAAGATCGGAAAGGCTAGGTACATAAGTAAGTTTGATTTGTTAAAGGGATACTGGCAAGTACCTATGACTGAACGTGCTAGGGAGATCTCATGTTTTGTAACACTAGGAAAGACTTTTGCATGTTCTGTAATGCCATATGGTATGAAGATTGCACCAGCCACATTTCAGAAGCTCATGAATGTTGTAACAGAGGGTTTGGCAGGGTGTGTTATTTATATTGACGATGTATTAATCTTCAGTGACAACTGGAAAGATCACCTATGCCATGTCAGTAAAGTGCTTGAGCGTTTGGTTCAGGCTAATCTTGTAGCTAATTTATCAAAGTGTGAGTTTGGTCAAGCTAAAGTTCAGTACCTTGGGTACGTAATTGGTGATGAACATATTGCACCACCAGGAGCTAAGGTTCAGGTTATAAGTGATCTTCCCAGACCTAAAAGTAGGAAAGAGCTACAAAGATTTTTGGGAATGGTACGTTATTACAGGAGATTTGTTCTAAACTTTTTAATTCTTGTATCACCACTTACAGACCTACTGAAAAAGGGAGTTAAATTTGTCTTGACCGATAACTATGAATCCTCTTTCAGCAAACTTAAAGCTATCCTATTAAGTCAGCCAGTGCTCGCTACTCCAAATTTTGCTAAGCCTTTTAAGATGGCTGTTGACGCAAGTGATACAGGAGCTGGGGCTGTTTTGCTGCAAGAGGATGATCAGGGTATTGAACACCCTGTATCTTATTACAGTAAGAATTTCACTCCACCTCAAAAGAACTACTCAACTATTGAGAAAGAGCTTTTGGCCTTGATTTTGGGTTTACAGCATTTTTCATTTTATTTGTGTTCTGGTTTTGACCCCATAGTCATTTATACCGATCATAACCCACTAAAATTCCTTAGTAAGTTTAAAGATAAAAATCAGAGATTGGCAAGATGGAGTCTACTTCTTCAGGAGTATTCATTAGACACACAACATGTCAGGGGGAAAGAAAATGTTATTGCAGATTGCTTATCTAGACTTTAGACAGATTGTTTTAGAGTAATAAGAAATTTCCATGGTAAATTTCTTTTTCTTTGTGGGGAGGTGTTACATAGCCTATGATTTCATCATCCTTTGTGTAATTCTAACGAACAGTATGCTGCATGTTTGATCACGAGCGTGTTCTACCTCACTCCCCCCTTCTACCCTTATAGTAGAGTAAGTCGTTCTTTCTGTTGTTCAGAGCAGGATTGTCAACTCTTTGTCCCCTATGGCTTCATTTGCGCGTCCTTCTTACAAGTTGTGTCAAGCTCTGCCGGCCCCTATATAATGAGCTCAGTCTCTGCATTAATTGCCACTTAGATCTACTCCTCATTTTGCTCACATCTCTGTCCTACCCTGTACAGTTGTTATTATTGTGAGTGCTCAGGAAGTCTCCAGCCATCTAGCAGCTGTGTAATTTGAGTATAAGTGTTATTACATTTTTTCCTTGTACTGTATAGCATAAGGTGTTGATTCGTAGGCTTAATGAGGTTTTTGTGATTCATGTGTTTTTATGTCAGTCATTTTTGATAATATTTTGTATCTGTAATAATATATCTTGCATTCACTGAGTATTATCCGGTTTTCTCATTTTATCAGGGCTGACTTATATAAATTTACACTTGCTAATTTCGTGTTAGTAGAGGCTATTGCGGTTAACCATATATTTAACCTGTTTTTTGCCATTACGTTATCCTTATGAGTCCTGAATGTTTAGTTGTTAGTTTGAGCATTAAACTTTAACTTATAATTTTACCTAACTCTTTTGTTTTGAACCTGGAACTTTGCGGGACAGTTTTCTCTGTTCCGTAACAATATATAAATTTTGCCGTATTAGTTTGAGGAAAAAATCGCAGAAGCCACATGCATGAATAAAGAAAAAAAAAAAAACGCCAGCAATACGGACTCGTACTGCCCCTTGGCAGGATAATTAACAAGACTGCACTGAAGAGGTGCCTATTGGTGCAGTGGGGAACTATTTGTTTTTCCCATTCTATTGATCTATTGTGGGAATTTCGGGGTCCTTCTAGTATATCTACCAGTATGTAACGACATCTGTATCTATATCTGTCTGTCTATCTACCTATATACAGCTACCACCACCAACACCAACACCACCATGAAGGCTACAGCCACCATCAACATCACAGCTAACACCACCACCATAGTCATTACAGCTACCACCACCATCATAACAGCTACCACCACTACAATTACAGCTACCTGTACCACCACCATCATCATTACAGCAACCACCACCATCGTAACAACTACCACCACCATCATTACAGTGAACACCACCACCACCATTATAGCTAAAAGCACCGTTTCTTCGTTGCATTAGTGAAGTAACAGACATCGTAATGCAGATGTACAGCTCTTCCTCCCCCCCCCCCCGCATCTCTCACCCTTTCTCTACAAAGACCGACAAAACTGCACAAATATGTCCCGCCGCCTCTTTCGTGTGCACGTGTTGTAACATCAATAGGGACAACTATTAAGGGCCACAACACAGAATCAACTGATATAAAATTGGAGCTGGCCTGTTTGGGAGCCAGTTCCAACCATCCTGCCAAGTTTCATCAAAATGATAGTTTTGGCTGCACTACACACACACACACACACACACACATACAAAGAGAGAGAGAGAGAGAGAGAGAGAGAGAGAGAATGTGGGCAATACCAATACATCTTTAGAGACAGTAATGTTGATAAATGGGAGGAATTCCCGGAAAGTATGTGCTTTTGTTCTTTACTTCTTTACACGTATGGTGCCAAGTAGTTTCGAACAGACTCAACAAAGTGCACTCCTGCAGTATAAGTAGTTTTGGCCTTCACTCCTCACCTGTGGTCTTTGGCGTACATGTGCGTATCCCATGTAAGGAGTTCCAACACGTCGTCCACCCGCCTCAGCCACGACACCTGGATTATAAAGATGGCGGTAGTTAATGGATACAAATGGATATCAGAAAAAATATGATAATGGAGAGAGAGAGAGAGAGAGAGAGAGAGAGAGAGAGAGAGAGAGAGAGAGAGAGAGAAGAATGTTTTTATAAAATGGGAAGAGTGAGATAAGGGAGGAAAAGTTAAAATGATAATGAAGAAGTGTGAGGTGGTAGGATGAATAATATCTCTCAGGTTTATACCTCCTGTTCTCTGTCTGTCTGTCTGTCTGTCTGTCTGTCTGTCTGTCTGTCTGTCTCTCTCTCTCTCTCTCTCTCTCTCTCTGGCAAAATAACAGGAAAAACCCATTGAAAAATTGCTCAACTCATTCGTGTGGCGCACAGTAATTATCCTCACGGAGAATACTAATTAACCGGCTATGGACCCTCTAGAGCACACTATATATCCTACAGCTTTACCGATTAACCCTCTATAGCACTTTATGTAGCTCACTGGAACACTTAAGGCTCTGGACCACACTAATTAACCCTCTATTAATTCAAGCACAAAAATTAGCCTAGCTTAGTACAATCATTAAGCCTCTGTTGAATAATAATTAATTTTCTGAAGCTCACTACTTCAAGTCTAAATACTGGAGCACATTAATTAACTCCTGATAGTAGTAATTAACTCTCTGTTGCAAATTAATTCTCTGGAATTGTTAACCATAGAGAATGGAAGTGATGTGAGTATAAGTGGCTGGGAAAAGGATGGGAGAAGGAGGGAGGAAGAGATCAGTAGGATGGAAGTAGTGGAAGCAAATATAAAAGTCAAAATGGGGAAGGCCCAAGGAATTAATGGCGTGTGTGGTGAAATCCTACAACATGGGGGAGAGATAGCAGTAGAATGGATATGGAAGATGTGCAGATTGGCCTGGGAGGAATGTACAGTAGAGTTCCAGAAGATTGGAAGTCAGGTGTAATTACCTCCCGGTACAAAAGACAATAGGAAAAAGAAGTGTGTGGTAATCACAAGGTCATTTGCCTTCTTAGTATAACTGGAAAAGTATATGGTAGGATACTTAATGACAGAGTTACGGAAATAACAGAGGAATTAAACTGAGAAGAACGGGGAGGTTTTAGGAAGGGAAGAGGTTGTGTAGATCTGATTTTCATCCAAGAGGTCTTTAGTGGAAAAAAGTTTCTATAGAAGAGAAGGAAGTTGTATGAGCCATCATGGAGTTGGAGAAAGCATATGACAGAGTGGATAAACAAGGAATGTGAAAAATATTACGTATATATGGAGTAAATGGGAAGCTGCCGAATGCCGTAAAGAGTATGTATGAGGGTGCTAAGGCTGCTGTGCGTGTGGATGGTGAACTGAGTGAATATTTCTGTTTGAATGTTGGAATGAAACAGGGATATGTCGAGTTCCCATGGTTGTTCAATCTGTATATGGATGGGGTTATAAAAGAGATACAAGGTGGAACAGTCAATGTTGGAGCGGCTCGAATGTGAGGGTACAGAGTTTGAAAACATCCTATCCTGTTGTTAGCAGATGATACTGTTTTGTTAAGTGAAGACGGAGGGGAAGTGCAAGGCTTGAGAATGAGTTTGGGAGAATGTGTTAGAAACGGAATCCAAAGGTGAATGTAGGGAAGAGTAAACTTTCTGAAAGAATGACGTTAACTGTACTGAATGGAGAGTGAGGTTGGGTGATGAGGAAATGGAAAATGTGAGTGCATTCAAGTCTTTGGGTAGTGTGATGAGTAAGGATAAAAGTTTAGAAGATGAAGTGCTTGAAAGTGTACAACAGTGAAAAAAGGTTGCTCGTTCTTTGAAAGCAGTGATAAGAAATAGGAAAGAAAGCATAAGTCGCTGCATGAGTTTACAGTATTGTGATACAAACTTTAACGTACGGAAGCGAAGCTTGGACCTTGTTGGAAGAACACAAGTCAACAGTGGGAGCAGTGGAAATGAGTTATTTGAGAGGAGCATGTGGAGTTACATGTAGAAACATGCTGACAAATGAAGATGTGAAGCAACATTGTGGTGTGGATATGGATGTGACAGAATGCGCTGGGAGAAATACAGTGAGGTGGTTTGGTCACGTGAAGAGGATGGAGTATGACAGACTAACTTGGAGAGTGTATGTGAGTGAGGTGGAGGGGAAGAGAGGGAGGAAGAGACCAAGGATGAGATGGACAGATGGGGGTGTGGGCTCGGGAGGGGGGGGGGCAGCAAAATGGCGGGGGATAGGGCGACATAGAGACGATTTGTTTGTGGCCACCCCTTATGGGATTAAGGCGTCTGGTGATAGATAGATAGATGGACACAAATTAACCTTCTTTTAACACTGGAACACTGGTGGAGTCTGTAGTACCAAATAATGCCTCTGGAACACTAATTAACTCTATTATAGTCTGATTACCCGTCAATAGCATATTAAGTCGCCCTCTGTAACACATAAGTTAACCCACTAGTGCAAACTAATCAACCACCTGGTGCATATTTTTTAGCCCCTTGAAGCACATTAATTAACCTTTCGTGGCACATTTATTACCCCCTGAGGCACATTAATTAACCCTTCGTGGCACATTTATTAGCCCTCTGGTGCATACTAAGCAATACCCGAGCACAAGTTAACCTTTTCATGCACAAAAATTAACCACAAATCCTTAGCTGTACCTCTTGCCCACAGTAGTTAACCCTTTCGAGAGCCAAATTAGCCCTCTGGAGCATACTAGCCTAATTAACCCCCATGAAGCTCAGCACTTAACCCTTCGCAGCTCACCGACATATTGGCAGGGTGCAGCACCATACAATCCAAGGCTGTCTCCCCTCCCAGGTGCACTCTGAGGCTGCTATTACGAGAGGCCAGTTGGGGCTGGGGAGGTAAGTCTTCTTCTTCTTCTTCTTTCTCTTCCTCTTCTTTCTCCTCCTCCCCCTCTTCAACCAGCGCCTCCTTCCTCTCCTTCTCCTCCCTCTCCGTCCCAGCTGTGAGGAGGGTTGAGGGGGAGGAGGAAGGTGTGGGGGAGGAAGGAAGAGGGGGAGGAGGCAAGGTGAAGTAGTTGAGCGGCTGGAGGGTTAAGGTGGGAAGCGTCTCACTCTCTACACTTCCTGGAAAGTTTGAGAAAGACGGTATTAGCAAGGATATATAACAGGGAAAGCAATAGAGCATTAATAGTAGATACATAGCAGCAGTAACCAAAAAAAAAAAAAAAAAAAAAAATCATACTTAAAAATACGTAATAATAGTAATGATGAAGATGATGATAATGATGATGATGATGATGATGATGATGATGATGATGGTAATAATAATAATAATAATAATAATAATAATAATAATTAATAATAATAATAATAATAACCAGTATAATAATTATTATTGTTATAATAATAATAATAATAATAATAATAATAATAATGATGATCAGTATAATAATAATTATTATTGTTATAAAAAAAATAATAATAATTTTAATTTTAAATCTAATAATTATCAAGAAGAAAAGTACGAAGACGACGACGACGACGACGACGACGAAGAAGAAGAAGAAGTTTATATAAGGGGGAAAAAATGTTACAAAATAAAGGAAATTCCAGTGATTGTGTCTTTAATACTTGTATGGCCATAACTTCCTTAAAGACAATATACCCAGTCTTAGGATCCCCTGCTGCTTCTGACAGTATCATATTACTTCTCAAGTATATATATCGGTACTGTAATAATAAATCCACCCATTCATCAGTCCATGCATCATCCTATCCCACTTTGCTGTCCACTCCAGACTGAGAATACCATTATGAATTTATTCCTCTACCCTAGACGATTTTCTTGAGCTCAAGCTTGGCATTTCGCTCTGAAGGGGTTACCGGAGGCTGTGGTTAACTCCTGCAGGTCTAGAAATCTTTACCAAGCTGGATACTTTGCACCGTGGAGAGAATAAAAGCAGGCTTACGCTCAAATTAAGACATGATAGCCTGGGCAAAGGTTGTCGATATGTGTGTGAGCATGGGCAGTTAAGCCTTTAATTAAACTCACTGACGAATTCTTCAGCTCTGACTACAAACAACCAGTTTTGTTCCGATCTGCAACCATAAGCAAAAATTTCAGATCTGGAGTCACCATCCAGTTTTGTTGAGATTTGGAGCCAGCAGCAAATTTTGTTCAGATTTGGAGCCACCAGCCAATTTTGTTCTGATTTGGAGGGACCTTACGATTTTCTTAAATATCTCCTGAATAAACACTCCTCTTCTTTTCAAAAAAAAAAAAAAAAAAACTGTGAAGGTACCAGGAACAAAGCAGGAAGTACCTCAGTGCCGTATCAGGATTAACACTAAGTACCTTCTTGCAATGCAGAGCCAAACAAGAAGCGGTGCCAAGGCGCGGCAAACCCATCCCCGGCAGTCATTTTAGTGCTGACGTATAAATACAACAGGATATCTAGTCAAAGATTCACACATCAAAATTGGAGTAAATCGGGTGAAAATGGACAATTTTCTGCTCATTTGAAATTTTAGGCCCGACCCACCTGACATTTGAAGGATGCACCTTTAGGTTTTGCTTTCTTGTCGATATGACGAGTCAGAAATTACTTATGGCGAATAAACGATTTTTGTTTACATTTTTTCGGGCCTACAGCCTGGGCCTTGGCCCAGTTTGGCCCAAAATTTAATCCGGTGATCAAGTCATAGCCCATCATCCTTGTAATTTTAGTCAAAATTACACCAGTAGTTTTTGCATAAAGTTGTTAACAGACAGATAGACAAACAGACAGACCGAGTGAAAACAATAGCCGTCCCCTTGCCCCTCCGGGGCGGGGACGGGTAATAATGTAGTTGTAAGTTTATATAATTAATGCTGAAGCACTTTATAGATAACTTTTACTGTAGTTACCGATTTTTTTTTCAGCAACTTTAGCAAGAAAATATTCTGAATTATATTGCTGTTAAGGATGTCAGTCTGTTAATGATAATGATTATATCTCTCTCTCTCTCTCTCTCTCTCTCTCTCTCTCTCTCTCTCTCTCTCTCTCTCTCTCTCTCTCTCTCTCTCTCTCTCTCTCTCTCGTCTACCCACCACCATGACTCAACCATCACTTACAAAGCACCCTCTGATGTGAACTAGCAGGCAAACTTTAACGCTCTTACACATACCACTAGTTGATTACTAATAAGCTAAATCCCCCAAATATCGCTGATCTGAACTAAAGGCACAACTTCTGCTGACAACAGAGTCCCCAGCAGCATGTTTCCCAAAGCACAATCACCAATATTCACCAGTTAAGTTGTATTTTTCTTTCTCCGTGATCTGTGTATGATTGAGAAGCGATAGTATAACTACGTTCTCATGTATGGCCCCACACAACACATGCCACCACTTGAAATCTGATACTGTACCAACCTGTGTGTGTGTGTGTGTGTGTGTGTGTTAGCCCACTGTTGATCTGGTATGCGCGTGTGTTTGCGCTTTGCCGATTGCGTATATGAGTGTGTTTGTTTCCTGTGCAGTTTTTGTCATAGCTTCGCATGCATTAAACTAAGGCACAACTTAAGCAATCTGTTTGGAGGTGCAGCAGCCCGCACACCAGACGCCATCATGTATCTTAAAGAAACACCAAGCTGACTACCAATGTTAACCACCAGTGATGTAATAAGCAGACGGGTGACATGAGTAAACTAAAATGAGGAAAAAAGCAAGGTGATCTGTCACGATGATGCGACACGACAAGAGCTAATGTTATGAAGTTAGATGACGAGGAGAACTGAGCAGAGGCGAAGTGAAATTGTGACAGGAGAAAGTTAAATGACTAAAATTAAGTAATTTAAAAATAAGGATTGAAGAGAATACATGAGGTAAATGATACGAACTAAGGGAGTCTGAGCTGAAGTGACAGTGTGTAGTGATATATAAGTGAGGCAAGGGAAGAAGTAATGTGACAAGACAAGGTGACATGAAGCAACGTCAGATGAAATGAAAGTCATACTCCATTCACTTAAGAAAATCCATCTCTCCATCTTCACTGTTGAGTTGCAATAAGGGTATTACTAGAATAAGGCACAGCGTGTGGCAGGTGGAGACACCCACCATCCACTCACCCGTTGTAGCGCAGCCTTCAGGTGTACTACTGTGAATGAGAAGCCAAAGGGTTTCTTGTAGCCCAGGAAGCCATTTACTATACTGAGTTGTAATCATAAGTTCAAATGGATGCCAGATGATTTAGTGGGTTAACGTGCTCCAAGTGGATGTGACCATTGAGGGTTTCCATCCGTGGGTTGGCTGGGGTTTATTGCTCACATTGCGCCACTCGGAGGACATGTAAGTTTAGTCACCCATGTCTTAAAGATCGAGACTGAGTAACCTAGCCCCGGACTCCTACGCCTCTGACATGGCAAAGAAGGGCTTGATGCTAGCAGAGAGATATGGTGATAGTCTTTTTCCGTTATTAGACTGTAGATGTAATTTACCGCTGATATATGGTGCTTATATAAAAAGTGCTAAGGAAAGACTGCACAGCCGTAGCATTCATTATTCTGCCATTGATTGTACCAAGAGATTATCACTAGGATATAATGTTAGTCATGATGAACTGCTTTCCAGCGATGTGACGTAAGTTGACAAAATGCCAAAATTCGGAGCCAGGTTAAGAATAAGGAACTGCAGTGGGAGAGACCGGCCTGCCATCAGGAGCATCACAGCGGCGGCAGGAACACAAAATTTAGTGACATGAAACGAAGTATCGGGAAAAATTTGATATGAATTGACGTTATAATGTGTGTTAGGGAGGTAGCACGATATGAGAGGAAGTAAGAACATGAGATCAAGCGGCAGGAAGGAACTTGGGTTGAGGTGACAAGGTAATTTAGATATGTAGCATGATGAGAAGTGAGGTAGGGACGTGCAGTGAAATAAGAGTGAAGTGAGGAAAATGCAGTAATGCAGTATAAAGCAATGCGTCATGACAAAAGTGACAAGAGGCAAGAAGAGGCAAACTGAGTAAACAGAAGTGGGTATAAGTGACGTACCTGCCATCAAGAGGATCAGCAGCAACTGCAGCAAGGCACAGAGGCTCAGTGGTGGTGGTGCTTCCTCTGCCATTACTCCTAAAAAGATAACAGTGGCTTTAATCACACCGCCACCTTAAATATAAATAAAACTATAACTAAAATGATCTCAATAACAATAATAATGGTAACGATGATGATAATAATAATAATAATAATAATAATAATAATAATCCATCCATCCGTCCATCATTCAATCCTACATTGCCTCATGAGGAGCGTAGGAGCCAGGGGCTAGGCAACTTGGTCCTGTCATTTAAGATGAGAGTGAATAATAATAATAATAATAATAATAATAATAATAATAATTAGAACTCTGTAGCTGTCCTGCGGACAGTCACTAATCTCCACCTACTGTTTCTTACAATGACCTTGACCCTACTGGGGAGATTTGGAATTTTTAAAATAAAACGAAATAAACTCTTAGGAATCGGTTCGCTAAGTTTCATTTTCAGATTACTTGCTCAGGTTCCGTTGAAATCTGCAGTAGACAAGATCACCTTATCTCGTCCACAACACAATACTGATATAACACTTTCTGACATGCCTTTCCACTAGGCATAAAGGATTTGCCTTTTATTCCTATTAGCAGTGGCCCATTCCAGGACACATAACTTGGGCCCTACAGATTCCTCACACAGGCTCCGGTTACCCCGGAATCGTCGTGAGACTCAAGGCCAGAATAAAAATAACAGGAAAAAGAAGTCTCCACCCATGCAATAGGTGGAGACTAATAAAAATAATAATAATAATCTAGCTATCTACCTATTGCTAGACGCCTTAATCCCGTAAGGGGTGGCCACAAACAAAATACCGTCTCCATGTCGCCTTGTCCTCCCCCCCCCCCATTTTGCTTCCCTCCCTCAGCTCACATCTTCCTCTCTCATATGTCTCTCCACTCCATCACTTCATCTCATCCTCGGCGTCCCCCTCCCTCTTCCTTCCTCCACCTCATTCACATACACCCTCCTCGTTAGTCTCTCACTCTTCATTCTCTCCACATGGCCAAACCATCTCATTGTATTTCTCCTAACGCTTCCTATCACATCCACATCCACAACACAATTCTCCTTCACTTCCTCATTTGTGAGTATGATTCCCTATGTAACTCCACATGCTCCTCTCAAAATACTCATTACCACTGCTCTCGCTCTTGACTTGTGCCCTTCCACAAGGTCCAAGCTTCGCTTCGTTACGTTAGAGTTGGTATCATATTTCTATAATGCAGTGACTTTTTTACTTCCATGCTCAGTTCCCTATGTCGTATCACTGTTTTTAAAGAACCAGCAAATTTTCTTCCCTGTTGTACGCTTTCAAGCCCTTCATTCTCCAAACTTCCATCCTTATTGATCACACCACACAAGCACTTAAATGTACCGGTACTCGCATTTTCTATTTCCTCATCATCCAATCTTACTGTAAATTCAGTGACTTCATTTCTCTCGAAGATCATAATTTTACTCTTCCCTACATTCACCTTTAGATTCCATTTCTTACACGCTCCCCCAGACTCATTCCCCAAACCTTGCAGTTCCCCTTCGTCTTCACTGAATAATACATTAACAGCTGCAAACAAGAGTACAGGAAGTTTCCAATCGCAGCCCTCACTCATTAGGGTCGCTCCAACATCCACCACCCTACCTTGTATTTCTTTTATAACCCCATCCATATACAGACTGAACACCCAAGGAGACATGACACATCCTTGATTCAATCCAACATTCAGATAAAAAAATTCAATCAGTTCACCATCCACGCACACTACAGCCTTAGCATCCTAATGCGTGCTCTTCATAGTCCAGTCATTTTACGGCCCAAAACGGCTGGACCTGGAACATATTGCAACAGAATTTCTTTTTGCAGGGATGGCATCTTCATACATCCAGGAATTCTAGAAAAAAAGTCTAGGAAAGTCTTGCTGGGGGAACAGTTTTAAAAGTGTGGCTGAAAATCCGCCACTTGATCTTTTCTGCATTTGATTTTGGAAGATGTTTTATCTTGATTTTTTTTTTCTTTTTTTTTTTTCTTTTTTTTCTTTTTTACAAGAAGATGGATTGAATGGTGTCTTGGATTTGCTGTAAATGGACCATGGAACAAATCGTGGACCTGTGCGCCTTGTGCCAGGAATCTTTGGCAAATGGTCAGCCAACTGTGACCCTTCGAGAAAAGGGAAGTCATGGTGTCAATAAAGCAAGTGAACAGCGAGGAGATGACATCAAAACTTTACCTGGACAATTAGTCCATATACACTGTCGTCAGCAATACTGCAATCCACACTTGATAAACCGCTGCATAAAGGAAAAGGCAGGAACTAGTACATCATCTACCCTAAGTTGCCAGCTGCTTTCACAAAAACCTGCATTCAACTTCCAAGAACACTGCTAGTTTTGCTCTCAGCCTGTGGTATGTCCAAGAAAGAAAAGAGCATATGATGACACATTAGTGTTTCCAGTTAGAAGTCTTGACTTTAAGGCCACGGTCGAAAGCGTGTGTAAGGAGCGTGGTGATGAGTGGGCTCAAATGGTACAAAGTATGATTGAATTTGCTCAAGATCTGCATGCAGCAGACGCTGCTTACCATCAAGTCTGCAGCAGCAACTTCAGGACTAGGAAACAGGTTCCTCTGCAGTACCAGCCTATCAATGACGCCAAGCCTGAGCTTGTAAGAGGTCGACCAAAAAGCAGCTCAAAAGAATATGCATTGCTGGAGGTAGTTGCTTTTCTACAGGAGAATGATGATGAACAGATATCAGGTTTTTGGCTCTCTTTTTTTTCTGTCTTATTAAGTTTGCATAAATATGTTACATTTTTATTATATTTATTTGTTGTCTCTGTATCTCTTAGGTTACAATACCTATTTATTGTGCTACAAAAAAATGCATGTTTACTCCAACAGGTGACTATTGGTGACCTTATTCTGAAGATGAAGGAGGACTGTTAAAAACCATACAGTGTGAAATACATGAAAAAGAAACTCAAAGACCACTTCGGCAGTGATCTCCTCATCACGAACATCAATGGAAAACCTGACGTGGCAACATTCAGGAACGTTGCAGCAGACATTTTGAACAAGTTCTATCAGGCCCCCAAAGAAACTGATCCTGAGGCAGAGAAGATGAGATTCATACAGACTGCAGCACACCTCATCAGAAATGACATCAAGTCTGTGCCAACTAGCTCAGACGAGTATCCTAGACCTGAGGACATCTCAGACTTGGAGCACAACATCTCATTCGTTCCCATGTCTTTGAAACTACTTCTCAGGCAGATTTTCATTGAAAACAATGCTGACCTCAAGATTGCTTCTCTTGGCCAAGCAATAATGCAGGCTGCCAGACCAAGAGTCCTTCTTGCTCCCCTGCAGATTGGCCTTGCAGTTCAGATGCATCATCACTTTGGATCAAAGTTCCTCATTGATTCCCTTAATAGGCATGGCTTTTGTACATCTTACACAGAGGTTAAGAAGTTTGAGATGTCAGCTGCAGCCTCACAAGGTACAGACATCCAAGGCATCACTCCAGGACACTTTGTCCAGTATATGGCTGACAATGTTGATCACAACATTAGAACACTGGATGGGTTCATTACTTTCCATGGAATGGGAATCATTGCTGCTGTGTCACACCTGGCATCAAACACCAGAAACCAGTTCCCAAGCAGGCTGTAAGTTCCAAAGACCTGGCTATTAAGGTAAAGATCACTTTCCGCTTCTACAGGGCAGATGGCAATGCCACTTTGCCTATCCTTTATGAGAATCTGGATCCAGTTGACACTATAGACCACACTGAGAAGATAGACTACTTCTGGAAGGTATCTTGGCCTCTGAGGTCACCACGGCCTGGATGGTCAGGCATGATGCAGGGTGTCTACCAAGGAGATGATAGACATGAACTCCGGTGACATGAGCTGTATTTATTCAACACTAACATTTGTGTGTGCAGAAGCCAAGCATCATGATGTGATACCAGTCGTTACATTTGACCAGCCTCTGTGGTGGAAAGCCCAGACCATTGTTGCAAGTGAACCACCTGACAGTGATCTGCATTGCTTGGTATTATGTCTTGGTGGGTTCCACACAGAAATGAGTTACCTAGGGTCCATTGGCCACATAATGTCCGGATCTGGCATTCAAGAGCTGCTTGAGGTGGTGTATGCTCCTAACACAGTTTCTTCCATATTAAATGGAAAAGTTGTAGCTAGAGCAGTCAGGGATCACCTCCTTGTGGATTCGGTCCTGCATGCCTTGGTAGCAGCAAAGGTCTTCAACACACGGCTGCCAGGAGTTGATAATGCCTTTAATTCAGAACAGGCACCAGATGTAATAGATCAAGGAATGCTGGCTGAAGAGATTCCACTGTCTCATGCCAGCACATCTGGTTCTGATGATATAGAAATGGAGCATGACGAAGAAGCACCCTGTTCCTCTGCAGTGGATGTCTTGGATGAAGACTTGGCTGCAGCTCTCCAGTTGTATGACAGACTGGTTGCTGGTGAAGTATCTGTTCCAGAAGTGTGTTCATCAGGGTGTCTGAACATAATCCAACAGAAATTGGAAACACAGAAAGTACAAATGACAGCAAATCGTACCACCAACCTCTGGCTGCAATACATGGAGATGGTTGACATACTGCGCTTGTTCATCAGAGCAGAGAGAACAGGTAACTGGATGCTTCATCTAAAGTCAGTTCAAGAAATGCTGCCATACTTTGCTGCTGCAGGGCACAATCTGTATGCCAAGTCGCCATACATCTACTTTACAACAGATGCTTCGGCTTGTGACACCCATCCAAAAGTCTTCACATTTTTCATGTCAGGGCACCACGTTGTTCACAGGAGCAATCGCTACTGGGCTGGACTATCAGCTGATCTAGTAATAGAACAAACTCTAATGAAAACCATGAAAACAACTGGAGGACTGACATGAGGGCGTGGAATGGCTGAGTCACAACGTACCCAATGGCTTTTATCGATGCCAGCTTGCTCCAGTGTTACTGGTGTCATGCAGAAACTTGCAGAGACAGAGTATGTGACCAGCGACCAGCACAAAGACGCTACTCCAGCCAGCCAGACAGACAAGAGATGACAAAGACATGAGAAGTCTCCTCAAGTACCTGCAGCAAAGAAATCCCTTCGAGCGAGACCCCTCACTGCAAAATATTGCCATGGGGGTGACTGCTGACAGAGCTGTAAATGCAGACAAGGCAAAAGAGGTGGGATGCAAGATTCTGCAGTCGATGACAGGAAAATATGTCAGTAATTACTCTTTCAAGAAGACAAGCAGGGTGGTCACAATGGACAGCAAGTCATGCATAAAGGTTGATGGAGAGTCTATACATGTGAATCCACAACTACTTTTCCAGCGACTGCTGACTGTTGCAACTGCACATGACGCTGCCGAGAATCTAGGTGACATCTTCAAGTATGAGCTTTGCAACATGCCACCAGCTCTGTTTGAACCATCTGGACTTCTTCGAGAGACAAACAAGCCTGCACTGACTGATGCTATCTGGTCTGTAGGGAAAGGGCCGGACATGCCTGGTCCCTTATCAGATTGTGAAGAGATGCGTTATGTGCTGGATGGTGGATCACTACTGCATCGACTACCATGGCCAAGAGGCACAACATTTGACACTATCTGCAGCATGTATGTTCAATACATCAAAAAGTATCACCAACCCACCATTGTGTTTAACGGCTACGGGACAAGACCATCTACAAAGGACATAACACACCTTCGCCGATCTGGTGGTGTTGTGGGTGCCAAGGTGAACTTCAGTAGCAGCACACCTGTTGCCACCAAGAAGGAACACTTTCTAGCCCACAAAACCAACAAACAAAGGTTTGTTAACATGCTATCTCAGAAGCTAAAAGCAGCTGGCTGTCATGTTCTGCAGGCAGAGGGTGATGCCGATGTTCTTATTGCCAAAACAGCAGTGGAAAATGCAGCTGAAAGACCCACAACAGTAATCGGAGAGGACACTGACCTGTTAATACTTCTGTGCTACCATGCTAATCCAGAATCTCACCCACTGTACCTGCAGTCAGACAAGAAACATGGCAAAAAGATCAGGATCTGGGACACTCGTTGGCTTCAGAGATCGCTGGGGAAAGAGATGTGCTCCCTGCTGCCATTCACACATGCAATTGCTGGCTGTGACACCACCTCTCGTCTGTTTGGTATTGGCAAAGGAGTTCCTCTTCGAAAACTAAAGAATGACCATCACTTCAGGAAGCAGGCCCATGTGTTCTCTGGAATGACACATAAGGAAGAGATAGTTTTGGCAGGTGAGGAAGCCCTCATATGTTTATATGGTGGCCAGCCGATGGAAGGGTTGGACAAACTTTGTCACCGACTGTTCTGTGAGAGGGTGTCTACAAGCACCTTGCCTGTACAGGTGCATACTCTCCCACCTACTTCAACAGCCGTCCACTACCACAGTGCAAGAGTCTACTACCAAGTCCAGGAATGGATAGGCCGGCATGGAAGACTGGATCCACTGGAATGGGGATGGATCCAAGTGGAAGGTCGACTGGAACCTCGAACAACTGACCTGCCAGCTGCCCCAGAAACCTTGCTCAGGGTTGTCAAATGCAGTTGCAAAACTGACTGCAATTCACGAAGATGCTCCTGCAGAAAACTGGGACTGGAGTGTTCTGTTGCATGTGGAGAGTGCAGAGGGTCTACCTGCAGCAATGTTCCTCCTGCACTGGAAGATGATAGCACTGACTAATCAGATCTGCTACTAAAAACTGCAGCATTAAAATGTCACAGACTTTAAGGTTGCCGTGATATATACCTTGTATGTAGTGAAATATAGTGTCTTTCATATAACTTTGTACTACCGTGTTTAACAATGGAGATGACCATTCACAAGAATTATGTTTTGAGTTTTCTTTTCAATAATATCTGTGTGTTTTGTGAGGAAGGAAAATTGTACTGAAGAAAAAACGTTCAAAATCTCAACATGAATTGTTGACTTTATGAAATACATATTCTAAAATAAAAAACTGAATTTTTGAAATGGTTCCCCCACACAGATTTTCCTAGACTTTTTGCTTAAAGTATTAGAATATAAGGGGATCCAATCCCAACAAAAAGGAATTCTGTTTCAATTTGTTCTAGGTCCACCAACAGACTGACTAGACTATCATGGCATTCAACAACTTCCCATTTACTCCATTCCACATATCCTTGTCTATCCTCTCTGTCATATGTTTTCTCTAGATCAGTGAAGGCCGCATTCAACCTCTTTCTCTTCTCTAAAAACTTTTCCACGAAAGACCTAAGGATGAATACCTGATCTACACACCCTCTTCCCTTCCTTAAACCTACATGTTCTTCTCCAAGTAATTCCTCTGTTGTTTCCCTAACTGTCAGTAATTATCCTACTGTATGCTTTTCCTATTACATTTAGATAATCAGTCCCCCAGTGATTATTGCACACTTCTTTTTCTCCTTCTCCTTTGTACAGGCTAATAATTATACCTAACTTCAAATCCTCCGGAACTCTACCTTCCTCCCTGCCCAATCTGCACATCTTCCACATCCATTCTACTTATATCTCTCCCCCATGCTTCAATATTTCACCATACACTTCATCAATTCCTGGGGCTTTCCCCATTTTGACTTCTTTCATTGCTTCCACTACTTCCATCCTACCGATCTCTTCCTCCTTTCTCACTTCCCTCCTTGTCCCAGCCATTCCCCAGTGACTTATATTCGCATTACTTTCATTCTCTATGTTTAATAGTTCCTTCAAGCTTTCTCTCCATCTGCTCACTTTTTTTTCAGTTCTCCACTATCGATCTACCATTTTTATTTTTCACTCCACTACTAACTTCTTTATCAACCTGTCTCTCTTTTTGTGCTTCCAGAACATTTTCGTACATTCCCTCCACTTTTCACCCAAATTCCTTCCAAATTTCTCACCCACTCACCTCTTACACTCTGTTACTAATCTTTTCACTTCTCTCTTCGTCACTACATAATTATAACTCTCTCTCTTCCGTCTCTGAACTTCCTCCATGCCTCTGCTTCCCATCCACTCTCAGTATGCTTTCTTCTTTTGTGTCATAGCTTGTATCACCTCTTCATTCCACCATGCTGTTCCTTGCATCCCGATTCGTCTTCTTTTCACCCCATGCACCACCTCACATGCTGCACAGATTTCTTCTGTGAATTTCTTGCACACACCTTCGACCTCCTCCATCTGCTCCAAATCATATTTACCCAATCACTCCTCCAGTTCTTGCTTATATTATGCTTTTTTTTTCCATCCCTTTACAACCTTTCTGTCCTCCTTGTATGGACTACTTCTCCTGTTCTTCTCTCCTTCTACTCATCCATCTCATTTGTACCTTGACTTTCACCACCTCCAAATGGTGATCAGGAAGTCCACTCCCCCAACCTCTGTATTCTCTTGCATCCATTACACACCTTATTCTGTCATCGACACAGACACACACACACACACTCTCAAACATTGCCCTCTGTTCATTCAGTTCACCACCCACCCTTCTCATCACTCGCCTCGTATACCTGTGGATCAATTTGTCCCTAAAGAGGCAACTGACTATCACCGACCCCTTCCCCGCATGAATGTTCAGTAGAACACTGCCATTCTCACCCACTTCTGCAGACACACCCCACTCACCAACTACTCCAGCCACCTTCACATTTCCTACTTTCCCAGTCATATCTCCAGTCAAAAACACTCTTTCATTTCTCTCAATCTTTTCCATGCACGCTTCCACATTTGCCCTGGAGTTTTCTTTATGATAATTATAATAACAACAACAATAATAATAACAAAATATAATAATAATAATAATAATTAATAATAATAACTACTCAGTTACCATCATCATCATCATCATCATCATCATCATCATCATTTCTTATTCATTAATCATGTATTCATTTAATGTTCCATGAGGAGCGCAGGGGCCCGGATCTAGGCTCCTCAGTCTTTAGTTTCAAAATTTTGCGTTCATTTGACGCCCTGTGACGCCATAACGTAGAGGCTGATAGGTAAACAAGAACATAAAGGGTAGTGAATTGGAGAGGCGGTGGAATGGCAAGGGTGATCACCCTCACTCATTACTGAGGGGCATTATGTGAACAGTAACCCCCAGTCACCCCTCAGATGCCTTCCACTGCAACCCCCATCCGGTTGGAGTCCATAACTTATTATAGCACCAGGTGTCATTTAGTCACTGTATATGGCTGCCACCCAACAGGGAAATTGACTTATGCTGCAAAGAATGAACCAGTGGCTAGAAGACCGCAAAATTGTTCCATCCAAGAAAAAATAAAACAGATCAATTTTCAAGATCAGTTCATTTTGAGATGCCTGGATACACTGAACTTAAAAGACTTGAGGTAATAGGCAGAAGCAAATACAAACTTGGATCTGGTTAGTACTTGGATGGGTGACCGCCTGGGAACACCAGATGCTGCTGGCATCCCTACGTGTCCAGTGGGGTTGGTGGAGGATTAGTGCCCCTCCCTGTAAAACAATTAACTCTAAGCCCTTGACCACCCCGTTTGGGATACATGGCGTCTGGCAATGGATGGATGGAAATACAAACTTAGGAACACAGTTCCAGAGTTGACTTGTTGCATACCTGAAGGAATGGGAATGTCAGTTAACTCTTGCTTTAGGGAGTTTGACGGCACTGGGTGAGAGTTTGCTGCCAGATGGAGGCTATGCACCAGACGTAATGGAGTGGGGGGGGGGGATGCAAGCACACGGTTCAGAAGATCAGTGATCACTAAAGCAGCGATAAAAGAGATAAAGCAGTGTGGCGAAGAGAGAGAAGCTGAAGGGAGTCAGTAAATGGAGGAGAGTTAAATAGGTGAAAAGCCAATTGACTCCATCTTGTTGAGAAGTGCTGAACATGGGGAGCCCCACCATACATGCCTCACAGGGGCGAAATAGATCCCTGTATAAAGTCAACCATTGTGTGGTGGTAAACAAGGCACAAAGTCGGCATAGCATACCTGATATCTTCTACGTAGATTTTGCAAGAAAGGTAATAATGAAAATCCCGAGAGAATGAAGCCCCCAAAATATTAAGTGATGATGGAAGATTTTGATGTCGAAAGATGAAGCAACTGGGCTTTTTGTTAAATTAAAAGCAACAGGGCTACTTTAAACCTACTTAAAGATATGAATCGAGTAAGAAATTTAGTGTGTAACAACATCATCCTGTGTCTGGTGAAGCACTTGTTATGATGGACACTTTCAGATGCGGAGGAAAAAGTGAAGTTGGAAGTTATCAGCTGATGAGTGCATGGGGTTAAATATCCAGCATAGAAGGTCATTTGCGAACAAAGGAAGACAGCTGGCGACAGGACAGAACCCTGAGGAACTCCACTGGTGATAGCTGTAGAAGAGTAGGTATAAAAGGACAAGAAATTAAACTGGAGATGAAGGTAGGAACAGCAGGATAGAAACCATAAGAGGGCAGTTTGCAAATTACAGGTCTAAGCCAGACTCTGTCGAAAACCTTTGAGAAGTCAGCAGGAATGACTAAGCTTTCACCAAAATCCCAAAATGAAGAATGACCAAGATTCTGAAAAGAGGATGAGAAGATCATCCAATGGAGTGGAGATTCCCTGGTGAAGCCCATACTTGCGACTGGAATGAAGGTTGTGATGGGAAAAGTGCATATATATATATATATATATATATATATATATATATATATATATATATATATATATATATATATATATATATATATATATATATATATATATATATATATTTATATATATGTACCGATTTGTATAGTTAACAAAAGGGGATGTTGAAGCACTTGAAGAATAGTTACAGGAATAGGAACGATTACCCTTCTTCATGCAGGCTGAATGACAGCAAATTTCCAAGAAGACAAAAAGGTACTAGTCGCAGATAAAGGCGAAAAAGTTTACCTAGGCAGGGTGAGAGTATACACAATTCTTGAGAACAATAGGACAGACTCCATCAGGCCTGTATCTCTTGTTAGTACTAATGCCAGTGAGAGGAGAAAGTACATCAGCTGAAGAAATTTCAATGTTAGTCATGAAGTAAGAGGGTGAACGGAGGAGGGAAGAGATGGAGCAACAGCAGTGGAATCATCCAAGGTAAAAATGGAGGAGAAAGTTTGGGTAATGAGTTCTGCCTTTTCAATTCAAGGAACAGCTAGATGCCATCACAGCACACAAGAGAAGGGAAGGAGGCTGAAGTAAAATAGGTAGAAAGTTTTTTTTGACAAGGTGCCAGAAGGAGTAGGAAGAATTAAAGTCAGAGATTTCACAACATTTAGTACGAGTAAAAATACTTCTAGTATAGTGGAAAACAGACTTTTGCGCAATTCCGGGCATAAACATTAAAAAACAGTTAATATTACAGGTGGTTTGGCGCCTAGTTATGGACAGCATTAGAGCAAGCATGATTAAAACAATTTTTCTTTCCTTGGCCAGAGGATAAGAGGAAGGGATGTATGCCTCCATGCCTGAGATAATAGCATTTGTAATATGCTAGGCCATGGAAGCAGTAATCATTCCAGGGAAAACCAAAGAAATGCTGCCTGAGGACCTCACAATCAGTAATTCCAAAGTGCCAAACTCGCTGCTTCTTGGGAGGGTCCACAGGTCCTACCAAAGTGACAGGCAGGTTAAGGTGATCAGGTTGTGATTGGCAGAGCTCAACGGAGAGAAACGATTAACCCAGTAAACTGAAAGATTATTTATATAGAAAAGGTCAAGCATGTCTGAAGGTTCTCCAAGGCAGTTAGGGATATGGGTTGGGTGCTGTACAAGCTGCCTTAGGTCAAAGAAAAGATATAGGGCCATTCATCAGTATAATCAGTGAATGGGTGGTGCTAATATTGAAATCACCAAGAATAGATACTTTAGAGAGAGGAGAGTCAGAATGTTTCATCTTGGTAGTTAGTCAAAGAATTTTTTATCGTCGGTAGAAGTAAGGGGTAAGCACACAGCAAGTTTTATTTGGTCAGCCAGTGGAAAGTGAATGGTAGCTCACCTTCACGACGATGACATATTTTCATATATTCTTGCTGCCACACGAATATTATGTTCAGCTCAGGGTAGATTTTTTTGTGTTGAAGGGGTTAATGAAGGTTGCATCTAACCTTCCTAGTTCGCAAAGTCTCTCGACTTGAATGTAATGGTCTGTTTGTAAAATGAACAAAATAGTGATGACGTTATCTATACGCCTTCATCACTGACAGGCCATAAATCAAAATAGTTTGCAATATTATTCTTCCTGTGAACGTTCTAAGAACATTTTATTCTTTCATCTAAACGTTTAATTCCACGTAGACTCACTGAGAGAGAGAGGAGAGGTGGGGAGCCGTTTCATTTCCATTTAGTATGATTTATACGAGTCTGAACCAAAAAATTAGAATTATTGTTTTTTTTTTCCATGTGAAACTGTATAGTGGTTGCACAGTTTATATTTTAGATTCTACGCCGATTTCTTTATTTGCACATTTTGGCTGTATATGAATACAGTATGAAAACTAATAAAATATGAAAACTAATTTTGCAACGGTAATGAACTAGCAAGATATATTGGAACACAAAGGGAATAAAATCTTACAGACCGTGGTTTGCGATGGTTTGGGCATGTTGACAGGATGGAAGATGGCTACTGGGTGAGTAAGGTGAAGGGTGTGAACGTCGGAGGTAAGGTTGCCAGAGGCTGACCAAAAAAAATAAATATGTAGATGAATTAAAAAAAAAAAAAAAATGGGACGAGGATACTGAGTATGACCCCAGGGATAAGTTAAAGAGACTGAGTAGGGAGGCAGCTAGAGAACAGCAGCGTGGAGAGCCGCCACTAGGTAGCCAAGGCCGACGCATGCAATCATGTTGGAACCTTTACAAACGATACGATACGACTTTCACAAGAACATAGACTATTCCCCTGTCGTCAAGTCATAAGGGAGGCATCGCAGGCGCTAATACTGTGTAAAATATCGCCCTGTAATTTATGATCAAATTAGGCAGGCGGAAATTGGCTGGCTGACAGGGAATTATTGGATCCTGCTATCTGAAGGTATAAAAATCCGACATCGCCCACTAAATTGTTTGAAAACACCCAAACGATCCAAGATTCCACCCAACATTAAACTGTGTAATCGGCTAAATAAAACCTTGTCTGTTGCCGCAGTTTCCATATCAATATTGTTGTAATGTTTGGTGTTTTAGGGTCGGCTTCCCGTCCCTCTAACGCCTAGTATGCAGCTGGGTTCTCTTTCTAGACCGGAGCTTAGACAAATAAGAGAGAGGCAGGACACAAAAACTCAAGACGACAACTTTACATGTGTATTGCTAAATACAGCAGCTGAATGAGATGGATTTGTGTATCACCACTTGACTCACCAGAGTCTGAGACGCATGCATGGCCTGTGACTAATATATATATATATATATATATATATATATATATATATATATATATATATATATATATATATATATTCATTGCCTTAGTCTCTGGTGGGGTCGGCCGCTCTTACGTTGTAGTCAGTAACTTCTATCCGCTGCGTCCTCTTCCTCCAGGTCTAACTGCCTCATTTCTTTCTCAGTTCCATCTCTCCACCTAATCCTTTGTCTTCCCTTAGTTCTTCTCCCTTCCACCTGACTCCTCCATGCCACCTTCACAGGCTCAACTTCATCCATCCTTGTCACATGCCAATACCACCTCAAACGTGCCTCTCTTGCCTTCTCCACAACTGACACAACTCCTGCCTCTGCTCTGATTTCATCATTCCTCCTCCTCTCTCAGTGACACTCTCATCAGCCATCGCAGCATCCTCATCTCTGTCCTCTCCAGCTGTTTCTCTTCATTCTTCCTCAACGCCTAGGCTTCTGCGCCATACAGCAATATAATAGCAACTTTTGGAAGTTCGCTTCAGGTCATTCTTCCATCTACCTCACGCACCCCAAAGGAGGTCGCGTTCCCCAGTTTGGAAAGCAGTGGTTTACAAGAACATTGCCAACCGAGTGCTAACCCAACATACTCATTGGTATTGACACATTCTATCAGCGACGTTTTTTGCTCTTGGTTCAGTTAATAATACTTGTTTATCCAGACAAATGTTAGAACGCGTAGTACTAGATTGATGCATGAAGTTCATCAGAAACTCAGTAGAACAGAAGAGTTGGGTTGAGAAACACTTCTTGTTTAAATGTAATGGGACAAATAAGTCTGTGCTTCGACCTAATTCTCAGACAGAATTATTATTCAGTTATATTCTCCTCAATTGTGAGTTGTATGAGACAATAAGTATGTGATATTATCTCTTAGTGTGTGTGGAAGGAGTGCGCAAAGAGGAGAACTGCCTGCCAAAATTTAATGCGTTTAGGTGAATGTGTGTAATTCACCGGGTCGGTCAGGATAACGTGATCGGCATGATCGTCAGCTCATTATCCTCCAGGAAGAGAGCTGAGAGCTCGTATAGTTCGATCTAGGGCAAGACTGTGACTTTCACACACGCACACAACCAGTCCTTCCCTGAAGAGGAACAGTAACCTCCCACTTCTTTCGTGAAAGCAGGCGAAAGCATTACCACTACGCCAGTTGTGTGTGAGTGTGTGTGTGTGTGTGTGTGTGTGTGTGTGTGTGTGTGTGTGTGTGTGTGTGTGTGTGTGTGGAGGCTGGTTAGAAAAACTGTGTGGACGGGGCGACCGCTACTGCTAGCACATTTGTAGATTTTACATAACGAAAGTTTCCTAAAACGTTAGATGCATGCACTGTTTGTAGCAATACAAGTCTTACATAGTGCTGGTAATTTTGTGTGAGTGTCGTGCGTATTTTGTCAAATATATCACCATCTTTAATAGCGATATTCATGTCCGTATTCACTTTAGATGACAAATGAAATATACTGTATCTTGTTCCTGCCAACTGAAAGGTTACCAGTGTGACTGTAAGGTAATCTACTGAGTGTGTCGAGAGAGAGAGAGAGAGAGAGAGAGAGAGAGAGAGAGAGAGAGAATTATGCACGTTTAATACTCGTATAATCACACACGTATGCACTTAAGCATAAAGTTATATAGGCCAATTAAGATATGAGGGATTGGCCCAAAGAAAATGTTGACTGGAGTATACTTAAATTTATAGTCTGGTATAAAGGCCAGGCTCATCAATCCGTAAGCCGGGTAAGTGACTATACGACTATGAAAAGACAACAAGTTAGGCTACGCCGTCAGTCTAAAGGATGTATTTTCCTTACTCTGCCAGCGTTCGGTCTTAAGATAACAGTAGTTGACTTATAAAAATATAAAATGGACTATTACAGGATATTAGATCGGTATTCAAGTTGCAATGAAAATTACAGTATCTTTGTGAAGCAACTTGCATGAGAAGCATCTGAAATCAATTCTAAATGTTTGTAAAATTATTCTCGGTCAGCAATAGAAAGCTTTCCGATGAGGGGACGAAATGGCGGAGGCGAAGGTTAAGGTTACGAATTAGCGATACCTGTTTGCTTAGGTACTGAATTTATTCCATCAAATACTGAACCATCATTAGCAGCTTGTTGCTACTATCTCTATCTATCTATATACCTAGGCTGCTTCCCCCAAGGAAAGGGAAGTAGCCGAGACAGGACGACACACTCCCCATTTACTCATCCATTCAAACACATTCATTCGCATCTTAGCCCCAAAGGGGAGAACGGACAGATCCTCACTGCACCACACCGCACAAGGGTCAACTGCGCAATGCAATCAGTGACATCCGCAGCAGGGCCCGACAGCAGAACTGGTTTACCCCTGCCACATCATAACAGACTACTACCTTTTATTATTAATAGAAAAATCGTGTCGGAATGACTAATTATCTACGCAGAGTTTGTCACAATTAATGGCTACTTAACCTCTCCCTAACACTCATCTACCTTCCCCCCACCCCTCCTTTCCCCCATCACTCACTTTCCCAGCAACTCCCACCCCCTGCTTCACTGCCAGCACTGTTACCAGATCATTTCTGTCTGTCGCTGCTACTGCCATCTACAGTGTCCCGCGCGGAAATTTCTCCAACTGTACTTAACATATTAATGCTTGCATACAATAAAGGTACCTACGGGCGAGCGAGCGCACACACACACACACTATATATATATATATATATATATATATATATATATATATATATATATATATATATATATGTATATATATGTAGATGGTAGGTGGGGACGCTCACCTTCACTCGATGTAGTGCTGCTTTGGGGGCCTACCCTTTCTTCTCCTCCTTCCTTCCTCTTCTGTCTTTCTTTCCTTCATTCTTTCCTCTTCCTTCTGCCTACGGGTGACTTTACACTGAGTGACAAGCCAAATGGTTCCTGTACACCAGGAAACCATTTACTACGCTGGATGGTAACCACATACCCAAATTATGGTGCCTCGTGGATTACTGGGTAATTAAGGCTCTCTAATCAGATTGAGCCTGTGTAGGTTTATATCCAAGGGATGGTTGGGGTTTATTGCTCACGCAATGCCACTCAGGGACGAGTGAGGCTGGTCACTCTCATCTTAAATGTTAGGACCAACTTGCTTGTCCCCGGGCTCCTACGCACCTCATGGGGTGGCATAGGACTGGATGATGGATGTATATATATACAGTATATGTATATACAGTATGTATATATATATAAATATATATATATATATATATATATATATATATATATATATACATGTATGTGTATATATATATATATACTGTATATATATATATATATATATATATATATATATATATATATATATATATATTTATATATATATATATATATATATATATATATATATATATATATATAATATGAAGATAGGTAGGTAGTTAGATAGATAAACGGTTATGTATGTTAACCCGCGGCGTCCCGTCGACGTACTTCCACGTCCTCATGTTATGTCACAGCTAATCCCGTCGACGTACCTCAACGTCCTGCAATTGCAAGGTTCATAATTTCCACAATTTTCAAAATTCGGGCGAGATTTTCGATTCGCCCACGTACCCAAGCCTCCCCTACCTGCTGCCAGGCAGGCAGCGTCCTAGACCCCACATGACCCGCGCTCGCCCTTGTCTCGGTCACTCACCTGCTAGCAGTGACCCAGGTCGGACATGGCGCGGAAAGGTCTCTCAGACGAGGAAATCGCATCCATCCTGGAAGCCTTCACTGGAGATAGTGATTCTCCACTCGACGATGATGTGGTAGATCGCAATTACGTCCAGCCAGAGGAAGAAATAAGTAGCAGTGATGAGGAGGTCCCTTCGCCCCGAAAAACACGGTATGTGACATACCGTAAGGCAAGGGAAGGCCAGCCATCCCGAATCTGATGAGGATGAGGATGAGGACGATGAGGATGACGGAGGCTTAGGACGTGATATCGCCGCGTGGTTGGGAAAAGAGAAAATATCACCACGAGGATCAGAAGGTGGGGCGAGACGACATGTAAGGTATGGTGAAAGTACTTTGTCTGGGGAAGTGGCAAGTGGTGTGGTGGGATTGCTGGGAGAAAGGGAAAGTGTTGTGGCGGCAGCGCGGGGTGAAAGTGAGAGTGGTGTGGGGGTAGTGCGGGGTGAAGGGGCAAGTGGTGTGAGGGAGGCAGCACGAGCACGTGGTGCTCGTAGGCCTAGGGGAGAGGAGGTGGAGTCACTCCCCAGCACTTCTTTCGCCCCTGAATATTCCCAAACTTGCTCCCCACAGCCCCAGGATGTGGGTAAAGGAAAGAAAGGGAAGGGAAAGGGTAAAGGAAAAGGGAGAGGGAAGAGAAGTGCGAGTGATGAGAGGCGCCGCTCTCCACCTCCCCGACCTCCCCCACCACCCTCACCTCCCCACCCTGACAAAGGGGACGATGGTGACGTGGCTGGAGACGGTGGTGTCACGTGGAACTGGGAAGATGGGAGTAATTTTACTCCCATCATTCACCCTTTCACTGAGGAGTGGCGGTCAGGTTGCACGGCTCCAGATGTAAATGCAGGTTCGTCACGGGTGGATTTTTTCAACTTGTTCTTTGGTGAGGCGTTTGTGGGTCGCATAGTTGAACAAACTAATATTTTTTCACAATCACAGCGCCGTGAAAGTGAACGTTTGGGAACCACGAGCAGGCATTCCCAACAGTATGACTATCCCGTGACAATTTCAGAGATGTTCCTATTTTTGGCCCTGGTTATCTTGATGGGTGTGGTAAGGAAAAACCAAATTCCTGCCTACTGGACAACTGACCCAATCATCCTCACACCTTTCTTTGGAAAGGTGATGAGTCGTAACCGATTTCAGTATATTCTCGGCCGCCTCCATTTTTTTGATGCAGAAGATCCAGCCAATGCAAATAACACCGATAAAATGAGGAGAATTAGGCTGGTATTTGATCATTTACGGCAAATGTTCCGCTCCTCATTTTATCCCTACAGAGACCTCGTCATAGACGAGAGTCTTGTGTTGTGGAGAGGCAATATTTCCTTTAGGCAGTACATACCCAGCAAGAGACACCGTTTCGGGTTCAAGATCTTTGTTATATGTGACTGTAAGACTGGTTATTTGCAAGACATAGTCTTGTACACGGGCGCACAGACAGATATAACAGAAGATCGGAGTATAGGACTTTCTGGGGCCGTGGTGAAGACAATGATAGAAGAGTACCTTCATCGTGGTCATGTGTTGTACCTGGACAACTGGTACACTAGCCCTCTTCTCGCTAGGTTACTCCACCAACATGACACCGGAGTCTGTGGTCCAGTCAAGAGAAACCGTCGCCATATGGTCAAGATAGGGAGGAAACTTGACAAGAACGAGGTGGTTTTCTTCCAGGCCAATAACATCCTTGCAACCCTGTGGAACCACAACAGGGAAGTTTGCCTCCTATCAACTGTTCACAGCCCCCTGATGCACCTCACAGACTCCGTGGATCACCGTAGCGAGAGGAGGCGCAACGTATGGAAACCCGAGTCTGTACTTGCCTATAATCTGAACATGAGGCAAGTTGATCAGTCAGACTCGATGATTTCAAGTGTTGACTGTGCCAGGACCACGATGAAGTGGTACAAGAAACTCTTTTTCCACTTGCTCGACATCACGGTCCTGAACGCCCACTACCTGCACACAATGACCACCGGAGTATCCGAGACCTTTGAGGGATTTGTGAGGGAGCTGGCACGTGAAATAATCGCCAAGCATGCCCAGGACAGACCCACACATCGCACCCGCACCCCCATGGCTGCTCAGACTCCCCTACGTCTTGCAGGACGCCACTATCCCAGCGCAATCCCTTCCGAACCAAACCGTCGTAAACCCCAGCGTCGCTGCCATGTATGTAAGCACTCGACAGTCAGACCATCCATTCAGAGAAAAGACACAAGATACGAGTGTGTCGAGTGCAATGTTGCGTTGTGCCTTCAGCCTTGTTTCAAGGAGTATCATAATTTCCTACACTACTGAAACTGTGTGGGAAGGCGAAATGACGCTCATTATAATGGTAAGGCCAGTCAGTAGGTGCTAAGTCAAATATGAAGTTGAAACGGGTGTTATTTTTTCAGAAAAGTAATGTATAAGTTGAGAATTAGTGTAAGTGGAAAGAATTGATATCAAAACTATACCCACTGTGTAAATCTGGTCAGTAAATATGTGATAGCAAGGAAATAAAGTGGAAACGGGTGTAATGTTAGCATGAATAAAACGTATAAGTTGAACAATAGTGTAAGTTGTAATAATTGATGTCACGAGTACACCCACATTCTGGTCAGTAAGTATGTGATAGGAATTATATACAGTGGAATTTGTTGTAATGTTAGTAGTAAGGTATTTTATAAGTTGAATACTAGTGTAAGATGAAACAAATGATATCGCGATAACACTCCCTGTGTAAGTACGCGCAAATATGACGCTCAGTTCCATCGTAACTTCAGAAATTATGTGATATCAATTATATCAAGTGTAAACATGTGCAATGTTAGTGGAGAATTATTATATAAGTACAAAAATAGGTTGTAAGTTGAAATAGTTGTCATAGCGACTTCACCGTGTGTGTTATTATGCGCTATTATTACGCTATATATTTACGTAAGGCCTGAAATAATCTCAAAACAGTTCTATAAAGTTGAAAAGTGTATAATAATATTAGAAAAGTATTATGTAAGTAGAAAAAAAGCAATACGAGTTGAAACAACAGTCACAGCGAGTTCACTCACTACGTAAATAAGCGCTAACATTACGCTAAATGTTATCAAAAGGCCTGTGAATATGTAAAAACAGTTCAATAAAATGTAAAATGGTATAATGTTATTGTAGAAGTATTATGTAAGTACAAAAAAATTATATGTATCATGATTTTAGAATGTTAGCGATTCAGCGTGACCAAGTTGCCCGATTCTGCTCGTTTCGCACGATGGTACAATGCTTATTTCTGCTCTATTTTTGTATAAAACCCAATATACTCTTTTATCACATGTTTTTATGTTTGTAATAAATACATTTCTACTTACTTTCATTGGTTTTCCAGACTTATAATACCATAGAAAACGTTAGAGGCTCAGACCGCCTACGGAGAACACGGGGCCAGGTGGGACCAAGGCATACCTGGTTAAGCTAATTAGGGACCCCGGGGACCACTTTCTTTGCCACTGACCATTGTTTCTGACCAAAAGCGAAAGTTTAAGCAAAAAAAAAAAAAGGGTCGAAAAATGGTCGGGATTGGGGGGTACCAGTGGTCAAAAAGTGGTCGGGACGGGGCGGGTTAATATGTGTATGTATCTATCTGTCTATCTATTTATATATACAGAGAGAGAGAGAGAGAGAGAGAGAGAGAGAGGTGGAGGGGGGGGGGTGCGCAGGGGAATGGAACTCCCCATCTTGGCGGCCATTTAAAGTCAGTTTAGCCATTCTACGCCAGCCAACTTGGCCATAGATCCGCACCCTCGCAGCTACCATCCGAGACCCAAGGAAGGTCAGCGTAATAATTATGAACAAATATGTGCATATCAGGCGACACAGATCTCCATTTAATCAACAGAAAGAAAATTACCTTTGCCAGTTTGAGGCGGCAGTTTAGAGATGTGAATGACAAAGAAGTTGGTTGGGGCAGAGTGTAATACGTTCCTTCGCAGGTTTGCACGTCTGCGTCCTGTCCTTTCAAAGCGATGACATACGGACTCTTACGCATACAGATTTAGTAAGCATAACATTTTCACTTACACACTGCATTGCTTACACTGGAAATCCTTCCCCATACGTAGCCTATTTTGCCAGCATGGAGAAGGGTAATTGTTCTTTTAAACATCCTTCAGAGAGAGGGTCTGGTCCTGCAAAGGATCTTATTTGAACTTAATAGAGTTACCTTCATAGATTACCCAGTAGACATAAAAAAAAGAAAAAAAAAAAGATAATCTTATACTTCGATCTAGAGAGAACATTACAGAATATCAGTAAAATCAAGTGTTAATTTTTTTTCTTAATGGGCATTACCTATGACTGTGTGTGTGTGTGTGTGTGTGTGTGTGTGTGTGTGTGTGTGTGAGAGAGAGAGAGAGAGAGAGAGAGAGAGAGACGGTGGTAGAAGATATTGTAGGAAGGAAGTGAATGAAGAATGAAAGAACGAAAATATATACATTCACAGTCTTAACTATTCTCCAGTAAATCACCCACAACTGAATTTGTACCTACTGTACAGTCATCAACAATATAAATCCCTTTATTTATGATCCATTCTTCCTGTTGTTAAGCCATAGTGATGAGTAAAGGACAGCCTCTTAATACTAAATCCATAAATGCAAGTGACATTCAGCCCATCCACTTTGGCGTCTCTCCTGACCTGATTAATATAACTGAGGGGTAGATGTAATATAACACAAACAGCGACCTCTTATTGAAATGCTTTCTTGATTGTTCTGGCTATGTTTCTATGTTGGAAATTTTTTACATCATGACGATGATCTGAACAGAGGACTGACCTGAAACAAGTCTTTTGGCATCAGCAACATTAACATTAATAACATTTGTTACGCAAAATATAATGACTTTTGGCGTCAGTAACATTACTATCATTAACATTTGTCAAGCAAAATACAAGGTCTTGTGGTGTCAGTAACATTAATATAATTAACGTCTGTCACGCAAAATACAAGCTCTTTTGGCATTAGTAACATTAATGTTCATAACATCCGCCACGCAAAATACAAGGTTAACTTCATCACTCGACAATCTAATGTACAATGTGTTTCATTCAGAGTGCCTCATTACAGTTTCATTCAGTTTTGGATGGACTTTTTGCATAGAAGAGGGTTAGAAACAATCTATATTAAGGCCTTCATTACCGGCCAAATACGAAAGGCAATCGTTTGGAAACAGGACATTAACAAACAAATAAGTAAATAATGACATTAATACATAATGAAACAAACCATCGTTATGAACAGACGGAGCACAAGCAAATCATCAGCCTTTGACAACAGCTACATGACTGTTATCTAGATGGCATTCATACGTTAAGCATAAAGTAAGCAAAAACTAATCGGGCAACAGTTTGTATATGCTCATCCATTTAAAAATGACAAACATTGAGTCTGGCCTCCGACCTACTCAGGCGAAGACGTGCTATCGGAGCTATTCCCAGGCGGCTATTTAAGGTGGCACCTGCCCAACGATTCTCCCGAATGTGTTCTAAGGAGTTTATACGAGACTGCAGATGGAATTCCTCCAATCGTTTTGAAAAAGCGTTCCAGGAACTTGCTTTTATTCTAGCTAAGTCACTCAGAATATCCATTCGTATTTTTTCGTACCCTAAATCTTGGAAAGAAGCCAATATCCACCAATTCCGAAGAAAGGAAGTTCCATTGATCCCTCTGATTACAAACCAATAGCTATCACACCTTCTTTTGGTAAAGTATTTGAGACTGTTATTAAAATATACATTGTTAAACAGCTTGAATCCAACAACTAAATAGTTACAAACAGTATGGTTTTCGCCACAAATGATCCACTGTTGATATACTCGATATCTTGACTCTCAGAGTCCATCAATCAGTTAATCAATATGGAGAAACCCATGCAGTAACCCTTGACATTTCTAAAGGTTTTTGGCAGAGTGCGGCACCGTTCTCTACCAACCTAATTCCCTTGGAATGGCCTATCATCTTTAGTTCCATTGATTCCCTCATATCTCAGCAACAGAAAGATAAAAGTAGATGATGTATATTCCAGTTTCCACTCGGTTAACGCCGGTGTGCCACAAGCATAAGTCCTGGCTCCAACTCTCTTTCTAATTCATATTAATGATCTCTTGCCTATTACCCATAATTCCATTCACACAAATGCAGATGATTAAACGCTTCACAGTTCCTTTACATTTAAACACCCATTCACAGCGTTTGGTATCTCTAACTCCCAGCTCAGTACAGCAGCCTCCATAAATCAAGACTTGTCTATGATAACTGAATGGGAAGAAAATAAAACTCTCATTTAATGATAGGAAAACCAGATATATACAATTTTTATTTATAGACAGATATTGCCTGATTCCCATATTACCTTCACTGCAACCAATTCTCCTACGGTACCTCTAAAAGTATTGAAATTCTCGGTGTTTCGCTTAACAGTACCCTCAGTTAGACCTCTCAAGTTAGACCACTTGCCAAAACCACTTTAAAGAAATTTGGATTAATGTACAGAACCCATAACTTCTTCACTAACGAGCAGTTAGTTATAAGTTACAAGAGTCAAATGCGCTCTCAGCTGGAATGTTACTCACCCCTGTGGAGTGGATGTGGAGAGATTGCATTAAAACAAATGGACAAAACTCAGAAAAAATCTATAGGAATTATTAATAACCCTGCTATTACAACTGGACTGCCTCCTCTACAAGAAAGGCGGACTGATACCTCCCTTGCATTATTTTACAGATACTTTTATGGCAAATACTTAGACGAAATTACATCTATTGTGCCACCTCTCCACGCCTTCCCCTGTGCTACATGGGCATCTGGTAGCACTCATGATGTGACCGTTACACTACCATACTGCAGAACTTCTGGTTTTCAGGATTCTTTTGTTCCGCGAACTGCTTCTCTTTGAAACTCCTTCCCCAGAATAGTTTTCCCTCAAACATCAACCTTCAACAGTTCAAGGCCAACTGCTACATATTCTTTATGATTGGAGGACACCTATAATCTGGTGTATGTATTTTTGTTTTTCTCATCCTCTGTTCATATTCTGTAAAAAAAAAAAAAAAAAAAAAAAAAAAATAGGCCTTGCCGTAGCAACAATGATCCAAGAAAATTGCATGCTGCTGCTGAAAATGTTTGCAACAACGATCATAATATAAAACATAGAGTTAACATCAACTATATGACCATTGTAAATAGCTTTTTATTTCCTAAGTCTAAAAAAAAGCTAACTTCGATAATATGAGCAAGGAAATTGCTGTCACCAACTGGATTACGTTACTTCAGGTGGATAACATCGACGACATGTGGGAAATATTCACGGATCAACTGATGTCTATTGAACGAGAAAATATACTGAAAATTGCCCAAAGAAATAATAAACCAGTTTGGATGTCGAAGAATGTTGAAGATATGATCGGTTGCATGAAAAATGTAATTAAAAATATTAACGTACGAGAAATCACGATGACGGTACTGAATGTTTTAAACTACAGCAGCAGTGTGCAATAATATTCGGAAATATAAACGAGAGTATGAGGCAAAAATTTATCGCGAAGAAAATCAAACTCCCATTTTTTTTTTTTTTTTTCATTATGGAAGGCGATTTGTCCATGATAACCGAACGAAAATAACATTACTGAACGACTTCCACAGTGTTTCCACAAAAGAAAATAGCGTAAACATTCCCATCCCACGACCAGTTTTCTCAGAACAAGATGATAAGTTATAAACCAACGAAGTGACAGGAACAGTGTTAAATTATCTTCAGAAAATCGACCGAAATCAATTGGTCCAGACCAGATACATCCTCTTTTACTGTGTGAATGTTACTGACAGTTATCCTTTCCTATAGGTAAAGCATTCAATAAATCATTAGCTGAATGTAGAGTACCTAATCACTGCGGACTCGCTAATATATCAGCTATCTTTAAAATGAGCGATAAAAAAAATGCGCCTAAAATTACAGCACAGTAAGCCTAACATCAGAACTGTGGCAAAATTTTGGGAAAATTGTTAGATATAAAATTACCGTGTTCCTTAATAAACATAATCGTATAACAGATAATCGGGACGGTTTTCGTAATAACAGATCACTCTTTACAAATCTTCTTGAATTTTTTACACATTCGATAACTGGGTTGCAAAAATACTGACAAATGTTTCCAGAAGGCATTTGATAAGGTCTCACATCTAAGACTACTACAAAACTAAAACCCCATGGCCTCTCTGACAAATTATGGTCATGGATTGGAGATTGGTTAACGAATCGCAAGCTGCGTGTAACGATGGCCCACCCATCCACAAAATATCATTTAAATCCGTTCGTAACATTTTGAGTAATCTTGCTAACAGACAGACAAATAAACCAACGCGGGGTCAAACATAACCTCCTTGGTGGAGGTACTGAATACCGGTACCATATTTTCGATATCCCACTGACGGAAGTAAAAGACGAGAAGGATTTAGGTGTTAGTATCAGGTACGACCTCAAAAACTACAAACAGTGAATAATAGCCAGTAACAAGGCAAACAAAATGCTCAGATTCAACGCAAGGAACACTGATCATGAAGCGCCTGATGTAATCTCAGAGTTGTATAGCTAAGTCATTAGTTAGACCAGACCCAGAATATTTGTGCAGCAATGATCCCCGAATCTTATTATGGACGAAAAAAGACTCGAGAGAGTGCTAAGCAGACCAACAAAAATGATCCCATCGCCGGGAGATTTACCCTACAAAGCGCGACCAAAGAAACTAAAATATGTTGTCTCGAAAGAAGCTACGGCCCAGAGAATATCGAATACAAGCATTTAAAATTCTTGACAAGTTTGACGATGTTAGCTATGATAATTCATTCGAAATACAGAATGATAATGTGACCAGAAATAATGGAAACTCAAAGCAAGAGATGGATCACCAATATAAGGAAAAATTGATTTAATGTTCGCGTAGTGGAACGATGGAGTAGGCTATCAGCAACAGTGATTAGTGGAAAAAAGATTGATAGGTTTAAAATTCGAACAGACAAATATTTTAAGACCAGGTTATAAGTGAGTCTTGTTTACTTCCAAGCTGAAGTGCAGGTTGACGACTAAGGACGTTTGCTTCATAATGAGAATATTTGCCGATTGTGTATGCCACTATTTTACAGATATAAGTAACAGAGATAACACAGTGCATAGTCGTTGTTCTTCTGCCTCTCCTATAAAAATTTCCATGTTTGTTCTTTCTAACGAGTATCGCGTTATTCCCTTTTTTTTTTCCGGTTTAATTGGATGGTGTATTGGGAGGGGGGGAACCTTCATCTTGTCAAAGTCAAAGTCAAATAATTTATTTAGCCAATTAACAATACATGGCATACAGAAAGGAAATAATTACATAAATAGGACTTAGCCTTTTGAGAGTGGGCACTCTCCTTAAAGGCACCTGGTTATATGCAGCATTGGTCAATGCGATATATGCTTAGGGCTAAATTATAACTAGAACAAACTGAAGTTTTCGTAGTAATAGTAGTAGTAGTACCAGCAGTTAGTGGAAATAGCAGTAATAATAACAATGATGATAAGTTGAATAATAGTATATTATTATTATTATTATTATTTTTATTATTATAAAGATAATATTGAGAAAAAAATGAAAAAAAAGGTATAATAATAATAATAATAATAATAATAATGCGATACTAATACAATGAAAATATCTTTCACCAAATCCTAATAAACATGGATATACAAGAAAATGAGAGGTGGCTCAATCGGTAGAGAGGTGGGCTACAGTCCCAAGGGACCCAGGTTCAAATCCCCGCTGGGGCAGGGAACAGTTTAAGGATTTGAATTACATTAAATCAAGCTTTACTGATCTATCAGAAGCCCCGCCGACATATCGTAAAAATACCCCCGCTAATACCAATACACCAGTCCTGTATGAGTCAGCCCTAGCATGTATGCAATATGGACGGTGGGTGTTAGCGCCGAAGTGGTGACATGCAGAGGTGCATGGTATGTAGGAGGACTGCTGGGCCTTGATAGCAGTCTGTGAAGCCTATGCCCAAAGTCGGACACACACACACACACACACACACACAAACAGAAGTATAGCCTATTTTCCTTTGTTGTAAAGTTAGTATTTCGACAATAAGCAGACTTGAACGCAGATACTTCACTTTTATCCCGAATACTACAAGGGATACTATTCCAATTTCTTGCTCCGCGATATGTAATTAATGACTGAGATTGTCATGCGCTCATAAAGGGAATCTTAAGTTGTCCACTGTTTCTGAGACTATATGTTTCATTTATTAAACTGGACGTAGTTATGGTGTATTTATTAACTGCATTAAATACAATAAGACTGAACAATAGAGGTTAATATCATTCAGTCTGAAGATGCCATGTCTCTTAAACCAGGGAGCAGTGTGGTCATGCTTCTGTAGGTGATTTATCGTTCTTATGGCTCTCTTCTGAGCAATAAAAAGACTATTTAAAGCAGACCTACCACCACCACCCCATACAGTACTGCTATAAAAAAGCAGTGGAAATATTAACGAATAATAAATAAGCTTTAAGGCTGAAATTGTTAGCTTATCACGAATCAAATACATTATTCCACACTGTTTGCTTATTTTGGTTTTGAGATGGTGAATATGAAGGTGCCATGATAAATTTTCTTTATTTACGACACCAAGAAACTTAGTACTGCTCACTCGCTCAAGCACCTGATCGCCAATTACAATATTTGGTTGAATAATTATCCCCTTTTTCCTATGAAAAATAATGTAGTGAGTTTTACTTATATTAAGCGTGAGTTTATTACAGGAATTCCATTTATATACATTTGCTAAGCAATGATTTACGTTATTAGACAGTTCATGGAGACTGTGATGACTAGCATAGAAGGTAGGCTACTATCATCGGCAAACAATAGGCATATCATGTGATGAATTAACAATATATATATATATATATATATATTAAGAATAGGAGTGGTCCTAAGACGATCCCTGTGGAACACCGTCCTCTATGGGCATATAACGGGACTGGCGTTAACGAAATTGAGCAAGTTTTTTACTGTTACATAGATAAGAAAACCAATTATTTGCAGTACCTCTTATCCCATAATGTTCAAGTTTTGTTAATAAAATTTGGTGGTTTTCTGTGTCAAATGCCTTTGCCAGGTCCTGAAATACACCCACAGTAAATTTGTTTTCATCGAAGGAGTACAATACGACTTTAGTAAATGATAAAAGAGCACTCTTAGTTGATAACTTTTCCCTGAACCCGAACTGTGAATCAGTTATAATATTATCTGTACAAAACCTGACCAATCCACAATAAACTAGCTTCTCAATGATCTTATTAATTGCTGGCAGTATGGAGATAGGACGATAATTATGCATAAGTTCTCGATCACCAGATTAAATATTGGTATTACTTTTGCTATATATATATATATATATATATATATATATATATATATATATATATATATATATATATATATATATATCTATCTAGAAAAATTCCCGATGTAAAGGAAAGGTTGAAGAGAAAGTTACAGGAACCAAGATGTCACTGATCTCATTAATAAGGTATATCGTCATATTCCACACCAGCATTCCTTAAACTTTTTATAGTGTTTGTAACTTTTTATTCCGTAGTTGGTACTTGGTAGCATATTAAAATCATGTTCTTGTCTGTTATGCAGAAAAGATTCATAATTAGATTATCAGTAATCTGTTCAATTAGGTTTTTGGCAACATTGGTGAAGTAATTATTAAAATGTTCTGCGATTTCCAGGGCTGATTTACTTTATTATTGTGAACAATGAAAATACAGTGTTTACTCTGGGATATATTGGATTTATTTAGTATGGTGTTGATTGTATTCCACGTTTTCCTACTGTTTCCTGCATTTTCATTTAGTTAGTTCTTGTGGTAGTTAGCCTTTACTCTTCGTATTGTAGCTCTTACTTTATTACGTAACTTACGAAACGTCTCACCGTAGGCTATGTGATAGGTTGTTTCGCATACTGTCTTTGAAGTTTGTTTCTCTCTGTGATCATTAGTTTTATATCTGTCGCAATGTAAGACCTGTCATTATGCTTAGCCAGTATCTTTCTTTGTTTACATGGGAAATGATTATAAAACACAGTAGAGAACATAAGACTAAAATTACTGTATCCTACTTGAGGGTGTTTAGCACAAATAACAATATCCCATGACACTTTACCTTTTCTTTAAAAACACTAATATTTTTCATTCATTCATTGCCAGACGCCATGTATCCCAAACGGGGTGGCCAAGGCTTAGAGTTAATTGCTTTACAGGGAGGGGCACTAATCCTCCACCAACCCCACTTGACACGTAGGGAGAACGTTATGCCAACAGCATCTGGTGTTCCCAGGCGGTCACCCATCCAAGTACTAACCAGACCCAACGTTGATATTACTTGCACTAAAATCTCTGTACTGTCTTATGATTTCTGCTTTTAACTTCTGTTCAGTTAATTTAAACGTAGAGATAACAGGAAAATGGTCTGCGATGTTATTAAAAATTATGTTATTACACAAATTTTATAATTATTCGTCCATATGTGGTCTATAAGAGTGACAGATGTCAAAGTAACACGGGTTGGTTTGTTTATGGTATTGTAAAAATTATGCGAGTGATGGATAAAAGGTCAGCAATTCTCGGATTTGTATTGCTCTTAAGAAGGTCAGTTAGTCATCACATATATAACAAGACTTACCTGCCAAACTAAGGGTATCCATAATGTTACGAAAGTCATTAAGAAAATGTATTATGTTAGTGCTGGGGCGTCTGTATATAATCCCTACAATTACACTCTCTGCATTCAATTTCACTTCAATAAACATAATTTTACAGTGCTATTTTTTAACGGGTAAATCATTTCTAACGTTGCCTGACTAATTTTGCATTACATGTAGCGCAACCCCGCCGCTTCTTCGTGAGCAGTTACTTGCGAAAAGAGTATAGTCAGGAATTTTATATAAGTGTTCAATGTCATCAGATAATTTTGTCTCACAGAGACCTATATCAAATCGGTACCTGATAGGATCGAGACACTGATAGAAAAATTCATCATAACGCAGTGGTAAGCTTCCTATAGTATGGCACACAAGGGAAAATTTTTCACTCAAATGACTGTGCTTATGATTTACGTATGAATCACAAACTATATATTCAGAGACTGGCAAACTGACATCACAGAAATTCAGCATAAAGTTGTCGGGGTCATACGCCGAAGTACGGTTATCGCTGTTATAGTCAAAAGAGTTAAAATACATGACATCTAGTTTAGCTAAATCATATGGGGAATAATCAGTAGAATCAGTAGAATCCTTTTCTCTTACATGTTGGTTATATGCTATTAGAATAAGTAATTTTTCCAATAGATAACGTCGTCATAGGCCAGGAGGCCTACCGTTATCTGTACTTCCAATGTATCCTATGTAAAAAAAAAAAAAAAAAAAGTCTCACATTTGATGATCCAGGTAGGAAGTGTGCTAACAAGCATAAAGAATCTATACTATACACGAATAGATGCAAAATGATTACAGCCTCACCCCCCCCCTCTCTCTCTCTCTCTCTTTCTGTGTGTGTGTGTGTGTGTGTGTGTGTGTGTGTGTGTGTGTGCGCGCGCACACACAATGTCTCGCTAAAGGCTTAAAACAATGGAAGTGAAACTGTTAGAAGGTACTTACAATTTTGGTATTTTTCAGGTCAACAGAGATGTCACCTAGGTTTGACACCTGTTAGTCAGTGACAGACAATGTTGTCAGGCGGCTTTCCTTTCCGCCTAACGAGAGAGAGAGAGAGAGAGAGAGAGAGAGAGAGGGTTGTACATCTACAATGCGATATCTATTTCTTCATTCACAGCATGAACAGACGATTTTATTCGCCAGAAATTCGTGATTTCTGTGGTAGTGGTGGTGGTGGTGGTGGCCGCAAAACACATGCTCCAGAGCGAAACGTGGTTCAGAGACGGGTCAAATTTGAACTAGAAAGCACTCAGAGAGCGCATACCTCTGCCAGTGCCATTTTCAGTAAAAAGGATCTGGATCCGGATCCTTGGTTATATAATCCGTATCCGGATCTGTCCCCAAATTTAATCGATCTTCCTTGGCCTCCCTCACTATTTCATCAAAATCCTTTCATAACTTTTTGAGTAAAGCTCCTAACAGTCAGATAGAATAAAAAAAAAAAAAAATAACTAAAATGCAGTCTCACAGAGGGCAGCCCAACACCCCCAGAAGGAGCCTACGGAGAGGCCAATAGAGCGCGTCCTGACTCCGGGCAACAGGGACATAAGTCCGCCCGGGCCGCGTGCCCCAATGACTCGGAGCTCGCCCGCCGCCACCATAGCAAGAAAGCGAGACTACCTTCCAGGCAACCCAACCACCGACAACCACGGGGTGGGGCTATTATTCTAGCTCCAGTCAACACCCCTGAGACGGCCGGTAGCCTCTCAACCCTCCTACAGGAGATGGCCTGCAGCCGCTCTGGAGGTATTAAGGAGACGGCCAGTAGCTGCTCCCATCTTCATCAGGAGACAGCCGGTAGCCGCTCTGAAGGTGCCCCTAAAGAGACGGCCTGTAGCCGCTCGACCCTCCTACAGGAGACGGCCAGTAGCCACTCTGGAGGTAATAACGAGATGGCCCATAGCTGCTCTGAAGGTGCCCTAACAGAGACGGCCTGTAGCCACTCGACCCTCCTGCAGGAGACAGCTGGTAGCTGCTCCGGAGGTAATAAGGAGACGGCTGGTTGCCCACTCCCACCTTCGTCAGGAGATGGCATGTAGCTGCTCTGAAAGTGCCCTCGAGTCGGCCTGTAGTTGCTCCCTTCCCCAGGCCACTATAGCGATGGCCAGTAGCCGCACCCCTAGAAGGCCATGGTCAGTGCTGGGCCCTAAGGCAAGAGACGGCCTGTAGCCGCTCCTCCATCAGGTGCCGACTCCTACCCATTAGACTACGACCCAGAGGGAGACCCCAGCTTGGAGGACTACTGGAGAGGCCCTGTGACTACCACTAGGCTCTTCTCACTTCAGCCGGTTCCTGGGAGGACTCGCCTGATGGACCCCGATGTAAGCCGACGCTGCAGCCCACTCATGACGGCTTCCCCGACCACTGGAGACTACAGCCCAAGGGACCTTCAGACCACACCCAGGACCCCCGGGCAGGACATCCCTACACCCCAATGCCGGAGATCTTCATCTTCCGTCAGGCGACTGAGTGAGAGGTTCAGGCAGCTGTTCGGTCCCAGCCCCAAGGGCCAGACTCCCTCCCCAAAGCCCCGAGAGTGTGGGACCCTTCGTCACCAGCAGACCTGGACAAGAGAGGACGCCCCTATGTGTGATCCCGTGGCCCCTGAATACGGAGGCCCCTGGCAGAACTCAGCCCCATCCGTAGGAGACTGAGTCGTTCCCACCGCCCTTGTACCTGACCGCCATTACGCCCAGTCCCGAAAGTGAGTGACAGTGAAAGCACAGTGTCAGTGATATAGTGAAGCAAGTGCAGAACAGTGAATTATCAGAATATGCCAAGTCAGTGAGAAAAGCATCAGTAGTAATATAAATGAGATGTGGAATAAATAAGATAGCAGTGAAACAGCGAGTACAGCAGGGCAGTGAAATAAATGCCTGTAAGTGAACACACTACCATATAGTGACATACCCTCACCTTAAGATCATACGGAGGCCCCAGTGTAAGCACAATAGTTAACTACACAATTGACAAACCAGTTAGACTGCAAACAGTGAAAACAATGCCACGAACTCCACCCGACAGACAAAACCTAGACTTTCCCAGGTAATAGTGTTTAGCTTCACTGCCCTAAGACTCCTGACTGTAGTGCTATTCACCTTACCCGATCTTGTCCCAAGTAGTATTCTGTGTGATACTAACACCCATAATCTAGGCCTAAGGATTATAGTTATTCAGCATAACTACTTTTGTGACATCTACCCATTCCACTGTAGAATTTAGCAATATATGTGTAAGGTTGTTGCCTTGATTATTTTTTGTCCTGCCACTCTCTTATTTGTTTAAGCTCTGGTCTAGAAAGAGAACCCAGCTACACCCTAAGTGTTAAAGGGACGGGAAGCCGGCCCTAAAACACATAGCATTACAATAACCTTCTTGGCAGAGGTAACAAGTGGTGAGAGGCCAGAAATGGCTGTGAGGCTCCTGTGTGCGTGTACATTATCTATCTATCTAACTAACGAGAGAGAGAGAGAGAGAGAGAGAGAGAGAGAGAGAGAGAGCAGCAGCAGCAGCTGCAACTACAAGTTCAGTGCTGAACAAAGGCCTCCCCCAACCTTCTCCACGAATTCCTTGACTAAACCAATCTCTGGTAGCTATTGTTGGGAAACTTCTCTGTCTCATATCTCCACCCCTTGTCTGGCCTTTTTCTGCTACGTGTGCAATCTCTTGGAGCTCAGTCAGTCAGCCTCTTGCTCCAACAATTATCCCTTATTCCTGTTACATGAACTGCTCACCTCCATTTTTGTTCTTTTATAATTTGTATAATATCTTTGACTTTAGAGTGCTCTCTCACCCAAGCTGATCTCTTCCTGTCTTTCAAAAATATTTCCAACATTGAACTTTCCATTGCTCATTGAGAACGGGTTAGTTTATTTTCCATTGATTTTTGTCAGTTTCCAGGTCTCAAGACCGTATGCCGCAGCTGAGATTATCAATATACCATGGCTGCTTCCCCCAAGGAAAGGGAGGTAGCCGTGACATGATGACACACTCACTCATCCACACAAACACATTTATTCACATCTTAGCCCCAAGGGAAGAAGGGACAGATCCTCACCGCACCTTACCTCACGAGGGTCAACTGTGCAGTGCAATCAGTGACAACTGCCACAAGGCCCAACAGCAGAGCTGGTTTACCCCTGCCACATTGTAATGGACCCATCCCCTTACCCACACCTGACCTGATCAGCCGATCAGACCAAATGTGGGAGAATATCCTCTCAGGGCTGTGTCCTCATTTATTCATTCACAGTTTCGCTCCAGTCATTTCTATCACGTGCAGCCACTCTTCCTTGCACATCAGACATCCCTCTTGCATCCAACGCTCTCTTTACACTGTCCACGCATCCTATTCGTGGTCTTCCTCTCAGCCTTACATCTCTCACATCAGATCCAATTATCTTTTTCACCAATCGCTCATCATCCATTCTCTCCATATGCCCAAACCATTGCAACACGCTCGAGATTATACAGCTGCTATCTTTGTTGTTGTTTCATACAAACTGGCGAGGTATTTTCATGATGTCTGTGTGTTTATTTGATGCTGTCAGTCCAACTGTAATCTGCCTTTTTATTTCGTTTTCTTGTTTTCTCGTTAGTTTTAGTATTTGCCCCAAGTAACTGTACTCCTCAACTTCAAGACTGTCTTTATTTTGATGCTGTGCTTTGGTGAATTTGGATAAAAAATTACTTTAGTGTGACCTTTTTTCATCTTTAGTCTTGCTTTGAGACTTTCTGTTTAGGTCATTTAACATTTCTTGTAATGAATCTGCTGTTTCCGAGACTACAAGAATGTCATCTGCAAATCTTAAATGTTTAAGCATTCTCTATCGTTAATTATTTTGTTCTACCATTGTAGTTTTCTGAAAATGCCTTCAAGGCATGCTGCAAGTAACTATGGTAAGACCGCATTTCCATAAGGCACGCCTTCCGCAGTCTTAGTTTTTTCCCTGAGTTTTTATGCTATGCTAGGTGTTTTTAAGTCAACTTCTCATCCTAAGAACACTAGCTACTGAGAAGGTCCTCCGTCGAGACCAGAACTAGAATTCACTACAAGAGGAACAGGACATAAAAACTTGGCAGACCAACCTTACACATATATTACTTTAATTACAATACAATATATAGCAATAATATTCAAGTACAGATAAATATGGACACTATCAGGCTTGTCTTGGCTGTTGGGGCCTGGGCTAGTTACAGGTGGCGCCCAGACGTGGGAGGTAACTCGTTGGGTGTGCTCTCCCATAGGGGGTCACGGAACTACTGCCAGGGGTGATACTGTCCTGAGGGGGCTGTTGGTTGGCGTACAGGGAGGCCCTTTCCTGGTGGGGCCTCAACGTGGGAGGTGGCCCTCTGGACTGGGGCCGAATAGAGCCAACTGGTGTGCCTGCCTTTGCCTGCTCCTGGCAGAGGGTCATCTGCGGATGGGGCTCGGAAAGCCCCACCCTGGGGTGCTGGGAGTGTCCCTGGGTGACTGAGGGCTGCGGTCTCCACTGGGTTGGACTGCTGACAGGAGCTGCCTGCGGCTTCCCTTCCTCATGGTGTCCATCAGTAGCGGGTGTCATCCAGGGGCAGCCTGTATGGCATGGATCCCTGGGCTCGGGATAGGGCCTCGCCACCACTCCTCGAATCACAACTCCTCTGGGAGGCTGCACCTGTGAGGAGAGAGAGACGTCCCACTCAGCCTCCGGATGGGTGGTGGGCTGAGCCAGGGACTTCCTCTGAAGGGGCAGTCTCAGGGGCTGTGGATGAAGGGTGTACAGTGGCCACCCTTTCCCTGGTGCATACAGTGGCTGTCACAGTGGTTCCATGAGCCCTAGAGACAACAGATGAAGGGCGTACAGTGGCCATCCCTTCCCCAGTGTGTACAGTTGCCGTCAGCTCGGTGTTGTTCCCTAAGGAGGAGACAGACGAAGGATGTACAGTGGCTGTCCCTTCCCCAGTGCATACAGTGGCCATTACCGTGGTTCTGCCTCTGCCTGGTTTACCAGCCGACGTAAATACAGTGGCCATCAAGTCCTGCCTGATGCGTACAGTGGCTGTCACTGCAGGGCTGGCCCCAGGACTGGCTGCAGCAGATGTGAGTACAGTGGCCATCACTGCAGGGCTGGCCCCAGGGGTGGCTACAGCCGACGTGTGTACAGTGGCCGTCGCGTCCTGCCCAGTGCGTACAGTGGCTGTCACTGTGGGGCTGCAGGGGGCAACAGCTGAAGGTCGTACAGTGGCCGTCCCTCCCCCGGTGCATACAGTGGCTGTCACTGTGGTGCTGCTTGGGACTGTGCAAAGACAAGTCCCACCCCAATATTGGTGAGGGCTGGCCCAGCTGTGATATAGTTGACCAGGACTGCTTTCCTGCTGGTGGCTGTGTTGAGAGGAAGAGGGGCGCAGGGTCGTGGTATTCCTAAGCCCATCTCGCTCGGGCCTGTCGCTCTCTTCATACACCTCCCCGAGGTTTCCCCTTGGAGTGAGTGTGGGGCCGTGGGTCCTTCCTCGGGTGGGTGTTCCGACACCCCTCCCTGGGTTTCCCGTGGGGGTGGGCATCTCACTTTATATACTGTAACTGTAGCAGTCCCTTTTTTGTATATATTTTCAAGCAGTTTTACAGTGTTTCCATATATCTGCTATGTGCTCCACCGAACTGAAAGCCTTTTCATAGCTGACAAATCTTAAGTGAAATGTTTTTATCATATTCTGTAGTTTTCTGAAATAGCTGATTCATTCTCTGTAGATGATTGGAAGTCAAAAACCTGCTTCGGAATCATGCCAGCTCACAAGGTTAATTTCTTCCAAATTTGTTGTTATTGTGTTTATAAGGACTTCATTGAAAAGTTTGTAAATATCTGATAACTTATCAGTTACTAAAATAATTTGAGCTGCCTTTCTTGTAAAGCAGAATAACTTGCATTACACCATGATTTGGGAATTCTCTCCGTTATACACTTAATGAATAAATGGGTGAGCTGGTTTTTGAGTTTGTACTTCTGCATCCAACTATATACCGTAATAGCTACTATTCTGTGGTCTCCTGAGGTCTTTCCTCTTTTCATGATTTTAAGAGAAATGTTTGCTTCACCTGGTGTTATCTCTGGTGTTTCACTTATATCAACTGAAACGTTAGCCGTTAGTACTATTATCTTTGATGTATATAGTTCTTTTGAAGAATTCTTTAACTCTCTTCACTGTCTTCTCTCTGCCCTTGATGAATTCACCATTTTTGTCTTTCAGTGATGTTATTTGTTGTTTTCGTAGTGCCATTTTACAGCTGACCTGTTTCAGATTTTTTCCATGTTTGATGGTTTCTTTAATCTGATCCATTTTTATCATTCGTTTTTCTCTTCTCTATCTCTTGTTGATACCGGGAACCTTATTTAATTCTGCTGTTTCTATTTTTTCCTTTCTTATTTTTTTTTTTACTTTCGTCACATTTCTTGTATTCATGAGCTCAAGGGTAGTTTTTGTGTACTTGTTAGCTTTCATTTTGTTAGCTTTCTCTACTACGTAAACTGAAACCCTTAATACTCTTGTTAGTCTTTCATTCAATTCATCAATGTCACACTCAGCATAACATACAAAGGCAGCTTTGTTTTCACTTACTTTTACTAAAAATATCTTTTTATTCTTAATCAGCTTCCTTCTTTCACTTCTGAAATTCAGTCTCGTTATTCGACCCACCATTCTACATCTGCTCTGTTAATAACTGCGACATTATTGATCATACTGTTCTTATCGGCCATACATAATGATGTCGATATCATTCTTTGGTTCTCCAACTGGGCTTCTCCACATCTATTTTTTTTTTTTTTTTTTTTTTTTTTTTGTGAGGAAGATTGTGTTCATTATTCTCATGTGGTATATTTCAACAAAATCTACCACCATTTCATCTCTGTTTCCTCTCTCATACTCTGAATTTTCCCATACATGCTTCTTTATTTTTTGATATGCCAACTTTTGCATTGAAGTCTCCCACGAGTATAGTATATCTGGTCTTTTCTTATTCCATAATCTGGGAGAATCTGTTATAGAACGTTTCTAGTTTTTTCATTAATGCTTTGAGAAAAGGATCTAAATTATGCTATGTTGAATTTATGAGTTGAATGAACTTTACACACCCACCCACCCACCTACCCACATCCACACACACACACACACACTATATATATATATATATATATATATATATATATATATATATATATATATATATATATATATATTTCCAGAAGCCTCAATCCCGTACGGGGTGGCCACAAACAAATCGCCTCCACGTCGCCCTGTCCCCCGCCATTTCACTGCCCTACTCCCAACTCACACTCCCCTCTTTCATATACCTCTCCACTCCATCCATCAATCTCATCCTCGGCCTTCCCCTCCCTCTCCCCCCCTCCACCTCACTCACACACACTCTCCTTGCCAGTCTCTCACCCTCCATCCTCTCCACATGGCCAAACCACCTCAGAGAGTTCCTCCTAATGCTTCCAATCACATCCACATCCACACCCACAATGCTCCTTTATATCCTCATTTGTCAGCCTGTACCTATCTATCTATCTATAAAATATCTATCTGTATCTATATCTATCTATCTACTGTATCTATCTATATCTGTCTATCTATCTACCTATCTATATACATATATAAAATAGCTAACAGATTTGCCAGTCACTAACCTATTGGATTCCAGGGTTCCTGGGCGAGGCACTGTGCTGGGAGGGTACTAAACTTACCGTCTTCTGCCTATCGGCTCATAGTCACGAAGCTAATAGGTCCCTACCCGGGGGTTTCCTACTTTATTAACTTGTGAAAACTCCCAGTTCTGTTCAATATTGAGGACACTGGGCTCCAATGGGATATATATATATATATATATATATATATATATATATATATATATGTATGTATATATTCCATCATTTCAATATCCAAGTCAGTGCAATATTGGAGCTGCAAGCTTGGCCATATTAACCCCTCACACGCTGGGGGGTTTCCGACATCATGCACTCCTCCTCACGGGGAATTTCCTTGATTTTGGAAATAGTACCCTTACTTCAAACCCTAATTTCTGCCAAACTATAAAAGCAAGAGAAAAAATTAAGGATACAACAGACTCACCAACTCTTCCTCTTTCAAATGAAAGTGCAGTATCCTCAGGTCTCCAGGTGGTCCCATCAATGAGGAAGAATAAGTTAAAGATGACTAGTTTTCCGTGTTTTGGTGGGCTGTTTCCAAGCGCACGCCACTGGCAGTGGCCTAGGACTCACTGGCTAGCATTGGCAGCCCTGAACAGAGTTGTGATAGTAACACTGCCTGGGCTTCCTTTCTAGGAAACCCGGAATTGTCCACTCAGGCTTCAACTTTTCCTTACTCGCCTTGATAAAGATGAGTCATTACCCTGTTCATGTGGCTCCCCATAGGGTTTTCCGCCCCTTTCATAGTGCTACTATGCCCTGTAGGTGTGTGGGAAAAGAATAGTCCTTTGATTTTCTGTACTCACTTCCTGCATAAAATATAATAATTTCCCTTTACTACGGCACTTATATTTACATTTGACATCACAGTTACAGGTAATTGCACTTTGAGAAGTACAGTAGATGCTCTGGCAGTTTCAGACAGTATGATTGAGTAGGCCTATGAGTTAATTGTTGTCCTAAAATTGTGACCAATTTGTACTAATCAGAGGCATCGTGAAAATATTACTAATGTTATACACAACTTACATTTTTTTTGTACTTCACATCACAAAATTGCTTATTCTCATATATTCACCATCATTTTCTGAGTAACGAGGGAAAAAATTTAGTTATAGCAAACCAGGTCATTTTCTTTCTCGCCCATGCACTCCTAGTTTTCTTTCATGTGGCGGGTAGGGCTACTCAAGGTATTTCCAATCATTGTTTCACAAATAACCATAAACAGTAACACTTGGTGCATTGCACTTGTAAAACTTATTATAAAACACTTATATCATAACACTTATAACTTATATCTTACATTTCACTTATGTACGAAAAAAACACGTGCATACCTGTTCGCTATTTACAATATCCCACACACCTGCTCAGTTACTGAGCCTTTTCCCTGACGGAAAGGGAAGAACTTTCACAGGGGTCAATGATACAATCGGTCCTGTGCGTGGGGGAGTGGAATCGGACGAGGTGGATGAGGAAGACATCACCCTACACTCTACCATTGCCATGTACAGACTGAGCCACAAGTCTGTGGGGTACCTTGCGTATCTACCAACCCTATGGTTGTCACAGAAGTCGGTCATGGATTCAAAGGGTGGCAAGTAAGGCGCTTGTGGCTGTACACATCAACCAGCAATGCTCTGTGCCCAAAATCGTGACGGTTATACATGTAAACGGATGCGTAGGGGTTAAAGCAATTTCTGGCGAAATCATACAATATCTGACGCTGAAAGGAGACGTAACTGGCGGTTCTGTGAATTATCCAGCATTGAGATGTATCAACCGGCTTGTAAACGGTAGGCAACCGGTGCTGTATTAATGTATTTTTTCATTGTTGGATTTTGTGCTTAATTTTCATCTTTTACTCATGGGAAAGTCTTTAGGATAGAGGTCCAAGACAGATAGCAATGCAGTACCCGGCTTGATGTCGAATAATGAACCGTTGGGGGTACTATAATTATAATGTCTGGCATTTTACTTAAACTGACATTGGGCTTGCCTAAATTAAGCCAGGTATTTATTTATTCAAGTCCTGATCTTTTTTTATTATTCGTCTGTGATTTCCATGCAACCAATCTGAAGCCAGTTATATATATATATATATATATATATATATATATATATATATATATATATATATATATATATATATATATATATATATATATGTAGCCTTTGTGATACAGTGATGGAGTGTGTGTTTTCGTACATGGGAGAATGAGGGTTAACACCCAGCCAGAGTAATAAACTTTGGGAGCATTCTTCTGGCCACATACTGCTTTGGCGGACTTAAGGGGTGCTGTGGTTGGACCAGTGTCGCATACTATAAATTATGCTTGCACCCAGTTGGCTTGTGTGGGGCGATTACACTTGATTCACAGACTACACATACATCCAAAGCCACTCCAACACTACAGTCACACTTACAAGCACTTCTAACCCCACATACAGTTTCTACCAAACAGCCTAAGCCACTTGTTAGAGATACATAGGCTGTATTGTCCCCACTTCAGTTGGGATAGGCCGGTCCTGCAGTGGACACTCAAACGGTTGATGATGATGATATGTCTATCTATCTATCTATCTATCTATATACTGTATATATATAATATAATATAATATAGCAGTAGCCGTGTGTCTGTGTGTGTATTTTGGGCAGCCGAAACTACACATTCAAATCGCACCAAAATTGGCACAAAAATCACAAAAAATTAGCTGATGTAAAAAAAACTTGGTCCCATAGCGATTGAAAAACTTTTACTGTATTTAATAAGCAATCAAATTCTGACCCCAAAACGCTGCTCCTGGCACCTTGTCGCTTGCTGTGGCCGAGTGGTTAATATCTCGGACTTGCGTGTGGACAACTTAGGTTCCATTCCTGAAGCGAGGTGAGGGCGCATTTCTTCGGTATGAAGACGTCCTGGTGCACGAAAATTAGCATGAAATAATTCGCTGATGTCAAAAAACTTGGTCCCATCTCGATTGATGATTTTTTATCAGAGTTTAGAGTGATCAAAGTTTGGTTCAGAAAACAGTTCTTTCGGTACTGGAACTTCTAGAAATCGAGTCTACTTGAGCCATATAAGAAGGACGAGGAAATGAGTGCGAAGCATGAGAAAGCAAGCGTGCAGCCTGAGAGCCCTCCACAGGAGCAAGTGCAAGAGGGCCCAAAGGGCCCACAAGCACTTGTGTGTGTGTGTGTGTATATATATATATATATATATATATATATATATATATATATATATTTTTTTTTTTTTTTTGCCTTCAGATTGGTTGCAAGGAAAACACAGATGAATAATAAAAAGGAATACTGAGGCTTAAATAAAGACCAATGCTGTTTCTTACTATATGCGAATTACGCGGTTGCATAGGGCCCCCGGAGCCACCAGGGGGCCCCCTGAGCTGCCATTATTGGCTTTTGTTAAGAAATCAAAATGTGTGTTGAGTCACTCTATATTCATGAAATAAAATTTGTAGGGGTAAAGTGGACCGCCAATTATTGTAAGTCCATAAAGTGAGTAATGTCTATCTGTCTATCTATTGCCAGATGCCATAATCCCGCAAGAGGTGGCCATTCGACTTTGAGTTATTTGTTTTATGGGGAGGGGCACTAACCCTCCACCAATCCACTTACTGACACGTAGGGAGTACGTATGATTTGGTTATATGGTTACCACCCAGCACTGTAAATGGTTTCTTGGCTTACAGGAAACTATTTGGCTTGTCACTCAATGTAAAGCCACCTGTAAAGGAAAGAAAAGCAATAAGAAATGACAGGAAAGATGGGAGAAATAGGAAGAGAGGAGGACAGGCACAGAAAAAGAATGATAAAGGCTAAGGAAGAAGTAGGCAGCACTACTTAAATAAAAAGCTCCCAAAATTGTGCTCGTTTCCCCTGAAATTTTCAGTCAGAATCTCCTGAAATAGGAGCGTTCACAGTAAGCCACAGATACTAGATACCGTCGAATTTTTAATTTCCGATTTTATTTTGAGGGCAATGCAGAATGCTCATTTTTTTTTTTTTCATAAAAATATTATGTACAAATTATTCTCATTCACTTAAGGTGAGTCCTGTGCCTAACAATGAGGTCGCAAAATACTTTGTGATGTTCTAATGTTCTGCGGTATTGGCTATATATGTCAAAGGATGAAGATTTATCGGTTTTACACATATGTACAAATATTTCTTGATTCTTACTTTTATTCAAATACTCCCAGTGCTCACAAGCAAAGACATTATAAGAATAAAATAAGAGTTTCTTTAACCCACGGTGTCCCGTCGACATGAATTAACGTCAACATGTTTTGTCACTGCCAATCCCGTCGACGTACATAAACGCGAATCAATTGCAAGGTTCCTAATTTGCACAATTTTCGATTTTCGCGAGTGATTTTTGGTACGTATACATGGGACACCTTCCTCTATAAGATGCCAGGCAGGGACAATGCCTTACCCAGCATGACCTCCCCCCCCTGCATGCCATTGTCTCAGCAATTCACCTGTTACCTGTGATCTGGCCAGTAAAGCCATGTCATGCCATGGTACGAAATTCAGGGCCAGAGTGATTCCCCAATTGATGACAATGTGGAGGACAAGCTTTATATAGCATTTGAGGAAGAAACAGTCAGAAATGATGATCAGGAAATATTGCCAAAAAGTTCAGGTATGTTGATGTGTTTCCTGAGTGAAACAATGCTTATATTGCCTATATTACCGTGTGAAAACCAATATTCTCTCGTACTACGTATAAATTTGTACCAAATAAATAAATAAATACCGTTTATGAGTGGTGTGGAATGGTTACTCTCCCATAGAACTTGTTTTCTTTGGAGCCAGCCTGATAGAAAACACAGTAAGGTGAGGAGGTACTGCTACCTGTTTTGAGTATTTTAAACCTCAGGTGAGCAATTTCTCTATGATTTTTCCATGTTTCTCACCATAAGCAGAGGTTTGAGCCAAATTTTTTTTTTTCCAAAAACGGTTGGTATTGGGGGGAGTCAGTGGTGGGGCGGGTTAAAGAGACTGCTGTTCCAGTGGACAGAGATCGCAGGAGCAAAAGTACAAACTCGGCAAAGAATCTATGATTCATCTCTCAACTCACATATGCACAAACTTTTCACTATCTGAGAAGCAAATATTATTTAATGTATATCTAAAGTATTATTATTTACAGATAATATGCGTAAAACTGCTTATATTTCATCAATACCAACCATTATAACCATTCCTAATTTCGTCACGTACATAGGGTAAAATGATCAGTACGACTAAGGGGCTATAGTGTATTCGACTTTATATGAACTCACACCATTGTAAAGTGATGGATATTGCTGCCAAGTTAAATAAGCAGATTTATTTAATTTTGATTCTTTAACAAGTTTAACATTACCTAAGATTTAAAATAAACATTTTAAGGAAAATGCAGCATCTGTCTCATTTACGCGCATTTGGGAGATGTTATAATGCATATTCGGTAAATCCTGTAGGGGAGCCCCAGTGTGTCCCACTGATTATCATTTTCTGTAGGTTTAAATTGCTGTGGTCAACTTGAATTGTTTGATTTGAATTTTAGAGAAAAAAAGATGTTAAGAGTTTTTCATGGATCTAGCCTCTTTTCCATTTAAAGTGCAACAAATTGACGCATTAAAATGTTAAAGGCATGCCCCCAGACCACCTTGGAGGGTTTGGAATCCCCCCACCATACTTCACAAAATAGGGGCCCCCAAACAGCATCTTGCATAGGGCCCCCAGAAGGCTAGAAACGACACTGATAAAGACCATCATGATCTTGATTTATTTGTTTGGCTGATGTTACGGTATAACACACTCGTATACCATCTTCAGAGCCTCAAACATATAAAGCCGACACTGTGGAATAACATTAACGAAGACTACTCTTAAAATTAAATTCAAAATAGAAGCCAAGATAAAACAATTTCAGTTTAAAATGAACAGAAACAACGAAATGTTATAAGTAAAAAAATGCACAGAATAAACTGGGAAAAGTGTTCTAAACTTAGGCCTGTAAAAAAAAAAAAAAAATAGTGAATAAAAAACGATTAACATGCATCGTGCAGTCACCAGCAGTCACCAACCTTGAGGGGAGGCTAATAGGTTGTACCCGCCCCCCTGTGGGTAGGGTTTTTTTTTCAAGAATACTCCCCCAATATCCCTGCTTGTCGTAAAAGGCGACTAAAAGGGTTGGTGGAGGGTTAGTGCCCCTCCCCAGAAAACAACTAAAAGGTCAAACAATAAGCCTCGGATAAGGATTGACCAAGAGATAATGACCAAGGACTGGACAAAGGACATGGTAATTGGAACTTGGAATGTAAGGGGAGCGATTGATGAGGTGAAAGAGAGAGAAATTGTCCAGGTGCTTGAGGGTGCAAGAGTTGATGTATGCGGAATATCTGAAATGAAATGGAGAGGTGAGAGTGTGAGAGAATGGGAGTATGGATGGGGTATATGTGTAGGAGTAGGTGAGAATGAGAGGGCAAAAGAAGGAGTATGTATAGTTGTGAGTAAAAGATGGAAGAAGAGCATAAGAGAGTATGGATCACTTGGGTCAAGGATTGTGTGGGTAAGATTGAAAGTTGGAATACAAACGTGGGCGATTGTGTGTGTGTATGCGCCAACGCAAGATCGTGCAAGCAGAGTGAGAGAAGAGTTCTGGACAAATGTGGAAGTGTGCATGGAAAAGTTTGACAGGAATGAGAGAGTGTTTTTGATCGGTGTTATGAATGGTAAAGTAGGGAATGTGAAGGTGGATGGAATAGTTGGTGAGTAGGGTGTGCCTGCTGAGATAGTTGAGAATGGCAATGCGTTATTGGACATTTGCTGGGAGGGGGTTGGTGACAGCCAATACCCTCTTCAGGCATAAAATGATCCACAGGTATACATGGCGAGTGATGAGAAGGGTGGGTGGTGAACTGAATGAAAGGAAGACAATGATCGATTATGTGTGTGTAGATGAAAGGATGAGAAAATGTGTAATGGATGCAAGAGCTTATAGAGGTTGGGGGAGTGGACTTTCTGACCACTACTTGGTGGTGGCCAGAATCAAGGTCCAATTAGAATGAAGAAATAGAAGAAGGGAAGGACGGGATGAAGGAGTATTTGTAAGAAGAGTGGAAAGGTTACAAGAGGGTGAGAAAAAGGCAGAGTATATGAGAGAAGTGGAGGAACGATTGGGCCAATATGAAGTGGAGCAGATGGGGGATGTGCAAGATGTGTGCAGGATATTTACAGAAGAAATATGTGCAGCATGTGATGTGGTGTGTGGGATGAAGAGAAGACGGAGGGGTGTGCAAGGAACAGCATGGTGGAATGAAGAGGTGAGACAGGCTGTGGCACAAAAGAAGAAAGCATACAATGAATGGATGAGAAATAGGGGCGTGGAAGAAGTTGAGAGGCGGAAGAGAGTTATATGTAGAAAGAAAGAGAGAGGTGAAAAGATTAGTAAGAGAGAGTAAGAAGAGAGCGGATGAGGAATTTGGAAGGAACTTCAGTGTAACGCGGAGGGACTGTAAGAAAATGTTCTGGAAAGAGGTGAAAAAAGTAAGACAGGGTGGAAGTGAAGTTAGCAGGGGAGTGAAAGATAAAAATGGTAGATTACTAGTGGAGAAGGGAGAAAAAGTGAGCAGATGAAGAGAACGCTCTAAGGAATTGTTGAACATAGAGGATGGAAGTAATGCGAGTATAAGCAGCCGGGGAATGGCTGGGAGAAGAAGGGAGGTGAGAAGACAGGAAGAAATCAGTAGGATAGAAGTTGTGGAACCAATGAAGAAAGTTAAATTGGGGAAAGCCCCAGGAATTGATGGACTGTGTGGTGAAATGCTGAAGTATGGGGGAGAGATAGTAGTAGAATGGATGTGGAAAATGTGCAGATTGGCCTGGGAGGAAGGAAGAGTCCCGGAGGATTAGAAGTCAGGTATAATTATTCCATTGTACAAAGGAAAAGGGGAAAAAGAAGTGTGTGGTAATCATAGGGGCATTTGTCTTCTTAGTATAATAGGAAAAGTGTATGGTAGGATACTTATTGACAGAGTTAAAGAAAGAACAGAGGAATTAGTTGGAGAAGAACAGGGAGGCTTTAGGAAGGGAAGAGGTTGTGTAGATCAGATATTCATTCTTAGATCTTTAGTGGAAAAGTTTCTAGAGAAGGGAAAGAAGTTGTATGTGGCATTCATGGATTTGGAGAAAGCATATGACAGGGTGGATAGACAAGGATTGTGGAAAGTATTAAGAATATATGGGGTAGATGGGAGGTTGCTGAATGCTGTGAAGAGTATGTATGATGGTGCTAAGGGTGCAGTGCATGTGGATGGTGAATTGAGTGAATTTTTCTCTTTGAAGGTTGGGTTGAAAGAGGGATGTGTTATGTCTCCGTGGTTGTTCAGTCTGTACTTGGATGAGGTAATAAAAGAGGTACAAGTTAGGGTAGCGGATGTTGTAGTGGCCCTGGTGAGAGAGGGTAGTGTTTGGAAACTCCCTGTACTGTTGTTTGCAGACGATACTGTGTTGTTGAGTGAAGACGAAGGAGAGCTGCAAGGCTTGGTGGATGAATTTGGGAGAGTGTGTAAGAAACGGAATCTAAAGGTGAATGTAGGGAAGAGTAAAGTGATGGTCTCTGAGAGAGGTGAAGTCAGTGAATGTACAGCGAGATTGGATGGTGAAGAATTGGAAAATGTGAGTACGTTTAAGTACTTGGGTAGTGTGATGAGTAAGGATGAAGGTTTGGAGGGTGAACTGCTTGAAAGGGTACAGCAGGGAAGAAATGTTGCTGGTTCCTTAAAAGCAGTGATAAGAAGCAGGGAAGTGAGCATGGAAGTGAAAAAGTTACTACATGACAGTATTGTGATACAAACTCTAACGTATGGTAGTGAAGCTTGGACGTTGCTGGAAGGACACAAGTCAAGAGTGAGAGCAGTGAAAATGAGTTATTTAAGAGGAGCCTGTGGAGTCACATGAAGAGACAGGCTGACAAATGAGGATATAAAGGAGCGTTGTGGTGTGGATGTGGATGTGATAGGAAGCGTTAGGAGGAATACACTGAGGTGGTTTGGCCATGTGGAGAGGATGGAGGGTGAAAGACTGACGAAGAGAGTGTATGTGAGTGAGGTAGAGGGGGGAAGAGGGAGGGGAAGGCCGAGGATGAGATGGAAAGATGGGGTGGAGAGGTATATGAGAGAGGGGGGTGTGAGTTGGGAGCGGGGCAGTGAAATGGCGGGGGACAGAGCGACTTGGAGGCGATTTGTTTGTGGCCACCCCGAACGGGGTTGAGGCGTCTGGCAATAGATAGACAGATAGATATTTTTGAGCCACAAAACGGAAAATTGCTTCCTGTTTTTGGTGCAGAAAAAATTTGTCTAGTTATTCGGTGTGGAGTCACCTAAAACAGCATTACATCGAGTAAGTAGATGATGGACGCCCTCTGTCTTTTCTCTGACAACAATTTTCTTCTTCCACTCACTTCTCATGCCTTTAATTTATTAGTCCTCCATATGATGATGCACAGTACCTCGGGCTACCTCCAGATGTTTTTCTTCAACTTTGCATGGGTCTCTAGTAATGATGGGGTTAAACAAGACAGGTAACCCCTCCAGATCGAAAAGGGTCATATCAACTGAATTAATCGTCTGGCGATGTTAGGAAAAGGTTTTTAAAATGTCATTACGTTGTTGAAGTTAATTATGTTTCTCCTTTCCCCTCCTCCAAATGTTTGCATTCCTTTTCCGTTCATTTAATCTCGTTTACCCCATTTTTTAATATTCTCTTTCCTTTCATGGCTTCTTTTTTCCTTCCCCAGCATTGTCTTTCCCATTTTTATATGCAGGAGCATCTCAAGCAAAGGTTCTGTCCGCTTGCCTCTCAAAAAACGAGTTTCAGACGTGCAGTGCTTCGATCTTTTAGACTTCTGCGGTTCTAGCAAAGTAGCACTATACCACACAACTCCACACCGCAAGGCACCACACGACACCACACCGTATCGCACCACAAGTCACCACACCATTTCCCACCACATCGAAACACATACAGTCACACTCCAACACCAAACTACAGTAGTGACATTAACAGAAGGGCCCTGAAACTCCCCCAAGTACTGCTTTTGTACTTCTCCGTTTTTTTCTCGTCTTTACCTCTCTCCTCTACACGCTTCCCCGTATACAGATAATTCCTCCATTCTCCAGAATTTTTTATTTTGTGTTCCATCTCTTATTTTTTCTTTTCTTTTACTGTTACAATTTTCCCTCTTTTTTCTAAAACTTTCCCTTCCATTTCTTTCGCCAAAAATTTCCTGTTTTCTCCCTCCTTGTCTGAACATTCATTTTTTCTTGCTCCTGCCCAGTTCCTTTCCTCTCTTCTTCCGTCGTACACACTCTCTTTTTCTCTCTCTTTCTCTCTTTCCCAAATCCCCACACTTCGGTTTCCATATAATTTTCCTTTACTTATTCATTATAGTCCCCTTTCCCTCCCTTTTCCTTTCTCATCCCTTCCCGTAATGCTCTACGCTCATCCCTTTTGTTTTTTTTTTTTTTTTTTCAATATACCCAACTCCTTTAAAGGTCTCTCCCTCCTCGCTGCTCTCTCTCTCTCTCTCTCTCTCTCTCTCTCTCTCTCGAGCGCAACAACTGTGCCCACCAATTGGTCAGTAAGCCGAACACTCATCTCTGCCCTGTGACCTTGACCTTCGACCAATTTCTCCTAAAACTGAACTACTTCACTCTGTCTGACTCTTCACCTTTCCTTAAACTTTGGTCTAAATCCAATAAAAAGTGTCTAAGTTGATCTCGTCCTGTGACCTAGATCTTTGACTTACTGCTCACTATATTATATAAATATCAATATCAATATATCAATATATATATATATATATATATATATATATATATATATATATATATATATATATATATATATATGTATGTATGTATATATATATATATATATATTGTTACATAGCCTATGATTTCATCATCCTTTGTGTAATTTTAACGCACAGTATGCTGCATGTTTGATCACGAGCGTGTTCTGCCTCAGTCCCCCCCTTCTACCGTTATAGTAGAGTAAGTCGTCCTTTCTGTTGTTCAGTGCGGGATTTTCAGCTCTTTGTCCCCATGGCTTCATTTGCGCGTCCTTCGTACAAGTTGTATCAAGCTCTGCTGGCCCCTATATAATGAGCTCAGTCTCTGCATCATTGCCACTTAGATCTGCTCCTCATTTTGTTCACATCTCTGTCCTCCCCTGTACAGTTATTATTATTGTGAGTTCTCAGGAAGTCTCCAACCATCTAGCAGCTGTGTAATTTGAGTATAAGTGATATTGCATTTTTTCTTGTACTGTGTAGCATAAGGTGTTAATTCTTAGGCCTAGTAAGGTTTTTGTGATTAATGTAAGGGTCAGTCATTTTTGGTAATATTTTGTATCTGTAATAATTTATCTTGCATTAACTGAGCATTACCCGGTGTATTTTCATTTTATCAGGGCTGACTTAGATAAATTTACTCTTGCTAATTTCATGTTAATAGAGGCTATTGCAGTTAACCATATATTTAACCTGTTTTTTTGCCATTACATTATCCTTATGAGTCCTGAATGTTTTGTTGTTAGTTTGAGCATTAAACTTTAACTTGTAATTTTACCTAACTCTTTTGTTTTGAACCTGGAACTTTACGGGACAGTAGTGATTTTTAGTATTCTCACTTAAAGTGTACATTATCTTTCTCTGTTCCGTAACATAAATTTGGCGACCTCTAATCAGAATATTCAGGATATTATCATAAGGATATTGTTTGTTATTTTGTGACTGTGATTTATTCATGATGTCTACTATTACTACTCTTGATGAAGCCAAAGATTTTTTGTCAAATGTGCAAACAGTGTGTGAGGTAGAGACCAGAATAAAGAATGAACTTAAGCTTGTTGCTCAACAATTGGGAATTGTTGTTCGCTCTCATCATTCTAAAGATCAGATTGTTGACATGATTAATGAAAGCTTGTTTAATGTAACTCCTCCAAATGAGCAAACGCAGATTGAATTAGCTAAGTTACAGCTAGCCCTGCAGGAGGCCCGTGCTAGGGAGGCTGAGGCACAAGTTGAAATTGCTAGGATTCAGGCAGACCATGATTATCGCATGAAACAAGGTGGAACTGGATCATCTAGCTCTGATGATTTTGATGTGGCTAAAAATGTTAAACTTGTCCCTCCTTTTAATGAATCTGATTTAATAAAGTATTTTCAGTTGTTTGATAGGGTAGCTACAGGTTTTAATTGGCCCAAAAAATATTGGCCAGTACTCCTTCAAACTGTTCTCACCGGTAAAGCTCAAGTAACTTATACATCTTTGCCTCAGGATCAGTGTGATAATTATGATGTAGTTAAGAGCTTGATTCTTAAGGCCTATGAGCTTGTTCCTGAAGCTTATAGAGTAAAATTTAGGACAACTTACAAGCAAGATAAGCAATCCCATGTTGAGTATGCAAAAATCAAAGAAGATTTGTTAGAGCAGTGGTTAAATTCTAAGAATGTGGATTCTGATTTTGGTAAATTTAAGCAGATGATTTTGCTGGAGGACTTCAAAAGGTGTATTTATAAAGATGTAAGCCTATATCTTGATGAGAAAAGAATAGATAATTTGTCTGATGCTGCAGTTTTAGCTGATGAATATGTTCTCACTCACAAGAGATATTCTAGAGAAAAAGGGAAAGCTGAGAGTAAGTACGTTGCCTCTACTCAGAGTACAGGTAACAGGAAAGAGAATAAAGATGATGTTTCTCATGAAGTAAATACCAGCTTCACCTCTAGATTTCAGAAAAGTAAATGTACTTATTGTAGTAAGCTTGGTCATACTACGAAGAAATGTTTCAGGAGACAGCGTGATGTGAACAAAAAGGAGTCTTTAAATATTCAGTCAATTGGTCTAGTGTCCACTCTTGAGAGTTCCCAGAATTCTTTAACTGAGTTAACTGAACCTGCTTTGAGAGGTAACTTAAATTCTCATGGTGGAGCTCCTCTTTTGAGCAGTAACGTGGGTGACACTCTCAAGAGTTCATGTGCTAATTTCCTGTCTGATGGTTTTGTCAGTCCTCTGGACAGTAATGACAGGAAATCAGTTAAAATATATCGTGATACAGGTGCTTGCCAATCCCTTATGCTGACCAGTGTTCTAGGCTCTAATGTTAATTCCTCTGATGAAACTGTAATCTTACAAGGTGTAGGGAATAATTACTTCTCTGTCCCTCTGTGCAGAGTGAATTTAGAGTCGGGTTTTTTAATGGTTCCGTTATGGTTGGGTTGGTTGAGACACTCCCAATGTCAGGTGTAACTTTCTTACTTGGAAATGATATTGGTGGAAGTCAAGTGTGTCCAGCTCCTCAGTTGTCTAGTGAGCCAGTGGCTGCGACCCAGGATTGTGATGTCCCTGATGTGTTCCCTACATGTGCTGTCACTAGGGCTAAGTCTAAAGTTACTGGTGATTTAGAGGATAATGATGATGATGATGTTATCCTAGCTGACACTTTTCTTGATAATTTGGACCACTCACCAGATGAGGCAGTACCGCGTAGTGTTGATAATTTGTCCCGTCAAGAGTTGGTTGAGTTGCAGGTTGCTGACCCTGAGTTGAAAGGTCTAGCTAACTCTGCTTGCAGTGAGGAAGAGTCAGCTGGTGCTTCTACTTGTTATTATATAAAGTCAGGAGTACTTATGAGGAAGTGGAGACCCCCAACAGCATCAGCCGACTGTGAATGGGAGGTTGTACATCAAGTTGTTATCCCTCGTGTTTGTAGGCAGGATATCATTAGAGTGGCTCATGATTCCAGTTTGGCAGGACACCTTGGAGTGAGGAAGACTGTGGCACGCATTTTGAAACACTTCTACTGGCCAGGTATCTTCAGGGATGTTTCCTGGTATTGTAAGTCTTGTCACACCTGTCAAGTTGTGGGGAAGTGTAATCAGACCGAAAAGGTTGCACCTCTAGTTCCCATTCCTCCTTTTGAGGCGCCATTCACCCGTGTGTTGGTGGATCTTGTGGGCCCTCTTCCTAAGACTTCTTCAGGATTTTCTTATGTGTTGACCCTGATTGATATGGCTACTCGTTATCCTGAAGCCATTCCACTTAGAAATATCTCAGCAAAGAACATGGTTAAGGAAATGCTAGGGTTCTTCACAAAGTTTGGTCTGCCCAAGGAGGTACAGTCAGACCGGGGAAGTAATTTCATGTCGAATGTTTTCAAGCAGTCTCTGAAAGAGTTGGGCATCACCCAGATCACGTCTTCAGCTTACCATCCCCAGACCCAAGGAGCGTTGGAGAGATATCATCAAACACTCAAATCGATGCTTAAGAAATACTGTTTGGAACATCAGAAAGACTGGGATAAAGGTCTTCCATTCGTTGTGTTTGCCGCAAGAGAATCTCCAAATGAATCACTGGGCTTCTCACCTTTTGAACTACTGTTTGGCCATGAAGTAAGAGGACCCCTTAAGTTACTCAAGGAATGCTGGCTGTCGGAGGAAGATGACGTCAACCTGCTGGAGTATGTGATGAAGTTCAAAGAACGGCTGTCCACTGCTTTACAGCTGGCGAGAGAGAATTTAGGAGCTGCTCAGGAGAAGATGAAGACTTGGTATGATAAGAAGTCCAGGTTACGCCACTTTCAGCCAGGAGATCAGGTTTTGATTCTGCTACCAGTGCATGGGCAACCTCTTCAAGCCAAGTTTAGTGGTCCTTATTTCGTGGAGAAGAAACTCAGTGATGTCAACTACGTCATCGCCACACCAGATCGTAGAAAGAACAAGCAACTATGTCACATCAACATGCTAAAGTTATATCACAGGCGGGACGAAAATAATCCAGTCTGCACTGTAGCTGTTCCACCCGAGTCTGCAAGTGAAGTTCTCCCATGCAGCATGAGCCTGAGTGATAGTTTGGGGAAGAATCCTGATATCATGAATGATCTCCAGACTAAGCTTTCTCATCTACCTCCCGAGGAAAGGCAGGAGTTTTCGGCATTACTGCAGGAGTACCCGCAAGTGTTCCGTGCCACTCCAGGAAGAACCACTGTGTTGATGCATGATGTCGATGTTGGAGACGCAAAGCCAATTAAACTGCCTCCTTACCGTGTGAACCCAGTGAAAGTTCCTCTCATCCAGAAGGAGCTTGGCTACCTGTTGGACCACAAGATGATTGAGCCCTGTCAGAGCGAGTGGAGTTCTCCTGTCACTCTAGTCCCTAAGCCAGGTGGGTCACAGCGGCTTTGCATTGACTACAGACGTGTTAATCAGATAACCAAAACAGACACTTACCCTCTCCCTCGCGTGGAAGATTGCATAGACAAGATCGGAAAGGCTAGGTACATAAGTAAGTTTGATTTGTTAAAGGGATACTGGCAAGTACCTATGACTGAACGTGCTAGGGAGATCTCATGTTTTGTAACACTAGGAAAGACTTTTGCATGTTCTGTAATGCCATATGGCATGAAGAATGCACCAGCCACATTTCAGAAGCTCATGAATGTTGTAACAGAGGGTTTGGCAGGGTGTGTTGTTTATATTGATGATGTATTAATCTTCAGTGACAACTGGAAACATCACCTATGCCATGTCAGTAAATTTCTTGAGCGTTTAGTTCAGGCTAATCTTGTAGCTAATTTATCAAAGTGTGAGTTTGGTCAAGCTAAAGTTCAGTACCTTGGGTACGTAATTGGTGATGGACATGTTGCACCGCCAGGAGCTAAGGTTCAGGTTAAAAGTGATCTTCCCAGACCTAAAAGTAGGAAAGAGCTACAAAGATTTTTGGGAATAGTAGGTTATTACAGGAGATTTGTCCTTAACTTTTCTATTCTTGTATCACCACTTACAGACCTACTGAAAAAGGGAGTTGAATTTGTATGGACCGATAACTGTGAATCCTCTTTCAACACACTTAAAGCTATCCTATTAAGTCAGCCAGTGCTCGCTACTCCAAATTTTGCTAAGCCTTTTAAGATGGCTGTTGATGCAAGTGATACAGGAGCTGGGGCTGTTTTGCTGCAAGAGGATGATCAGGATATTGAACACCCTGTATCTTATTATAGTAAGAAGTTCACTCCACCTCAAAAGAACTACTCAACTATTGAGAAAGAGCTTTTGGCCTTGATTTTGGGTTTACAGCATTTTTCATTTTATTTGTGTTCTGGTTTTGACCCCATAGTCATTTATACCGATCATAACCCACTGAAATTCCTTAGTAAGTTTAAAGATAAAAATCAGAGATTAACAAGATGGAGTCTACTTCTTCAGGAGTATTCATTAGACATACAACATGTCAAGGGGAAAGAAAATGTTATTGCAGATTGCTTATCTAGACTTTAGACAGATTGTTTTAGAGTAATAAGAAATTTCCTTTGTAAATTTCTGTTTCTTTGTGGGGAGGTGTTACATAGCCTATGATTTCATCATCCTTTGTGTAATTTTAACGCAAAGTATGCTGCATGTTTGATCACGAGCGTGTTCTGCCTCAGTCCCCCCCTTCTACCGTTATAGTAGAGTAAGTCGTCCTTTCTGTTGTTCAGTGCGGGATTTTCAGCTCTTTGTCCCCATGGCTTCATTTGCGCGTCCTTCGTACAAGTTGTATCAAGCTCTGCTGGCCCCTATATAATGAGCTCAGTCTCTGCATCATTGCCACTTAGATCTGCTCCTCATTTTGTTCACATCTCTGTCCTCCCCTGTACAGTTATTATTATTGTGAGTTCTCAGGAAGTCTCCAACCATCTAGCAGCTGTGTAATTTGAGTATAAGTGATATTGCATTTTTTCTTGTACTGTGTAGCATAAGGTGTTAATTCTTAGGCCTAGTAAGGTTTTTGTGATTAATGTAAGGGTCAGTCATTTTTGGTAATATTTTGTATCTGTAATAATTTATCTTGCATTAACTGAGCATTACCCGGTGTATTTTCATTTTATCAGGGCTGACTTAGATAAATTTACTCTTGCTAATTTCATGTTAATAGAGGCTATTGCAGTTAACCATATATTTAACCTGTTTTTTTGCCATTACATTATCCTTATGAGTCCTGAATGTTTTGTTGTTAGTTTGAGCATTAAACTTTAACTTGTAATTTTACCTAACTCTTTTGTTTTGAACCTGGAACTTTACGGGACAGTAGTGATTTTTAGTATTCTCACTTAAAGTGTACATTATCTTTCTCTGTTCCGTAACATAAATTTGGCGACCTCTAATCAGAATATTCAGGATATTATCATAAGGATATTGTTTGTTATTTTGTGACTGTGATTTATTCATGATGTCTACTATTACTACTCTTGATGAAGCCAAAGATTTTTTGTCAAATGTGCAAACAGTGTGTGATGTAGAGACCAGAATAAAGAATGAACTTAAGCTTGTTGCTCAACAATTGGGAATTGTTGTTCGCTCTCATCATTCTAAAGATCAGATTGTTGACATGATTAATGAAAGCTTGTTTAATGTAACTCCTCCAAATGAGCAAACGCAGATTGAATTAGCTAAGTTACAGCTAGCCCTGCAGGAGGCCCGTGCTAGGGAGGCTGAGGCACAAGTTGCAATTGCTAGGATTCAGGCAGACCATGATTATCGCATGAAACAAGGTGGAACTGGATCATCTAGCTCTGATGATTTTGATGTGGCTAAAAATGTTAAACTTGTCCCTCCTTTTAATGAATCTGATTTAACAAAGTATTTTCAGTTGTTTGATAGGGTAGCTACAGGTTTTAATTGGCCCAAAAAGTATTGGCCAGTACTCCTTCAAACTGTTCTCACCGGTAAAGCTCAAGTAACTTATACATCTTTGCCTCAGGATCAGTGTGATAATTATGATGTAGTTAAGAGCTTGATTCTTAAGGCCTATGAGCTTGTTCCTGAAGCTTATAGAGTAAAATTTAGGACAACTTACAAGCAAGATAAGCAATCCCATGTTGAGTATGCAAAAATCAAAGAAGATTTGTTAGAGCAGTGGTTAAATTCTAAGAATGTGGATTCTGATTTTGGTAAATTTAAGCAGATGATTTTGCTGGAGGACTTCAAAAGGTGTATTTATAAAGATGTAAGCCTATATCTTGATGAGAAAAGAATAGATAATTTGTCTGATGCTGCAGTTTTAGCTGATGAATATGTTCTCACTCACAAGAGATATTCTAGAGAAAAAGGGAAAGCTGAGAGTAAGTACGTTGCCTCTACTCAGAGTACAGGTAACAGGAAAGAGAATAAAGATGATGTTTCTCATGAAGTAAATACCAGCTTCACCTCTAGATTTCAGAAAAGTAAATGTACTTATTGTAGTAAGCTTGGTCATACTACGGAGAAATGTTTCAGGAGACAGCGTGATGTGAACAAAAAGGAGTCTTTAAATATTCAGTCAATTGGTCTAGTGTCCACTCTTGAGAGTTCCCAGAATTCTTTAACTGAGTTAACTGAACCTGCTTTGAGAGGTAACTTAAATTCTCATGGTGGAGCTCCTCTCTTGAGCAGTAACGTGGGTGACACTCTCAAGAGTTCATGTGCTAATTTCCTGTCTGATGGTTTTGTCAGTCCTCTGGACAGTAATGACAGGAAATCAGTTAAAATATATCGTGATACAGGTGCTTGCCAATCCCTTATGCTGACCAGTGTTCTAGGCTCTAATGTTAATTCCTCTGATGAAACTGTAATCTTACAAGGTGTAGGGAATAATTACTTCTCTGTCCCTCTGTGCAGAGTGAATTTAGAGTCGGGTTTTTAATGGTTCCGTTATGGTTGGGTTGGTTGAGACACTCCCAATGTCAGGTGTAACTTTCTTACTTGGAAATGATATTGGTGGAAGTCAAGTGTGTCCAGCTCCTCAGTTGTCTAGTGAGCCAGTGGCTGCGACCCAGGATTGTGATGTCCCTGATGTGTTCCCTGCATGTGCTGTCACTAGGGCTAAGTCTAAAGTTACTGGTGATTTAGAGGATAATGATGATGATGATGTTATCCTAGCTGACACTTTTCTTGATAATTTGGACCACTCACCAGATGAGGCAGTACCGCGTAGTGTTGATAATTTGTCCCGTCAAGAGTTGGTTGAGTTGCAGGTTGCTGACCCTGAGTTGAAAGGTCTAGCTAACTCTGCTTGCAGTGAGGAAGAGTCAGCTGGTGCTTCTACTTGTTATTATATAAAGTCAGGAGTACTTATGAGGAAGTGGAGACCCCCAACAGCATCAGCCGACTGTGAATGGGAGGTTGTACATCAAGTTGTTATCCCTCGTGTTTGTAGGCAGGATATCATTAGAGTGGCTCATGATTCCAGTTTGGCAGGACACCTTGGAGTGAGGAAGACTGTGGCACGCATTTTGAAACACTTCTACTGGCCAGGTATCTTCAGGGATGTTTCCTGGTATTGTAAGTCTTGTCACACCTGTCAAGTTGTGGGGAAGTGTAATCAGACCGAAAAGGTTGCACCTCTAGTTCCCATTCCTCCTTTTGAGGCGGCATTCACCCGTGTGTTGGTGGATCTTGTGGGCCCTCTTCCTAAGACTTCTTCAGGATTTTCTTATGTGTTGACCCTGATTGATATGGCTACTCGTTATCCTGAAGCCATTCCACTTAGAAATATCTCAGCAAAGAACATGGTTAAGGAAATGCTAGGGTTCTTCACAAAGTTTGGTCTGCCCAAGGAGGTACAGTCAGACCGGGGAAGTAATTTCATGTCGAATGTTTTCAAGCAGTCTCTGAAAGAGTTGGGCATCACCCAGATCACGTCTTCAGCTTACCATCCCCAGACCCAAGGAGCGTTGGAGAGATATCATCAAACACTCAAATCGATGCTTAAGAAATACTGTTTGGAACATCAGAAAGACTGGGATAAAGGTCTTCCATTCGTTGTGTTTGCCGCAAGAGAATCTCCAAATGAATCACTGGGCTTCTCACCTTTTGAACTACTGTTTGGCCATGAAGTAAGAGGACCCCTTAAGTTACTCAAGGAATGCTGGCTGTCGGAGGAAGATGACGTCAACCTGCTGGAGTATGTGATGAAGTTCAAAGAACGGCTGTCCACTGCTTTACAGCTGGCGAGAGAGAATTTAGGAGCTGCTCAGGAGAAGATGAAGACTTGGTATGATAAGAAGTCCAGGTTACGCCACTTTCAGCCAGGAGATCAGGTTTTGATTCTGCTACCAGTGCATGGGCAACCTCTTCAAGCCAAGTTTAGTGGTCCTTATTTCGTGGAGAAGAAACTCAGTGATGTCAACTACGTCATCGCCACACCAGATCGTAGAAAGAACAAGCAACTATGTCACATCAACATGCTAAAGTTATATCACAGGCGGGACGAAAATAATCCAGTCTGCACTGTAGCTGTTCCACCCGAGTCTGCAAGTGAAGTTCTCCCATGCAGCATGAGCCTGAGTGATAGTTTGGGGAAGAATCCTGATATCATGAATGATCTCCAGACTAAGCTTTCTCATCTACCTCCCGAGGAAAGGCAGGAGTTTTCGGCATTACTGCAGGAGTACCCGCAAGTGTTCCGTGCCACTCCAGGAAGAACCACTGTGTTGATGCATGATGTCGATGTTGGAGACGCAAAGCCAATTAAACTGCCTCCTTACCGTGTGAACCCAGTGAAAGTTCCTCTCATCCAGAAGGAGCTTGGCTACCTGTTGGACCACAAGATGATTGAGCCCTGTCCAGAGCGAGTGGAGTTCTCCTGTCACTCTAGTCCCTAAGCCAGGTGGGTCACAGCGGCTTTGCATTGACTACAGACGTGTTAATCAGATAACCAAAACAGACACTTACCCTCTCCCTCGCGTGGAAGATTGCATAGACAAGATCGGAAAGGCTAGGTACATAAGTAAGTTTGATTTGTTAAAGGGATACTGGCAAGTACCTATGACTGAACGTGCTAGGGAGATCTCATGTTTTGTAACACTAGGAAAGACTTTTGCATGTTCTGTAATGCCATATGGCATGAAGAATGCACCAGCCACATTTCAGAAGCTCATGAATGTTGTAACAGAGGGTTTGGCAGGGTGTGTTGTTTATATTGATGATGTATTAATCTTCAGTGACAACTGGAAACATCACCTATGCCATGTCAGTAAATTTCTTGAGCGTTTAGTTCAGGCTAATCTTGTAGCTAATTTATCAAAGTGTGAGTTTGGTCAAGGTAAAGTTCAGTACCTTGGGTACGTAATTGGTGATGGACATGTTGCACCGCCAGGAGCTAAGGTTCAGGTTAAAAGTGATCTTCCCAGACCTAAAAGTAGGAAAGAGCTACAAAGATTTTTGGGAATAGTAGGTTATTACAGGAGATTTGTTCTTAACTTTTCTATTCTTGTATCACCACTTACAGACCTACTGAAAAAGGGAGTTGAATTTGTATGGACCGATAACTGTGAATCCTCTTTCAACAAACTTAAAGCTATCCTATTAAGTCAGCCAGTGCTCGCTACTCCAAATTTTGCTAAGCCTTTTAAGATGGCTGTTGATGCAAGTGATACAGGAGCTGGGGCTGTTTTGCTGCAAGAGGATGATCAGGATATTGAACACCCTGTATCTTATTATAGTAAGAAGTTCACTCCACCTCAAAAGAACTACTCAACTATTGAGAAAGAGCTTTTGGCCTTGATTTTGGGTTTACAGCATTTTTCATTTTATTTGTGTTCTGGTTTTGACCCCATAGTCATTTATACCGATCATAACCCACTGAAATTCCTTAGTAAGTTTAAAGATAAAAATCAGAGATTGACAAGATGGAGTCTACTTCTTCAGAAGTATTCATTAGACATACAACATGTCAAGGGGAAAGAAAATGTTATTGCAGATTGCTTATCTAGACTTTAGACAGATTGTTTTAGAGTAATAAGAAATTTCCTTTGTAAATTTCTGTTTCTTTGTGGGGAGGTGTTACATAGCCTATGATTTCATCATCCTTTGTGTAATTTTAACGCAAAGTATGCTGCATGTTTGATCACGAGCGTGTTCTGCCTCAGTCCCCCCCTTCTACCGTTATAGTAGAGTAAGTCGTCCTTTCTGTTGTTCAGTGCGGGATTTTCAGCTCTTTGTCCCCATGGCTTCATTTGCGCGTCCTTCGTACAAGTTGTATCAAGCTCTGCTGGCCCCTATATAATGAGCTCAGTCTCTGCATCATTGCCACTTAGATCTGCTCCTCATTTTGTTCACATCTATGTCCTCCCCTTTATAGTTATTATTATTGTGAGTTCTCAGGAAGTCTCCAACCATCTAGCAGCTGTGTAATTTGAGTATAAGTGATATTGCATTTTTTCTTGTACTGTGTAGCATAAGGTGTTAATTCTTAGGCCTAGTAAGGTTTTTGTGATTAATGTAAGGGTCAGTCATTTTTGATAATATTTTGTATCTGTAATAATTTATCTTGCATTAACTGAGCATTACCCGGTGTATTTTCATTTTATCAGGGCTGACTTAGATAAATTTACTCTTGCTAATTTCATGTTAATAGAGGCTATTGCAGTTAACCATATATTTAACCTGTTTTTTGCCATTACATTATCCTTATGAGTCCTGAATGTTTTGTTGTTAGTTTGAGCATTAAACTTTAACTTGTAATTTTACCTAACTCTTTTGTTTTGAACCTGGAACTTTACGGGACAGTAGTGATTTTTAGTATTCTCACTTAAAGTGTACATTATCTTTCTCTGTTCCGTAACAATATATATATATATATATATATATATATATATATATATATATATATATATATATATATATATATATATATATATATATATATATATATATATATATATATATATATATATATATATATATATATATATATATATATATATATGCCAACGCTCCCACTCTTGGGGAATTTGTCCCTAGATTGGAACTATGCCAACGCTCCCACTCTTGGGGAATTTGTCCCTAGATTGGAACTTTCAGCCTCATTTAGGGAGAAATCTGGGGAACTGGAGTTTCTGTGGATTTTCTGTGGATTTTGGAGTGTTGTTTGGAGAAAGTTTGGGTAATTTCAGTTGTTTAATATAATTCAGTTTTATGCCTGACCTAATGCCTACTTTTTGTGTTCTATACCCATATTAAGAGACAGACACTTGGAGTGTCTGCTGATAAGCTTAATTTGCAAGATCATCCTAAACTGAAAATAATGAGAAGTGTGAAAACTAACGCTACGGAAGCAGAGACTAATGAGATCATTTCAGAGCAAATGAAAAATGTAGGATTCAGGTTAATCAGAACGGACTCTACAATACGAAACACTATACAGCACGTGTTTTGAAACTATTTTTAATTTCAAATTTAGCATCAGGCATAAACCCAATATTATTTAAAATGTTGCTATATTCCCTTGCACAGCATAAATATGAGTTAACATATTAACAAAAAGGATTTGTGAATTATGTAATGTGCAATATATCACAGTGCCTTTGAGCATCTGTAAAACTAAGTTCGTTAAAAGTATTCTATGATATGGCTGCATTTATATCCAGAAAGCTTCATGTTTTTTCGCTGTATTTTTCTGTGATGATTTCTTACAATTATAACCATCCAAAAATGTCTTCTGTTCTTATACAGGTGTTATGTAGTGATGGAAGGCAAACGAATGGAACATTATAAATTGTCATAAAGCACCACTATATATATATATATATATATATATATATATATATATATACTGTATACGAATGTGGATTTTTCGTTAATTCTAGTGAATTTTCAACGTTGGTCCAGGAAATTTGTCATCTACTTTTGTGGAAGCCCTGTCAGGACTCCATATTATAATAATACAACTCATAGATAGATAGATAGATAGATAGATAGAAGCACCAGCCAGGGTGTGAGATAGGAAGTGTGTCAGCGAGAATCGACCAAAAGGAAATGAGTTCAGCAAATACTTAATGAACAGCATGCCAGTGGGCACCGGAAGCACCACATACACACAGACATACAGGGTTCTGGAAGCTTCCACGACAGTGTAACTCACATGACACGAGCCCTGCCAAACGAGGATGTAGGAATTAGAGATCAGAAAGGGGCTAGCTATAGAACTGACGGGTCGTGGAGAAAGGAAATAAGAAGAGGGTCCGACGAGACTTAGTAAATTATGTTCCTCTGTAATAAATACACTGCTCAACATAGACTTTCCTTGAAGATAATAAATCAAAATCAACTCCCTGTATTCATCTTTAACTCCTCCTGCCTTCGACTAGCACAATAACTTTAACCAAAACTCAAGACTTGCATATTACAAGACCAAAGATTCACATATATATAGTTGGTGTCAGTAACGATCGGCTCTACGACTACGAACCATCATTTGTACAATCAATGAAACACAATCGAGCATACAATAGCAACGACGAGTTACGAGTGAGGATCAACAAGCTTTACGATTAACTACAAATAACAAGTTTACAAGACAATCTATAATCTTCCTCACGCTTCTTCAAGTATCAGCAAGAAGAATAAAAACAAAACAAGTAAACGAAAAGCAAGAACAAAGCAACAAGCACTAGATCTCCAGCACTCTCTCCTACCTCCCCCCCTACCTCCACCGCTGACAGGTTCACAGAAGTCAAGATGACGCAGCAACTACCAGAGCCACGTTTATAACACATCTTACTCACCTTTCCTCACTCATGTTACTCATTGCTACTCATTTACTCACCACAGCTAGCAATGTGGGAAGCCGACGTCACCATGTGTATCTTCTGAGACGACGCCACCATGCGTGTTTGTTGAGACGATGCCACGTCAATCAACGTGTGACTGACACCAGGCACTTCTCACCCACTGCTCGTTACTCATCCTTAGTCACATAGCTCCTACTCATACTCATTTATTTCCAACAGTATTGAGTGGGAATTCGACGTTCTATGGTGAGGTTCGCCTATGACTACAGCTGTTAAGCACTACAATCAACACTGGCATGTCAACAACCCTGACACAGACAGAGGGCTGATACTACAATCCCAAACAGATCATCTCTTCATACTAAACAGTCTAGACCAACATACCCATATCCCACACCAAGCCCTCTTCCTCCCATCATCTCTAGACATCACCTTCTGCTCCCAAAACCTCGCCCCCACTACATCATGGAGAGTGGTCAAAACCCTAGGTTCTGATCACCTCCCTATCATCATCACTACCAAAACCAGAATCACCCCAGCTGGCCACAAACACACATACACTAATTATATGAGAGCCAACTGTGAGGCCTTTGTAACTGAAACAGAACAATATTTCGAAACACTAAACAGTACACCCATCACAAACATCAACACCGCTGTGAACACTTTCAATACAATCATACAAAACGCAGACAAAAGACACATCCCTAGAGGCAACAGAAAGAAACACGACCCCAACTACACACCAGAAATTCAAGGCCTCATCAGACAACAGGACACACTGCGACACTTCCCAACACTCCATACACAAGACACCATACAACAAATACAAGAACTCAACACTCAGATAAACAATAAAATATCAGAACAGCAAACACTAAACTGAAAAAATTACCTCCAAATACTTGACCACAAAACAAACATAAGAAACTACAAAACACTAAACAGCATCACACTTTCCAACAGCAACACCACACAATCACACGCTGCAATCACAACAACAAACACCATACCCTCAAACAAACAACAAGCAAACTCTCTCATCAATCACTTTTCACAAGTCAGCCATCTAAACCCCCATCCCAAAGACCGACGTATCATCCGACGTAAGAGACAGTTCCCCACAGACCCAGACTACGCACCTTTCACTTACAACCAGACGAAGCACATCATTAACAACCTCAAGCACTCATTTGCCTGTGGACCAAACAACATAAACAACATTCACCTTAAACACCTAGGACCACAAGGCATACAAGCACTCACCAACATATCAAACTACAGCTACTCACACAATATAATACCCAACATCTGGAAGCATGGCAATATCAGCACTACCCCTAAACTCAACAAAAACCCCACGTTACCCTTCTCACATCGCCCCATCACACTCCTCTGCACCCCCTCTGAAGTCACTGAACGGCTGGTACTACAACTAGTCACACGTCACATTCCCCTAGCCCAGTCACAACATGGCTTTAGGCCACTACACTCCACAAACACCCTTCTTACAGACCTTACACAGAGAGTTTTTGATGGCATGGATTCAGCTAGGCCACCACATAGAATGCTCCTAGTCACACTAGACATTAGCAAAGCTTTTCATGCCATCCCCGCCACAACTAGCAGGCAAATGTGCACACGTAACATTTGCCGGCCAGTCTTCTAACATCAGAAACTTCACAAACGGCTTCCCCCAAGGATCTGTTTTGTACCCTACACTCTTTAACCTATACATGCACGACTTACCCACACCCCACACACCACAGATACACATAGCTTCCTATGCATATAACACTTACATGTATGCACCAAAACGCGAACACAGCTGCACACATCATTCAACCTTACCTCAACACACTACACGAATGGTTCACCACAAACAGGCTCAAAATAGCCCCAGCCAAATCCACAGTGACTCTTCTCACAAACTGGACAGCAGAACAGTCACATCCCACACCTCACCATAAACAACATCCCCCTACCACACACACACACACACAAAATCCTTGGTGTAATATACAATACATCAATGTCATTTAAACAACACATCACAAACATTAGAAATAAAATAACACCAAGACTCAGTGCTTTGAGGTCACTTGCCCATACAACATTCGGTCACAACAAAGAAACCACCATCACAGTATACAAACAATACATACGTTCAGTGATGAATTATGCAAGCCCTGCCTGGGCTTCTAACCTCACCAAAACACATTACAACACTCTACAGACCATACAGAACAAGGCCCTAAAAATAATCACAGGCTGCACAGCTACTACACCCACAGACCATCTACATCAAGAAACCAAAGTCCTCAAAGTCAAGGATCACATATACATAAGAGGCACCCAGTTTCTTGCTGCATCCTCCACAAACCCACAACATCCACTACAGTACATGGCAGCACATCCACCCACACCAAGGAATATCAAAACAACACCCAGCACACGATACCATACACAAATACTGTCATCTCTCCCCCCTCGCCCACCTCAGACCAGATTCCAGAAGCATATCCACACTCAGATCACTCGCCACTCCATTCAGACACTTAAAGACAACACGCATCTGCATGCACGGCCTTCTGACATCCACCCTTCTGAATCCTATCTTCCTCGTGAGGACAGGGTCCACCTGGCCAAGCTGAGATGTGGGCACCATCCGGCCCTCTTAAGCTACCAGAAGAGGCTGGATGACTCCGTTGCTGATGCCTGTCCAGGATGCAACACAGCACCCCATACTATTAAGCACATTATGGAAGACTGTATTGCACACAATCACCTACGCCAACAACACAACATACTCGTTGAGAGCTCTGTGGGAAAGCCCGGTCTCGGCCATGGCCTTCCTAAGGGACCCGGGGCTGTTCGGCCAGACTGCCTAGGGAACAACTACTACTATTACTACACTGAAATCACCAGGCCATGGAATTTCCGGAGTAGTATCGTCCATCAACACAGCCCTAGAATTATCGAGAGGGAGATCTTCCATAAAATCTGCATTTATCTTTCGAGATTGACATCTGCTATCAACACGCCTCTCCGAGTGACATCATCTGTATCAAGTGGGTGTAATTACACTTACTCATTTCTTCCCAGTGCTTTAAATTAGGTACAATCACCTCCTTTACTCATTTTTATACATACATTTATACACCTATTATCTTTCATTTATTACAACTCATTCACTCATCTATTCTGCTAGGACATAAAAAAAAAAAAAAAAAAATACGTATTTCATAACACCATACCTTAGCAACATGAATTCTTTCTAGCTGAGTGATATGACAGGAATATTTTCACCTCCACCTGTGTCAGTAACAGATGATATACAGTTAGCGGCCACTGCAGATACACAATTAGGAGAGCAACAGGGCAACAAATTCACCGCAAACTAAAGACAAAGAAAAAAATACCTCATTTCTAGATGATGATGGTGATTCTTGGGAAACTCCCTCTGATGTAGCGAGTGAAACTTTGTCTCTGACTTATATACCTATGAATATATACTTAACAGAGTTCATCGTTCAGGGAAAACCTGTTCCACTATTCCTTTACACAACGACAAACAAGTCCAAGTTACATTAACAAAGCAACCAGTGAAAGTGAATAATGCTTGCAATAGCACAGATCAAACATCCCCACCTCATGTTTACGTTTATCATGAGGATAAAACCACCCCAGAATTCTCAGGCACAGAAAAAGATTTTATTGATGTTATTTCATTGATCAATCAGTGTAAACACATCTTCGTAAAAAGGCACATAACAGATGAACAAGAGAAAATTCCTGTTTTTTCCTCTTCGATTAATCAGGAAAGATACCCGGTAGGAGACTTGCTTAAGTCTGATAAGCTTCTCCGAGCTAAGACGTATGAGTTTAAAACTGAATTTTTGAAGAAATTTTCCGGAGGTATGAGCTTTTTGCCAGGTATAATCCCAGAATTACACAAGATTGTAGATCTTGTAAGGGAGCCCACTACAAATCATGTGTTCAGCAAATTAACTGCTGATTACTAGTGGAGAAGGGAGAAAAAGTGAGCAGATGGAGAGAACACTTTAAGGAATTGTTGAACATAGAGGATGGAAGTAATGCGAGTATAAGTGGCTGGGGAATGGCTGGGAGAAGAAGGGAGGTGAGAAGACAGGAAGAAATCAGTAGGATAGAAGTTGTGGAAGCAATGAAGAAAGTTAAACTGGGGAAAGCCCCAGGAATTGATGGAGTGTGTGGTGAAATGCTGACGTATGGGGGAGAGATAGTAATAGAATGGATGTGGAAAATGTGCAGATTGGCCTGGGAGGGAGGTAGAGTCCCGGAGGATTGGAAGTCAGGTATAATTATTCCCTTGTACAAAGGAAAAGGGGAAAAAGAAGTGTGTGGTAATCATAGGGGCATCTGAGATGAACAGGGAGGCTTTAGGAAGGGAAGAGGTTGTGTAGATCAGATATTCATTCTTAGATCTTTAGTGGAAAAGTTTCAAAAGAATGGAAAGAAGTTGTATGCGGCCTTCATGGATTTGGAGAAAGCATATGACAGGGTCGATAGACAAGGATTGTGGAAAGTATTAAGAATATATGGGGTAGATGGGAAGTTGTTGAATGCTGTGAGGAGTATGTATGCTGGTGCTAAGGCTGCAGTGCGTGTGGATGGTGAACTGGGTGAATTTTTCTCTTTGAAGGTTGGGTTGAAACAGGGATGTGTCATGTCTCCATGGTTGTTCAATCTGTACTTGGATGGGGTAATAAAAGAGGTACAAGGTAGGGTAGTGGATGTTGGAGTGGCCCTGGTGAGAGAGGGTAGTGTTTCGAAACGCCCTGTACTGTTGTTTGCAGATGATACTGTGTTGTTGAGTGAAGACGAAGGGGAGCCGCAAGGCTTGATGGATGAGTTTGGGAGAGTGTGTAAGAAACGGAATCTAAAGGAGAATGTAGGGAAGAGTAAAGTGATGGTCTTTGAGAGAGGTGAAGTCAGTGCATGTACAACGAGGTTGGATGGTGAGGAATTGGAAAATGTGAGTACGTTTAAGTACTTGGGTAGTGTGATGAGTAAGGATGGAGGTTTGGAGGGTGAAGTGCTTGAAAGGGTACGGCAGGGAAGAAAAGTTGCTGGTTCTTTGAAAGCAGTGTTAAGAAACAGGGAAGTGAGCATGGATGTGAAAAAGTTACTACATGACAGTATTGTGATACCAACTCTAACGTATGGATGTGAAGCTTGGATGCTGCTGGAAGGACACAAGTCAGGAGTGAGAGTAGTGGAAATGAGTTATTTAAGAGGAGCCTGTAGAGTCACGTGGAGAGACAGGCTGACAAATGAGGATTTAAAGGAGTGTTGTGTTGTGGATGTGGATGTGATAGGAAGCGTTAGGAGGAATACACTGAGGTGGTTTGGCCATGTGGAGAGGATGGAGGGTGAAAGACTGACGAAGAGAGTGTATGTGAGTGAGGTGGAGGGGGGAAGAGGGAGCGGGAGGCCGAGGATGAGATGGAGGGATGGGGTGGAGAGGTATATGAGAGAGGGGGGGGGGTGATTTGGTAGCGAGGCAGTGAAATGGCGGGGGACAGGGCGACGTGGAGGCAATTTGTTTGTGGCCACCCCGAACGGGATTGAGGTGTCTGGCAATAGATAGATAGATAGATAGTCTCCACCATTAAAAGAACATTATTAGCTACTTTAGAAAATTCAAACGTATAACACAAGATGGAAAGATGTCCCCAGACCTTGTTGTGTACATCATTGGTTATGTAGCTGCCTTGTGTAAATTACCTGATAGGACCCTCAAAATCGCCAAGACGATTCCGTACACCCCAGCTATGTGCTTACTAGACTTAATGAATGAGGTAGAGAATTGCAGTGTGGCAAAGCAGTGGTGATCGAAACACAATCACATTCTAGTAGAATGTGAGTGCCTGAGACAGTATCAGCTGTGAAAACAACTAAAACTACCCCGAACAGAGAACAAAATCGATCGCGACCCGAAACCACACAGAGCACACAACCAAACGTGTCGAGGCAAAGATCTCAAACACCAGGCCACAGGCAGTCTCATAAGTTTCCGCACAGTCCGAGCAGATCTCGCTCCACAGACACGACTAAATATGGGAGGTCATCTCGCAGATCACAGTCGGGAGATAGGTCCATTCTATGTTATTATTGTGCAAAACCAGGACACACAATGAATGAATGCTTTATCAAAACAAAAGAAGACAAACAAAAGACACAAAGATTTGGTCCATACTGTAGGCATCACCGGTGCCAAGGACACTGGACCAGTAATTGCAAGACAGTAGAGAAATTAGTTTCCATTTTCAAATCGGGGGAAGGCCAAGTCACAACTAAAAACGAACAAACGTAAAGAAAAGCAAGTATAAAATTCACATAGGAGGCATATTGGGAAGTGAGTGTATCTTGATACCAGCTGTATGTGAGGATCAAAACGTTTCCTTATTTTTAGACACAGGCTCTCCAGTGAACTTAATAACACAAGAAGAAATAGATAGAGTTTTTAGAAATTAAGAAGAAAGTAACTTTTCTGGAAGAATCTGATTTAGACTTTTATATGGTAGATGGCAAACAAATTACAGTAAAATGTATGATATGGTTAAACATCAGTTTCACAGAGACAACAAGACCAAGCTCTGCATTTTTCTATATCGTTGAAAACTTAACAATTAAAGCTCATATGTTACTGGGCTTAAGATGCATGAGAACAGAGAAAGTAACTTTACTCCCACAAATGAATGGAATAGACTTTGATAATGAATTCATTGAGGAAATACCATCAGAGTCCTCACCGATTAGTAAAACAGAACCAAAAAGAATTGGTAATATTAAAAGCTTAAACAAACATACAGAAATAGATGAGTGTATAGATCCACTCCCCCCCCCCCCAGCCTCCAGGACTAGCAACTCAGGTAATGGTACTGTCTCATCAGTTTTTTCCCCGCCCTTCTCACCAATGATTTAGGTATACCACCTAACTCCTCCATGAAAGTTACCATAAAGAGCAAATTAAAAAAATAGTACTGTTCTTGTCTTAGAAAAATTATGTAAAGTAAAAGGATTGTCAGTAGAAAACGTATTATGTCAGATGAACGACGAAGGGCAAACTCAGATATTCCTAATTAATCATATGAATGGGGAAGTACAATTGAAAAAGGGGACTTATATAGTTAATATTGAAAAATGTCCCACCCCCGTGATGGAAATAGTTTTAGCTGGAGTGACAAGTGAGATAAAATCTAGGGATAGAGAAAGCATAAAAGAGAATTTAATTCACTCAGGTGAATTTGATGAAGAAAATTATTTGTTAACCCTGTTGGAAAAACACAGGGACACCGTAGCATTACCCGGAGAACAATTAGGGTGTACTAACCGATTAATCACAAGATTAACGTGCACCCAGATACACCACCAATTTTCGTACCTGCCTATCGAGTCCCACAATCTCAACATACACTCGCAAACCAGTATGTCGATGAAATGTAAAAACTTGGAATTATTGAGCCATCAGTCTCCCCGTGGAATGCCCCATTATTCTTCATGCCCAAACGAAATGGAGAAATGTTTTAGGTAGTAGATTACCGTAAACTAAACAATCACACAATCTCAGACCGGCTTCCCATGCCATTGCTAAGTGACATTCTACAGAATATTGGACATGTATTTTCCACGATAGATATGCTCAATGGATACTGTCATATTCCATTAGATCAGGAGTCAAGTAAGTACAGTGCCTTTTCCACAAATACAGGACATTATCAGTACAGGAGAATGCCAACGGGACTGAAGACAGCCCCGGGCACATTCCAGCATCTTATGAATTATGTATTGTCCAGAATTTTAGGACAAGGAATATTTGTTTATCTTGATGATAATATCATCGCAACGAAAGATATCACAGAACATCTCCAGAAATTAGACCTACACTTACAAAAGCTTGTTGATGCTGGTTTAAAAATTAAGCTTTCTAAATGCAATCTTTGCTTTAATGAAATAAAATTCTTAGGCCACAAATTAAATGCTGAAGGTGTTCAAACTTTCGATGACAAAATACAGGCAGTGAGAGACTTCCCTTGACCCACTACAACTGACGAAGTTAGAAAATTTTTAGGTCTAGCAGGGTACTATAGGTCATTCACACAACAGTTCTATCATATAGCCTTTCCTCTATTTCAGCTACTCACAAAAGATGCTATATTCCAATGGGGAGAAGAACAAAAACAAGCATTTAACAAATTAAAAAATAAACTTACAAATGCACCATGTCTGGCATATCCGGATATCACAAAACCATTTATCATTTGTACAGATGCATCAATTAAAGGATTAGGAGCTGTATTGATGCAAGAAGATAAAAGAGGACAGAATCAACCAATTGCATTTGCTAATAGACAAATAAAAGGTGTAGTGAATAAATATTGCACTACTGACTTAGAGGCACTTGCAGAGGATTTTGCATTACAAAAGTTTCGGGATTTGGTATATTGTTACGAAATACACTTATTCACCGACCATAAACCACAAGTGGGTATGTTTAAAGAAAAACTCCTCTCTGGGAGGAGAGCAAGATGGAAACGTACAGTCGAAAACTACAATGTACATACTAGGTATTCATTACATACAAAGCAAAATGAATCTAGTAGCTGATGCACTATCCAGGAACCCCAAAACAATTCATGTCGCGGCATTAGATCTCAAAGGAAACATCCCAAACCACGATGAAATCGCGAAAGCACAAAGACTTGATCCAGCCTGGTCTAGAGTTATGACATACAATTACCCAAACTACATGTACCTCTAGAATAATTCACAATAATCAGTAATGCCTTATACTCGTACAGGATCAACCCAGGACAACCGAAATGCCGAAGATATAATAAACAATTAGTGGTACCTAATGACATGATACCCCAAGTATTACGAACGATACACGATAGCCCACATGCAGGACATCCTGGAAAGGATAGGACATTCAAACAAGCCCAGTTGTTATATTACTGGCCATCATTGAGAAAAGATATAAACAATCATATAGACAGATGCGAATCATGTGCAAAACACAAAGGATACCCAATCACACCTGCACCTATGGGTAATTACCCTGTACCACATCAACCATGGGACGTTGTCGCGGTTGATTTACTCAAGATGCCGTTATCATACAATAATAACAAATACCTATCCGTAGCACCGGATCATTTCTCCCGTTATGTAATTTTAGCCCCAATTAAAGATAAAACAGCAGAAACAGTAGCAAAGGCAATAATAGATAATGTAATATGTCGCTTTACTTCCCCAAATGTATTAAGTGATAATGGGGGTGAATTTAATTCTGATATCTTACAAAAAATAAGTAAACAATACAATATCAAAAAGGTTAACGTGTTAGCCTATCACCCAGCATCCAATGGGTTAGTAGAGAAACAAAATAAAAAAGCATTAGATGTACTACGACATATTCTCCATGAAAATTATGCAAGCTGGGATGATTGGATTCCCAGAGTAGAAGCCTCAATTAATGGATCTATAAATAAACTTGTAGGAGTCGCACCACATTACATTATATATGGGACAGAAAAACAACTACCAGATGAAATTCTAGAAGGTGAAAATCTGCCCATATACAACTAAGATGATTACTCTAAACTCCGTTTACGTGAATTCCAGGACATACATAAAAGAGTCAAAAAACAATGAATGATGTCCAAGGAAGAAATGACGGAGGCATTTAATAAGACGGCAGGAGACTCGCCTATCAGCTAAGGAGACATTGTCTATGGTATCAATTATACGAGAGACAATAAATTATACCCGAAATTTGAGGGCCCATACAGAGTAATTAACATAAAAGCAAACAAAGTTTTAATTAGGTCACTGTCAAGTGGCGAAGAGAAACAAGTTCATATTGACCATTTAAAACGAGTTTCAAGGGAACTATCCAATAATTATACAGCCTCGGATACCACCGAACAACCGAACATAAATCATGAAACCAATTAAAAAAATTATAATAATTACAAAAATAAATTAAGGTTATATCCCAAACAAACATAGGTGCAACTGTTCCAAAAAATCTACATTACATCATTTACATGATTTAAATATCAATTTAAACTCCTATAAATGAAATAACAAGCAAGTTATTGTTCTCCGTTAGTCAACCGTAACGCACATCATCACTATCATCGACCACAGCATGACTATATTAGAAAACTAATAGATTTTTTTGTCGGTAGGTAACGATGAAGTGACTTATACTATGGATTCTCCACTACATAGCAAGAGGATATGCTCACTTAGACCCCCAACACATAGTACGGCAAGGATGCCTCATAGCTCCAACGGCCGCGACGTCAATCGTAAAAAATGTCATGAGTACTGAAATCAACTTGGATTACTTTTACGAATTACCATCTTATCTAGAAAACATCGCCAAACCCACGAGGACCATAGACTTCATGATAGGAGGCTATGTTTCACAAGCACATAACACAAAGGAAGTTGATAAAATAGTGAAGTTAGCGAAATGGAAGATAGAAGAGGCGAAGTCAACTATGCATTATGATCCAAGATCTCCCATCTCATGGAACGGAGGTATTGAGCGCCACGAACAACATCACAGGTACTCGCCAAAAGTGCGGTTTGTTTGACCGGGGTGGTGCAATTCTTGGGAACATCTTTGGATTGGGAACAGAGGAAAACCTTCAAGGAATAAACAACAAATTTAATAAAATAGCTCAGGTACTAACATACCAAGATAAATTCATCGCCTGACATAACTCAGCAATGAAGACAATCGTGAAAAATCTAAAAAAAAAAGCAGAAAACATAGCTCTCCAAAGTGTAGATAAAATAAATGCCATGGAAGGAAACATAACACTTTTCCAACACTTCTCCATCATCACGGAACACATTGACACAATTCTTCTCCAGTTAGACAACACTAGAGTTCGTTACAGGGCACTTATGCAAGGAATTTCGAATGCCGGTGATGGCAAGATCACAATTGACTTACTTCCAGTTCATGAGCTACGTCAGATAATTAGTCAAGGCATACATAATCATAAATTGAAGCCTTCGTTCCGAAGTAGGGATTTCATGCAATATTATCCATATTTAGAAGCAACACTAACACCAACTTCAGGAGAAGTTCATGTACCATTCATAACTGACGACCTGTTCACAGTATACCAAATACATCCCTTCCCTTCTAAGAATAATAACACTTTGGTCATCATCAACATCAACACAGACACCGAACTCACCATGGTCTCCAAGAGACGGAACACTGTCACTTTCGCAAGCAAATCAACGATTGAGCGAAAGTTCTGTACATCCTTACATGCTGTTCACCTTTGTCCTGCATGCATTTTCACGTTTCAGCCTACTGAAACAGTCCCTTGTGAAATGGCTGTCATAGAAATCACGACATTCATAATCACTGCAACTTCACTTTTGCTCCAGATAAGCCTGTACACCATCAAGGCATAGGACACTCACAGTTCTTTTTTATTTCACTCATAACACATCAGTTTACATAGTCTGTCCAGATATACCACCATCTCATACTTCAGCATCAGGATTATACATAGCACGAGACTACTGTGCAATACTTATACCATCCATGTCTACTTTATCCACCATCAATCACTACGCCATCCTCAATCATACACACAAACATTTCCACCGACTACCTGATATGGACTTAAACATGAACACAGGTATTAAGCTGACTTCACCTAAGTCTGAAACTATGCTACTGACCAATGAAACAATGAGCCCTGGGAAGATTTGAGTTTGAGAATGTTCAACCCATATTATGCACCTACTGTCTTTATAATCTTCTGTATTGTATTTGCAGTAGTGCTGTTCACAATGCACAGAATGCATGCATGAATTGGAAACTTGGAGTCAGTATTTAGTAGGGGTAAAGTGTGAATTCACGTAAACCCCCCGAATGAAGTGTACATATTTTGTATATAGTATTAATTAAAAAAAAAAAAATAATAATGACACATGATATAGAAGTATGCCAGTATCATTATCTCTATATAAAATATTAACCCCTAAACCGCGGGGTTGTTTTGGCTTGACTTGCGTGTCCTGCTAGGATATTCGCTCTCCGACAGACTTTGTAAAAATATTTGCCAAAAACCAGTTATTAGTCCTAGAATATTATAATTAAGTATGCTTATGGCACATACCTTTAGCTTTCTCCTGGGATATTTGTTGAGCCTTTGTCGAGTACTGTAGGACTTGTGGAGACTTCTGAAGTTGGGTAACGAAGTCTCCACTTTACACTTCTCGACACCCCGTAATATGATTACCACAGCCTGATATTATCACTAGAAACACTATTCTATGATTTTCAAATAGTTTGGAATCCATACTAAAAAAAAAAAAAAAACACTGTGAAAGCAATGAAAATTACGAATGCGTACCAGCTTCCCACTTGTGCTCATTCGCCGCTGGTATTGTGTCATTTATTATTCATAAAAACACTCACACTTTATATTTCTATTACTATATAACACTTATATATATCTGCAGTCTTTATCCATAAGTTTCCTTTAGTAACAGTAGTTTATTGTCACTATAGGCATTCAATTTCTCTTTCAGTAAAATACATAGCATTCACTTTCTCGTCCTGTATACTAGTGTTGAAAGCGAATCTGTCACTTTCACTTCCACTTTCATAACTCGTAGTATTCATACATGCTAGAGTGAAACTTTCACTTTCATTACTCCTAGTACAATATATACTCGTATTCTTATATTACTACTCATTTACATTTCTGTTTACATTCTCTATTTTATTTACATTATTTACATTTCTATTTTATTTACACTGTGTTATGCACTGTCATTTGCAGTAACTTATAAAACTATTTTCCGCTGTTAACTTATATTTAATTCATTGCTTTCACTTGCTGCTTACACATTATTTACACATTATTTACATTTCCACTTGCACTGTTTTCATCACCAGAAAGATCGTAGTCACTGTCTATCATTTTCATCGATAAATTAGCCAGTTCACGTTCCACAGCAGTCACTTAGCCATTTACCCCTTTCCACATGAAGTTTAGTAGGGGTAGAGGTCACAGGGCCCTTTGCATGGGGCTAAATGCGGTGGAATTGGACAGGCGTGAATCCGACGTGGTTTCACCTTGAAAGATGACAGTAAACTGAATGCTGTGGTGGCCTAGGGGGAATGCAACGCTGCCAATGTCAGTGTGGTGACAGCTGCTAATATATACGCTATGAAATGATTGGCAGGAAATCTAGACAATTCATAATAAATTAGGTAGTTCCAGGTGAATGTAAATATCACTTAGGCTTCTCCTTTCCTTTCTTATATATATTTTTATTACGAGAATAGATTATATGGCATATTTCAAGGGGAAATAAACAGGGAAAATTAGTGAACGAGTGCACCTGAGGTGTTGTCAGGTGATAATAGCCAATTCCAGGTGTATGGCACTATCGCTTACCTTATTTCTTTTTTGTATACATTATTTGGTATAAGAATAGGGCATAGGGCTTATTTCAATGGATGAAATCAGTGGAAAATTCCGGAGAAGATTTACTTAGTGCAGCATGGCCAGGCAGGCGAGAGGAGAGGGTAATGGAGGGGAAGTAGGGAGGGGAGTCAAGAATGGGGAGAAATGGCTAAATTGTCAACAATGGATGGGAGTACAGATGAGATTAGGAGTGCTGACTAGTGTTGGACATTGGCAGTACTGATAGATGATACAAGCCACCACTTGAAAGCCCAGGCGAATTCAAAATAACACAGAATCACAAAAGTGATGCCCCGCGGTATGATCCCTTGCTACCAAGCATCACGAAAGTGACACCCTGCGGTTAAGGGGTTAATAACTCATACCATAATCTTAACTTTGAACTTTTTTTTTTTTTTGCATATATGCACATGACTGTTATACATACACATCTTACAATATGTCATACAATAACCAATTTACCTACATTACATTTGTTCAATTATGTATACAACTTGTTCAAAATGTAATATTACTGGATCATTTCAATATTAACATGAATATTATATCTTTGCAATATTATAATCAATGTTATGTATTAATAGATTGGCATATGTCAATAATGATTGCTGTTGGAGGACCACCAGCTGGCATGACCGAGTGATGTCAGGGCTCCATATTATAATAATACAACTCATAGATAGATAGATAGATAGATAGATAGATAGATAGAAGCACCAACTAGGGGGTAAGATAGGAAGTGTGTCAGCGAGAATCGACCAAAAGAATATCAGTTCAACAAATACTTAATGAACAGTATGCCAGTGGGCACCAGAAGCACTACATACACACAGACATACAGGGTTCTAGAAGCTTCCACGACAGTGTAACTCACGTGACACGAGCCCTGCCAAACGAGAATGTAGGAATCAGAGATCGGAAAGTGGCTAGCCATAGAACCGACAGGTCGTGGAAAGAGGAGATAAGAGGAGGGGTCTGACGAGACAGTAAATTACGTTCCCGTGTAATACATACACTGCTCAACTTAGACTTTCCTTGAAGATAATAAATCAAGATCAACTCCTTGCATTCATCTTTAACTCCTCCTGCCTTTGACTAGCACAATAACTTTAACAAAAACTCAAGATTTACATATTAGAAGACCAAAGATTCACAGCCCTGATGGCTGTGTGTCGGTCCTTCCACTGTCTGGGTCAATTCATAATTATGAAGACTGAGTTATTGGCCAGGGCTGACGATGTGACCCTGCCCTTTTTCTCTGACCTTTTATGGACTATTCTCAAAACTAAATCTCTTCACCTTTGCTCTACACTGAACCCTCTCACAAAGTTGGTTTACATGGTATCGAAGCCATGTATGCTGACTTGCCATGTAATATTTGATTTTTCCCTGAGGCTTTGATATTTATTATTTTTTTTTATTTCTTTATTCTTGCCTTATTCCGAACCTTTCAGTGATTGATCTTATTCTGATACAATTGTTAAGGTGACACTGGCATGTGTCCATGACCTTAAGCTTCCTTCTTCTTCCCACCAAGACAGTAGGCCAAGGCAGTGGTTGACCCTCATCTCATGCACCAAGTTTGGTTCAAATCAGATAAAATCTGTTTTATTTTTATTGATCATACACAGACACACTGGTCGCAATCAGCTTGACCTAGTCATTAAAAAAATAAGTTCTTGGGCTCTCCCTTTACCACTGCACCAAACCTGGTTAAATTGTAAGAAAAACTGAGTTATTTTGTTCACACACACACACACACACACACACACACACACACACACACACACTGTCGGGTAAAGCATTGCACACACAATGGTATTTGTAAGGAACCCACAAAAACTGGCAATCTGAAAACCCCTCATCGTAGATTTGGTTCCGGGAAAAATAAAGATAGGGAAAGAGATGACAAATGATATCGTTATCTCAGTGTATTCGGTTTCGCTGCGCTGAAAATAAAAGAGAGAGAGAGAGAGAGAGAGAGAGGAGGAGGAGGAGGATCCGGTGCATACAACCACGCACCCATGATATCACCATTACCAAATTTTACTCTCAGCTAATGGAGTAAGCGGAATGAAATGGGGAGTCACGGCTCCTTTAATACCCATTCCAGTGCTGAATTTATGAGCAGAATCGCCAATTGGTGTATCGTTCCTTCTCTGCCTTTCAAATTTCGCTTTATTTTTTGGGCAGGGTGGTTGGTAGAAAGTGTTGCCAGATTGCGTGTGCACTTTTCGAGTGCTCTGGGAAAATTTGTATATTCTCTCTCCTCTCTCTCTCTCTCTCTTTCTCTCTCTCTCTCTTGGGCGGGACAGATATAGGTTTCCTGCAAATCTAAATGGTACCTGTAGGTGGGGACGCCTACCATCCACTCATATGAGGTAGTGGTACATTCAGATGACTCAACACCCAGGTGGTGGTACAGTGACTCTAGCCCACGGTACCATTTACACTGGATGCCACAGCCAATAAATAGACTCTTGATGGTTTAGTGAGAAAGGCAGTCTGTCCGTATGTGATGGAAACTGGTTCACTTCATAAGGCGGCTTAAGATTTTTGGTCACATAATACCACTGAAGAACATAAATGACCAGCTTCGTCTTAAATGTAATAACTGGGTAGCCTAGCGCCGGGTCCCTGCTTTCCTGACAGTGCTATGAAAGACTGAATGATGGATGGATGAATTTACAACAGGTATTCACAAACTTAGGATCAATTAGCAAGTGACATCATATCGGTTCCTATCGATTCCCATCTGTTACTTCCCGCCTTTACCAGGCGTACCCAGTTTATTATAACGTTTTGCTGCCCATTCGATGTAAGTGTGTGACAAAATATGGCAGACTATAATACAAACTTTTGTGATTATTTTCTTTATGTCAGTCCTTCTATCTTGTAATCAGACGACTGAATCTCAGACAGGGTGGCAATAAAAAAATAATCAAATAAATATAAGAACTGCCTCCCTGCCATTCTGTAATACTCCACCAAACTGTCCCTTCCCCGATACAAATCACTCCAGCCTCATTCATACACCTCTCCAGCCTATTCCTCTTCGGTCTTCTCTACTCTCCCACGTCCCTTTTTGTTCAATGGGGCTCTTAATAATTGATTTTTCTGGGCATATTCATAACAAGTATGGTATTTTTTTAATGCACTTGCCTTCCAAAGCGATGGATATTTGTGGAAAGTGCTATTAGGGTGAAAGATACAATGTTGACACTTATACCTTATGAAATATACTAAAACGCTAACATTTTTTCAACCTAATTTACTCCCAAGCGATATAATTTTAGTGAACAGACATTTGAGGTGAACACTATTTTAACTCATATTGCGCGTGGAAGTTTTATCTATCTACTGTATCTATTTGTATATTTATTTTACATATGGTTGCATCCAAAAACGTGGAATTTTTCTCAGTATAAGTCTGGGAAACAGGTAATTTTTATGTCTACAGTATATTTTGTGTGAAACTTACACAAGGAATTTTTTAGTATTAACATTCACAAGCAAGAGAATATCGCAAATACATGTTTTCGAGGGAAAGACTTAAACTACAACCACAATTAATGGCGAAATTTTCAAGTGTACGTAAAACACCAAGTGCAGAACAGGGGCTCAGTTCATTCAGTGTTTCGCCAAAGCTGTCTTCTTCAGGGGGAATGTTAATCCTGAATAAGTCAGCTTTGGCGAAGCGTTGAAAAAACCTGACCCCTGTTCTGCACTAAACAAACTCTCACAGCCAACGCGGGATTCACAGTCCAGCTTTATTTGCTTTAAATAATAGCATTCAAAGGCAGGTGAGATATTGGGCACTGAGCATTTTCGGGTTAACGATTTCCGTTCTTTGCGCAAAGTTTATTTGGTTGCAGTAGTGTATAATATTCTTTATCCCCCTCAGACACGTTATTCTTTATTTTTATTTTAAAAAAATGGAATCGGAAATAATAAATCTAGCCAGTGCGACAGTGATGACACATACACACACACACACACACACACACACACACACACACACACACACACACACACACACACATTCTCTCTCTCTCTCTCTCTCTCTCTCTCTCTCTCTCACTCGCGATACTCTTTATCAGGGTCATATACTATTACCTGCACAAGGGTAATATCACCAGTGTGTCCCCATTTCACTGAAACATTATTAAGGCCGTTCTTGCACCTCGTAACTGTACTTCCCCTTTATCCCCCACCATCTGCTTCATCTGTTCCGGGTTCCTCTATCCCTTGAAGCCTCCCCTCCCTTTGTGTCCCTCTCACCATTAGCTTCATTGCACCCCAGGTCCCCTCCCTCTCTCTGATCCCTATCTCCATTTCGCCTCCGCAGCTCCCCATATTCCTCTCCCCATCACCGTTCGCCCCTCCCTGCCCTTTCTAGCTCCCCACTCAACCCCCTGTCACACCCCACCCTGCCTACTAACTCTATACTCCCTCTGCATCTAACGGTCAGTTCTTCACCCTCCTACACACACACACACACACACACACACACACACACACACACACAAATGAAATGGAGATAAGATTCCGAAGCTTCGCTCTGTGTGTGTGTGTGTGTGTGTGTGTGTGTGTGTGTGTGTGTGAGAGAGAGAGAGAGAGAGAGAGAGAAGCTTGTGTCTTTGTTTGTGCATGTATGTCCACAATGCATGACTAAATTTTTTGTTACTCAGTTAAACGAAAATATGCAATGAAGCAGGCCTCCATGTGAACCAGGATTTAGGCAGAGTGGGACTAGAGAAGGTCCCTATCTACACCAGGCTAAGAGGGACCCTTGAACCCTTCTTTTAATCTGAACTTACTATAAACCATGGCTGCTAGATCTGAATTCGCACACATTACCAGAGTTATTATATATCACCTCGCCTGCAGTATGTGATCGTCGGCGTTTGTTTATTTGCGAGTCAATGCATCGATTAACTCTTGAACTAATGAACGGATTATCTTCAAACTTTGCACAGGTGTTGGGTATGTGGAACAAAGGAAGTGGTTTGATTTTGGTGAAAATCCACCACGGTTAAGGGTGGGAGTGGGAATCCACCAGGGGTAACGGAAGAAGTGGGGGCCCCAATTTTGGGATGCGAGCGGAGTGTTGTGACCTCGGGTCACTTTGCTCTTGTTTATTATTAAGTCAACTATTTCATTGCCAAATACTCATAACCTATAAGCTATAGCGATGCAACTGGCTACTGGAACAGAGCGCAGCAGATCTATAGTTCCACAGCCTCTCACCTATTATGTTATGATTATTCCATTCCAGTAATTTATTTTGTGCTCGCCTATGCATTCTGCCAAATTTTAGATTCTTTTTAATAATTTATACTGACAGCTGGGATGCTCTAAAAGGGAATGAATGGAGTACTATACCCTGTTCTCACCTTGGTCGAAAATTGTCATTTTTCCTTCTTCAGCCCTGAACTACAGCAATATATTTACCTCAGGAATACGGTGCTAGTCGCGAGGAAGTGCTATGGAAAGGATGCAGAGTCGTAGCATTGTGTCTTTCTGCCATTGTGCCACTTGAAATAAGCTACAAAAGGCCCCAAGAACAGGATAGCTTAGACACATATTTAACCCTTTTGGCACAACATGCCAAATATGGGACAGAAATAGTCATTTTCAAAACTAAATAAAGGAAAGAACCCCAATGTAGGAGCCTATGAGCTTGGCGACTATGAGCCGATAGGCGGAGGGCCGCCCTCTAAGTACCCGTCTTGCCAAATCTCGCACACAGCAACCTCAGTTCAGAAGAGGGTAATAGGTTTAAAGAAAAATTACAGTTAATTCTATAATACTCACAGACGATAAAGCTAAGATACGGTGCATCTCATGAGGAAGAGATAAGGAAAATGAATTGTTTTCAGGTAGGCTACGTAAAATCTAATATTTTTATCATCCCTCCAAAATGAATACCAAATTGAGCCCAGTTAATCACCAGACAGAGGGTTATTATCAAATCATACTCCTTCATTGCCAAGGTGATTATATAATACCAAATTTGGCTCATTTTGGTAATCGAAAATACAAAATGTCAACCCTGTTATAAACATGAGAAGGGTTAAGGGAGTGGATGATGTAGGTCGGATGGCGAGGTATATCACGTAGTGAAAAATGAGTAATGGAACTTGTGTATTACATTACAGCTATAGCCTTCATGGTGATGATAGCGGTTCTAATGATAGAAGAAGTAGTGATAATGGTAACGATGACGCCTATAATGATGACAGTGGTAGTGAGGGTTCTTCTAGTGATGATAGTTGATTGTCTGTTAGCAATCATAATGGCAGTAATGATAATGATAATGCGTTTTTTTTTTTTTTACGTAGGTAAACGAACTATTGTTCAAGGGGAGACCTGCTCCCCACCCAGTTATTATGCAAGATGTGATCCACAAGAGCCACCTCCCTCATTAAATTACTACCATATTTCACTGAGCCACACCGGGGGGAGGGAACAACGTTGGTATTCACCACCATGTTTTTATATGGGTAATGCCAGAGGCATCTGCTAATACATACTAATCTCTCTCTCTCTCTCTCTCTCTCTCTCTCTATCTCTCTCGCTTTGTAATATATATATATATATATATATATATATATATATATATATATATATATATATAATTATTTACACACACACACACACACACACACACACACACACACACACACACACACGAGTTGCACGTTTCCATGTTTCGGTCCTGATTACGAAGTCTTGTACAATCCTTGCCGTGTATAGCGAATCCTTTGTTATGCAATAATCTCAGGCTTTGCAATACTCTGTTAGAAAGGGCCACCCTTTTGCGGGAGGTATTAAGTTGTAAATTATTCCTTTAAAGCACAAAGGAGAAATTTACATATCTCCTTGTCGCTCCCTGCCTACTTACCTTTCCACCTACCTTACCTCCCTGCCTAACTGCCTCCCTGCTTTTCTGCCTCTTTGGCTACTTCCTTGCCTGACTCACTGTTTACTTACTTACCAACCTACTTACGCATCCGACTCCCAACCGTTCTACCTTCCTACCTACACCTCTACAAAACTCTCCGACAACTCCCTACCTACCTCCTTGTCTACCACCTACCTGAGTACCTACTTCCCTTCCCACTTCCTTATCTGCCTACTCTGTATCTACATATTTACCTCCCTGCCTACCTACCTCCTTACCTATCTCCCTGACCACTTCCCAACACACCACTCTGCCTCTCTCCTTGCCTTTCTCAACGCCCATATTTTCTCTTTCCACCTAGAGTGCATACCTCTCTCCCTGCCTACCTTCCTACGCACCCGACTCCCCACCTACCTCCCTGCTTTCCAACACGCCCAGCTACCTCTGTCAACCTTCTACCTATCTCTTCCTTTCCTATTTCCTCCTCTTCTCTGCATACCTGACAATCCACCTCCCTACCCACCTCCATATGTATCCGTCTGTCTACCCACTATACCTGTCTCCCTACTTACCTAACTACCTGTCTCCTCACCTTCTGTATTGCCTGCTTCCACCACTAAACGATTTCGTGGCACAAGCGTTCACATATATGTTGATTCATTCATTTCTTTATTTATGTATTGCAATCTCTATAGCTATAGATGGGAGTACGGTTCAAGTCACGGAGGTTATCACTGGTCCTGAACCAAGTAACCCTTCAGTCAGTGAGAAATATGACAAGTATAAAACACAGAAACCAGGATAAATATATCCGCTCAAAAGCGTTTAGAACGAATAATTCAGAACCGAGATAGATAGGCAACAGATTAAAATATCTCATAGGCCGAGAGAAAGAAATGTATAGGAAAATAAGAAGGGGAGAGGAACACTTACGTAACCAGTACGCGATTTTGAAAAGGGAAGTCGAGAGGGATACGGAAAGCAAAGCATGGTTTTGAAATTAAGGTTGCACAAGAATCGAAAGAAGATCCCAAGAGTATTTATCAGTTGTACCATACTTGTAAAAAAATAAAGATAGGATAGGACCTCTCGGAACAGACTCAGGTAACATCACCAGTGACCGAAAAGAAATGTGCTCAATCCTAAATAATTATTTCGTAACAGTATTTACCAAGGAAGAACTAGACCTGATCTCTCAAGTAACAAATATTTACGACGATAATACGGACAATATTATTTGTGTACTAACCATTAGTAAGGAGGAAGTACTGAAAGAAATAAGTAAGTTAAAGGCTCAAAAATCATCAGGTCCGGATGACATATATGAAAAATTTGTAGAGGAAACCAAGGAGATTTATGTCAGCTATTTACAGTGTTATTCTCTCCGACAAGGAGAGTATGTTTTCACCCTTGTTTGTTTGTTTATTAGTTTGTTTGTTTAGCAGAATTACACAAAACTAGAACAGAGATTTGGACCAAATTTTTTGGGTAAATAGCTCATGTCCCAGGGAAATATTGATTAACTTTTAGGACCAATCCGAGTCCTATTACAGATTCTTGATCCGGAAAACTCTTTTTGCGAAACCGCAATCAGTGATAAGAAAACCTTAACCAGTTATGAAGAGTGGTTTAGACATTAAACTGCCCTTGTCGGAGACCTGCGCTCCACTGAGTGCCCCTCTAGCTTAACTCGCCCCGTCCCGACGACGTATGGGTACGTCACCACGATTTGCATTTGCCAGTCCCGGCGACGTACCAGTACGTCGTGCAATTGCAATGTGCATAATTTCAACAATTTTCAAATTTCGCGCTTGATTTGCGGTACGTACCCTCGCCTGACCTTCCCCTACTTGCCACCAGGCGGGGACACTCGGCGACCCCGCACGACCCGTGCTAGCCCGCCACTCGTCCACTCACCTGGTAGCCATGGTCCTGCTCAGACATGGCTAAGAGAGGTCTCTCAGAGAGAGAAATTCAAGTCGCCCTGGACACCTTTACCGGCGACAGTGATTCCCCACTGGATGACAAGGAGATGGACAAAGATTATGTGCAGCCAGAGGAGGAAGAAACCACCAGCAGTGACGAGGAAGTTCCGTCACCAAGGAAGCGGCAGTACGTGACTTACCGTGCTGCTAGAGAGGGGCAGGAGGCAAAGAAGGCACGTGGTATGTCATATCCCTATCCCCAGCGTGCCTTGGAAGCCGAATTCGAGGTCGAGGACGAGGACGAGGTCGAGGACGAGGACGAGGACGAGGTCGAGGACGAGGACGAGGATGAGGACGGAGACGTGGGACGAGCTGCCACGTGGTATGGGCGGGAGGTGATTACGCATCGTGGCCCAGAGCGCACACCACGTCGTCTAAGCAGGTATGGGCCAAGCATTCTGTTTGGGGCGGTAGGAAGTGAAGTGGAGGGAGTGGGGAGTGAAATGGACATTACTGGGATTAGGGAAAGTGAGAGTGAGGTGGGTGAGTCATTGCTCTCCCTATGCAGTGTGAGGCGGCAGAGTGGATCACGTGGGCCAGTGTGGGTGCGTTCCTTATCACGTGGGGTTGTGAGGGAGGGGGAAGGTGGGGAGGAACCACTCCAAAGCACGTCTTATGCTCCCCAATATCCCCTAACACGTGGTCGAGCAAGGTTGCGTGAGAGAGCACGTGGTGTGGTAATGGAGGGGGAAGGTGGGGAGGAACCACTCCCCAGCACGTCTTCTGCTCCCCAATATCAAACTATTTCATCCCCACAGCCCCCTAATGTTCCTCAAGGCCGTAAGGGTAAGGGAAAGGGAAAGGGTAAAGGCAGAGGGAAGAGGAGTGACAGTGGGGAAGCCCTCCGTACTCCTTCTCCCCAACCTCCCCAACCAGGATCTCCTACCCACCCAGACGAAGGCGGTGATGGGGACGAGGGATTTGTGTCGTGGGATTGGGAGGATGGGAGTGATTTTTCTCCCCTCATTCACCCCTTCACTGAGCAGGGGCGATCTGGCTGGATTGCACCAGGTATTCACTGTAATTCAAGCAGGTTGGATTTTTTCCACCTGTTTTTCAGTGAGGCCTTCGTTGATCAGATCGTGCTTCAAACAAACCTGTTTGCAAGCGGCCAGCGGCTAGAAAGTGAAAGATTGGGAACAAGGAGTAGGCATTCAATTATTTATGATTACCCTGTCTCCATTCCAGAAATGTTCTTATTTTTTGCCCTTGTCCTTTTGATGGGTATAATAAGAAAAAATAGAATTCCTGCTTACTGGACTAGGGACCCTGTTATGTTTACCCCCATATTTGGTCAAGTGATGAGCCGTAATCGGTTTCAACAAATTCTAAGTCGCCTCCATTTTTATGATGCTAATGACCCTGCAAATGCAAACAACACGGACAAAATGAGGCGAATTAGGCTGGTCTTTGATCACCTCAGGCAAACCTTTCGATCCTCATTCTATCCCTATAGAGATCTCGTCATAGACGAGAGTCTCGTGTTGTGGAGAGGCAATATTTCATTCAGACAGTATATACCCAGCAAAAGGCACCGTTTTGGGTTCAAGATCTTTGTTATGTGTGACTGTAGGACTGGATACGTGCAAGACATAGTCTTGTACACCGGTGCACAGACAGACATAATAGAAGATCGAAGTATAGGACTTTCTGGAGCAGTGGTAAAGACGATGATACAAGACTACCTTCATCGTGGTCACGTTCTCTATCTCGACAACTGGTACACTAGCCCTCTTCTCGCTCGTTATCTTCACAGACATGAAACGGGAGTCTGTGGAACCGTAAAGGTGAACCGGCGTCACATGGTCAAGGTAGGGCGGAAACTTGCAAGGAGTGAGGTTGTCTTCTTCAAAGCAAACAACATCCTTGCAACAATGTGGAACCACAACAGAGAAGTAAGCCTCTTGTCCACGGTTCACCGCCCCTTGATGCACCGTACTGATTCTGTTGATTACCATAGCGAGAGCAGGCGTCGTGTTTGGAAACCTGAATGTGTCATGGACTATAATATAAACATGCGCCTCGTGGACCAGTCAGACTCCATGATATCGACGGTAGAGTGTGCCAGGACCACGATGAAGTGGTATAAGAAACTGTTCTTTCACTTGCTAGATATCACAGCTCTGAATTGCCACCACCTTCACGCCATGACCACAGGAGTTCAGGAAACCTTTGAAGGGTTTGTGAGGGAGCTCACACGATAAATCTTTGCAAAATATGCGGTTGAAAGGCCCCAACAGCGCCCCCGCACTGCCCCTATTACCCACACTCCCTAGAGAATATCCGCCCGCCATTTCCCCACTCCTATCCCGCCCCAGCCCAACAGACCTAGGCCCCAGTGCAGGTGTCACGTGTGCAGTCATTCCCAGGTGAGACTCACGACACAGAGGAAGGACACCCGCTATGAGTGCGTGCAGTGTGACGTGGGTCTGTGTATTCACCCATGTTTTAGTGAATACCACACTTTGCTGCAATTTTAGCATGGTGTGATTGCGAAAGGACGCAGAAATTATGATGTAAATGCGACAGACAGACGCTCTGTGAAAATATCAGTCATGTGGATCGCCAAATATTAGTATAAAGTGCCTACGGGTAGAACATAAGTGCAAACATTGGGTGTAAGTATATAAATCTGCCCTAAGTTGAAACTTACATAGAGAGGGTTGTTTGATGCGATATTCTGTCGCTCAGTGCAATAAATACGGCCCCTTATTATATATTTTCTATTATGTGACATTCTTACGGGTATAATATAGGTTCAAATTATTGTATATGATGATGTATTTCCTAAGTCAAATATTCATAGCGTGTCTATAAAGATAAGATTTCCTGACGCCTAGTCGAATGAATAAGGCACGTATTAGTCAAAATAAAAGTCAGCAAGTGATAAAGTGAATAATTAGTATATAAGTGTGTGTGTGAATTAGTATATAAGTGTGTGAGTATTATGTATGACGTAACATTCCTTGCGAGGGTATTTTCAGGCGATATTCTCACGCTCACTTGAATAAATAATGGCAGTAAGTATGTACAGTGCATTGGAGGGGTGTAAACGTGTGTAATGTAAGTGGGAAAATATAATTGGAGTGAATAAATAAAGCAGATGATGAAACACGAGTGTTTGAGATCGTGGTTGCTACGTGAATAGGCGCTAGCATATCGCTAAATGCCCTCGTAATGAATGAAAATAATTGAAAACCTTCACAGTGGTGGGGGAAAGGTTCTATGTAAATGGAAAAATAATTGGAAAGTGATAAAACAATTTGGTATGTTGAAATACGAGACATAGCGAGTGCGCTTACTAAGCTGATGTGCGCTAAACTTATGCTGCATGTCATCAAAATGAATGAAAACATCTGAAATCACTTACAAACAGTTGTAATTAGTAAATTGTCATTGAAACAGAAGTATACAAGTAGAAAAAATGATCGGTAGACTCATAACAGAAAATTAGCAGATAGCATGATACGACTCGGACCTAACTCGCTATGCTCGCGCGATGGTACAATGCTTATTTTTCCTATATATGTGTCTGAAATACATTATATTGTTACTGTTATTGTTTATTAGTACAAATTCAATAAATGTAGAGGTGTTGTGTGTTGTTTGTCCCATTACTCCTTACCATAGAAAACGTTTATGCATATCCAGCCCATTACAGAATACGATACCTGCGGGGGGAAACCGCACCTGTATAGACCACTTATAGACCGCAGAGACCACTTTCTTCAAGATTTTCCATAGTTTCTCGACCTAAGCGGAAGTTTCATAAGAAAAAAAAATTTTCCAAAAAGGCTCGGGACTGGGGGATGTCATAGGTGCGGAAAGGTTCGGGACGTGACGGGTTAATAATTCTTTAACCCCTTAACCGCGGGGCGTCACTTTCGTGATGCTCGGGCGCAATGGATCATACCGCGGGGCGTCACTTTTGTTATTCTGTGTTATTTTTAATTATCCCGGGCTTACAAGTGGTGGCTTGTATCATCTATCAGTACTGCCAATGTCCAACACTAGTCAGCACTCCAAATCTCATCTGTACTCCCATCCATTGTTGACAATTTAGCCATTTTTCCCCTTTCCTGACTCCCCTCCCTACCTGCCCTCCATTACCCTGTCCTCTCACCTCCCGGGCCGCGCTGTGCTAAAGCAAATTTCCCCCGGAATTATCCACTGATTTCATCCATTGAAATAAGCCCTATGCCATATTCTTATACCAAATAATATATACCAAAAAGAAATAAAGTAAGTGATAGTGCTATACACCTTGATTTGGCTAATTATCACCTGACAACACCTCATGTGCACTCGTTCGCTAATTTCCCATGGAAATTTCCCCTTTGAAATATGCCGTATAATCTATTCTCATAAAAAAAATTTTATATAAGAAGGGAAGGGAGAAGCCAAAGTGACATTTACATTCACTTGGAACTACCTACTTTTTTCTGTATTATCGAGATTTCCTACTAATCATTTTTTAGCATGTACTGCTACTGTCCACCAATAGTCCGCACTCCTAATCTCATCTGTACTCCAATCCATTGTTGACAAATTAGCCATTTTCCCCCGTTCTTGACTCCTCTCCCTACCTCCCCTCCAGTACCCTCTCACCCCTCCCTACCTCCCCTCCAGTACCCTCTCACCCCTCCCTACCTCCCCTCCAGTACCCTCTCACCCCTCCCTACCTCACCTCCTGTACCCTTTCCTATCGCCTGCCCTGCCGTGCTGCGCTAAGCAAATCTCCCCCGGATTTTTCCACTGATTTCATCCACTGAAATAAGCTCTATGCCCTATACTTATACAAAATAATATATACCAAAAAAAAAAATAAGGTAAGTGATAGTGGTATACACCAGGAATTGGCTAATTATCACCTGACAACACCTCACATGCATTCATTCGCTAAATTCCCACAGTAATTTCCCCTTTGAATTATGCCTTGTAATCTATTTCTGTAATAAAAATATATATCAGAAAGGAAGGGAGAAGCCTAAGTGACATTTACATTCACCTGGAACTACCTATTTCTTTATGTATTGCCGAGATTTCCTACCAATAATTTCTTAGCATGTAAGTTAGCAGCTGTCAGCTCCATTGTCACTGTCAACCCTTGCCTTCTCAGATAAGCCGCACCATTTAGTTCCTTGTCCTCCTCTGTGGTCAAAGCATGTCGCACTCGCACCCCGCCATTTCTGCTGCTTCTGCATTGCAAAGGGCCTCGTAACCTCTACACCCAGAAAAACTCGTGGGGGAAGCAGGAAAGGACTAAGTGACTCTGCAGTGGAACGTGAACTAGCCGAATTATCAATGATAATGATGGATAGTGACTATGACCCTTCGGGGGATTCGTGTGATGAGCCGGGTGAGGAAATCGTGCCAGAAACTACTAATACGAGTGCTTCAGTGCCCCAAGTTATCCCTAGCTCCAAGGGAAAGGAGCTGTAAGTGCAGCAAGGGAAGGAATTTGGGAAGGAAATGAAAAGGCGGTGGGTTAGCCCCGGAACAATGGCCCCGCGTGACCCAGCCCGCCATGAGTCCCGAGGTGAATCACCTCCCCATTCCGCAAGCCCCACTTCACTCATTTCTTCCTCTTCTTCTGCTGAATTATCTCCGGAGTCTTCATCGTCGGAGTCACCACCAGCATCAACAGTGAAGGCAGGCCGTAGAGGAAAAGGTAAATCCCTGACCCGTAAAAGTAGAGTTGCCAGTAGAGTAAGGGCTGCTAGTGCTGTACGACAACCCAGGGTCAGTGCGAGTGACCTTGAACCAGATAAATCTGCCTCACAGCCACCCTCCACCCTCACCCACCCTACACCGTCACGACAGGGAATCCTGGACGCCTTCGCGTGGACGGAAGGGTCCGATTTTGTCCCTGAACATCTCCATTTCGACGAGAGTTCCTCAGGAATACAGCCTGCCTTCACTCTTGACGAGGATGCTGAGTGTGTGGACTTCCTTTTGGTCTTCCTCGATGACGAAGTCATGCAGCACATATGTGATGAGACCAACAGGTATGAATCACAACGTGCTGCTAGTGGTACAGGTGTAGCCAAGATGCAACAGTGGTCCATGCTGGGAGTGCAGGAGCTGTATGTGTTCTTCACCCTCATGCTTCTCATGCCACACTCAAAGAAGCATGAGTTGGAAGAATACTGGTCCATGGACCCCTTACTACCCTCACCCACCTTCAGTAGGTACATGGCCAGTGATCGCTTCCGGAACATCATGGGAAACCTGCACTTTGCCGACAACGATGTACCTTCCCAAACCGACCCACTCTGGAAGATCCGGGAGATTCTAAGCAGAATGAAGGATAAGTTTATGACATTCTTCCACCCCTTTCAGAAGGTTGTCATTGACGAATCCTTGGTTTTGTTCAGAGGACGTCTTAGGTTTGTGCAGTACATTCCAAGCAAACACCATCGCTTTGGAATCAAGTTCTTTGTACTGTGCGACTGTAAGACGGGGAACATCCTTGACTTCGTCATTTATTCAGCCAGCACTGTCGATCTTGATAAAACACACCCTCTTGGCTTCTCAGGCTGTGAATGAAAGTGCTCCTTGAAAGGTATTTTGGTGGGAATCATGTGCTGTATACAGACAACTATTATACGGCACCGAAACTTGCCAAATACCTTTCAGAGCACGGCATCGGCTCCTGTGGCACTGTCAAGAGTAATAGTGCCCACTTCCCTAAATTCCCAGAGGCAGGAACCTCGCAGCGAGGGGACGTGCACCTATGGAAGTCTGAGAAGATGCTGGCAATACAGTGGCATAACAAGAGGGTCGTGCACATGGTCACCACTGTACATAAGGGGGAAATGACAGACAGTGGGAAGGTCGACCGTAGGACAGGCGAACCTGTGAGGAAACCTGATGCTGTCTTAGACTACGATATCAACATGTGGCTGGTGGACAAGTCCAACATGATGATTGGAGAGATCGACTGCCTCAGGAAGAATACTAGGTGGTACAGGAAAGTTTTTCTGCATCTCATAGACATGACGATGCTGAACGCCTTCATCCTGTACAAGATGAAGGTCAAGCCACCCAAGTCCTTCTCCCTGAGGTTGTTCGCCGGGACTTGTGTTCAGCAGCTGCTTGAAAGATATGGTAAGGTGACAGCAGCAGCTCCAAGGCGCCATGCAGTAAGACTTCCCGACAGACTTGAGCAGAGGGCGTACATGGATCGGCACAGACTGGTGCAAATCCCTGCCACAACCAAGAGGAAGGCTGCGATCCGCAGGTGCCAGGTGTGTGCACATACCACCCGACGCACAACTGAGCACAAACGCACCTCTTGGCAGTGCGCTGAGTGCCAGGTTCCCCTCTGTGTTACCCGCTTCTTTCATTACCACAGTCAGAAGCAGCTCTAAAAGTGCAAATGGGAAATGAAAATAATGTGTAAATAATGTGTAAATAGCAAGTGAAAGCAATGGATGTACAGTAAATATGATTGAACAGTGTAATATATTTTTATGTTACTGAAAGTGACAGTGAATAACATAGTGTAAGTAAAATAGAAGTGTAAATATTGAAAATACAATACAAAATGTAAATAGAAATGTAAATAATTAGTAATATAAGAATATGAGTACAAATACTTGAGGTTATAACAGTGAAAGTGAATCCGTGGCTCAACGTATTTTACTGAATGAAAAATTGAATGACCAGTGACACTAAACTAATACTACTGAAGGAAACTTATGGATAAAGACCGCAGATATATACAAGTGTTATATAGTAATAGAAATATAAAGTGTGAGGGGTTTTATGAATAATAAATAACAGAAAACCAACAGCGAACTAGCGCAAGTGGGAAGGTCATACGCGCTCGTAATTTTCATTGCTTTCACAGTGTTTTTTTTTGGAGTATGGATCCCAAACTACTTGATAATCATAGAATAGTGTTTCTAGTGATAATATCTGGCTGTGGTAATCATATTACGGGTTGGCGGAAAGTGTAAAGTGGAGACTTCGTTACCCAACTTCAGAGGTCTCCACAAACCCTACGGTAATCGACGAAGGCTCAACAAACATCCCAGGAGAAAGCTGAAGGTATGTGCCATATGCATATGTAATTTTAATATTCTAGGACTAATAACTGATTTTGGGCAAATATTTTTTGAGAGTCTGTCGGAGCCCGAATATGCCTGCGGGACATGCAAGACAGAGCAAAACAAGCCCGTGGTGTAAGGGTTAAGTCCGGAAGAAGCTCCAGAGGCGTTGATGACTGCAAATGTTGAGCTCATTATGAAAAAGCGTGATAAATCAGCGGCGTCGAATTATCGTCCGATACGTTTAACATCAACAGTAGGAAAAATGTTAGAGTCAGTTTTACCAAATAAAATTAGAGAACACATAGAAAGATTTAATCTCATTAATGAAAGTCAGTACGGATTTATGCACTGCTGGTCCTGCCTCACAAACTTGTTATTCTTCTTCTCGGAAGTCTGTGACGCTGTTGACTGCGATAAAGCTTACGATATTGTATATCTAGACTTTAGCAAAACTTTCGATAGGGTTCCTAATGAAAGGTTTGTTAGGAAGATTAGAGCACACGGTACACACGGTGGTATCTTAAAATGAAAATAATCCTGGCTGACGGGACGAAAACAGAGATTTAATAAATGGCACCAATTAGGACTGGGTTTTGGTAACTAGTGGTGTACCAAAAGAATGAATACTCACTCCATTATATCCATCTATCTGTCTATCAACCTATCTGTCTATTACTAGCAGTATTAGCAGATTTGCTAATGACCTACACACACACACACACACACATATCAAACTTGTAATTGATTATATAATGGTCGTTGCCGAGCTGTAGTAGACAGTGAGTAGATTTGTAGGAGATAACCTTAGTTTACTTGTAGTCGATGATAGGAGAAAGATAAATATTAGTACTGAGGTTTGTACAGTAGTTTATATCTTCAAAAGTGGATATCTCAAAATTTACACAAAGTATGTTTGACAAGAGTGTATGGAGGTGAGTGCGTTTTATGCTTGCTAACTTGGCCAGCCTGCCCCTTTTACCCCACTGTGCTTCTCTCTCTAGAGTCTAGACCCCCTTCGCACTAGCTCTCCTGTCTCCTTCTGCCTCCTAATTCCTTTTGTCTCGTATGGGAGAGCTTGTGTCACATGTACTGAACCGTTGAGCAGAATTTTCTCGATTCTTAGGGACTTTCCTCTCAGGTCACGAGGTGCTGTCTGTGGCCTATTGTGCTGTGTGTGGCATTCCTGCAGAGAGAGAGTGAGAACGTCACTTCCTCCAGGCCCTAGCCATGACTTTGACTTAACCTCTAGATTACATATGTATGCTACTAGCTATTATGATACTGTATTATGATATTTTAGAGTCCTGACACACACATACACACACACACACACACACACACACACACACACACACACACACACACACACACACACAATCAGTAAGTCAACTGATGACTGTTTAAAATACCTCTCTATACTGTACAAATTACTAGAAAATTGGCAAATGAAAATTAAGGTGGAAATATGTAAAGTATATACTGATCACGGGCAAGACATCACAGATACTAGATACAATATATATAAGAAAAATCTGATGATTAAGAATGGGAGAGAGATATAGGGGCCACGGTTAGCAACGACCTCAAATCAAGGCAACAGTGTTTTAATGCAAGAAGCAAGTCAGACAGGGTCCTAGGATTTATTTCGTGGAGCGTGAACAACAGAACATTTAAAGTAACACTACAATTTTATTTAGCACTGGTTAGGCCACATTTAGACAGTGCAGTACAATTTTGGTGTCCGTATTATAGAATGGATATAAATTCATAAGATAATGCACCTAGAAGAATGAAAAAAACGATCCATGTTTGTTCAGAACTTTTCATATGAAGACAGACTAAAAATACTAAATTTGCAATCATTTGAAAGGCTCGAGTAAGGGAAGACCTAATTAAAGTGTTTAGGGAAATGAAGGGAATAATTACGGGAAATTTTAACAAGGTATTTTAAGTGAGCAAATAGAACAGAACTAGAAGTAACGATTTCAAACTACAGTAGATAAATTCCGTTTTAGTATGGCGATAGGTAGAAATTGGTTTGGCAATAGAATAGTGGACGAATGGAATTAGCTAGCTAGTGACGTAGTTGCAGCCCCTTCCACTGAGAGTTTCAAGCATAGGCTAGATAAGCATATGACAAGTAAGGGTTGGATATAAAAGATTCTAATACCTTGTACTAGTTAACTGCTTTTCCCTTTCAGACTTCACTACGATAGTTTCTTTCCTCGTTTAGCACTTTCCTATAAAAAGTCCACGCCAGTGTCTATACTGCGTGGTTTTCCTTCACACTTTTTCCTGTCTATTTCGGCTGGAGGGTTTGGTGGGCTTGGGGAGAGCCTTCTTCTTTGCTATCGTTGTCTGATTCTTTTAGTTTAGTCACCCTTATAGGAGCTATCTTGCATGGGCCAACATGCCTACTTCAGTTATCCTCTCTTCTTGTGTTCTTATTCTCGTAGATTGTAAAAAAATTATAAGGGCACAATTTACTGCATTTTTAACATTATTTTCAAATACCGGTATTATGACTGTTATGCTTATACTCATGTAAATAAAAACCATTTTTGCTCAGTGCGACCTTGGGGTTGCCCTGAACGCACTGACCACTCCAGCGAGGCACTCGGGTAGTGAGGATTCATTTGACAGCTTTGTGGTTAAAACTGGTTCATAGCTGTGGCCACGAGAGCCTGCACAGACGGATGGACATATTAGTCGGAGAAAACTGTCATCCGGCACAAGCGCGCAGACGCCCTCGATTTCGTCTGCAGGAATATAATATGACCCGAATTTGTGCAGTTCACTCCCACATATATACATTCCTCTCTCTCTCTCTCTCTCTCTCTCTCTCTCTCCAGGAAGTTAGGATTTCCAGGACATGTATGCGGCGGCTAAACGTAAAGCTATTTTCCAGGAGGTTTTACATCTCCTGTTCGCCTACATTTTCCGAGTTATATATTGGATATTTGCTGGCTTGAGAGAGAGAGAGAGAGAGAGAGAGAGAGCAACAGACAACAACAAAAATAATCTGCAATAGCACACTTTGAAGATAATGTATATGTTGATGATTATGATGCTGACACCTAACTATACTTGACGTAACCTTACCAAATTCTTCTAAAACTCAGGCAAGGAGAATCAATAATATTTTTAATGAGCGACGCGAGGAGGGAAGGAGCATAGCCTAGCGCATATCCTGTGGTGGATGGTTTTACCTGCGGGGTGGAAAGGATTCCAGGACCTTTGAAGATGACTGAACGAGTGTGTGACCCTTTTCATTGGATGTACTATGAGTTAGAAAAGGGGGTCCGATGCCGACCTTAAACATTCGAACAACCTCTGTGTTTACAAACGTCTCATTGTGTAATATCATTGTCTGTTTAAATCAACATAACATTTGCTATACAGGTATGTTTGAAAGAAGATATTGCAAGTTGGCGAGATATGACACCTCCCGACATCATGGCTACCAACGTGTGGTAGGTCGGACACTAATATTTCAGTGACCTTCGTTCTGTGGTCCCAAATGTTTCACGCATATTGTGCACCGATACTTTTGTGACTCATAGTACACTGGAACGGTTCTCCTTCCATCATGTTTTCCTCTCCTGTATTTGTCCGCAACTTATCTAACCCTATTTTTGGTACGAAGAAATCGTCATGATGATGATGATGATGATAGATATCCTGCTAAAGCTCTAAGGTAGAATAAGACAACAACGGCTCTACATCCTTTTTTATTCCACTTCCACATGACTAGCACTATGTTCTAGTGTTACTATCGTGTTGCAACCAACTTGCCAAGCAAGGAATACAACGGTCTACGTCTTTTCTCTAGCACGTCTTCGTGATTTAACACCATTAATGTCTTGATGCAGCTCAGTGGCAGAATCAGACACCGCTACGGCTGTGCAATCAAAGACAAAAGTCACATCTCTGTTTTGTCCGAAGATTAAGTGAAACTCGCGAAACATCATGAGAGCTCTGCCACAGTTACATCTTCGTGGCTGGCTGGCCAGATTGCCTCAAGCTTCGAATAGGCTGCTGATGGGATGATGGCATAAATGAACCCAGGAAATCCATTTGCGAAAACTGCTGCGTCCGAGAGACGAAATGAGAACCATATTAGGTCAGGCGATAATCACTTGGCCATTACATATTACCACAAAACGTTAAACATAAGTAGTATACACCTTGATATGGAGCGGGAAAGCAACATGCATCCAGTTACTGGGCAGATGAGAGAAGGTAGGATCTACCATTATTTTGGAGGAGAGAATCCTGAAAAGCTAGTGAAAACATTCGGTGTAAGCAAAACCGCAGATAGGTGGATTATGCGATTCTAGGAGAAGGCACCAATGGAGAACGGTCATCGTTTAGGTCGCCCTCATGTTACCACACCACCACAGGACCAGGAGATAATCACACCAATGGAAGGCAGCACCTGCGAGCAGTGCTTACGCCATAAGAGTCGAAATGGGCCAAGAATGAAGCACACGACTAGTTGTGCGAAGATTTCGGTTTGCTGAGTTGTGTTCCAATTCCATCCTGTGGGATTAATATTGCCACTCATAACAAAACATTCGATCATCATTGTACAGTAACTCTATCCTCATATGCAAAATAGTCCGGACAGTACTGTACGATAATAATGTCAGAGAATGACAAACACAGCTCATGATTATCAACTTAAACTAAACGTAAAATGAATAAAAAAGGAGAACAGATTACAGGAAAATTCTTTGGCTAATTGAACTGCAGACAGTAAAAGGCGAGAACATGAGAAGCAGTTCATATACATCAAGTAAAAGTAGAGATTACAGGACAATTCTTTAGCTAATTGAACTGCAGTGTTGCTGACGTGACAGTAAAAGGCGAGAACAGATGAGATGCAGTTCATATACATCATGTAAAAGTAGCAGAAGGAAAAACACTGCAAGTAGATATGTTTCGCTTAGTTACCAAATTGTCCTTATTTCACCTTGGTGTTGTAACCTACCTCAAAATTACACATCATGAAGACATGCCGCCTTTAAAATTAAGCAGCCTCATGTGAATGACTTTTTTTTTTTTTTTTTTTTACCTCAGGATGTTTGTAATGAGTGGGTCAGTACAAGATTAATTATTGGTCTTTCCGGGACGTGTACCGACACAGCAACTCCCGGTCGGTAATGTGACAAATTTTTATATGTCACGTCACAGGTTAGGCTGCGGGGTGAAAGTTCACCTGGATGCATTGAACTGTGTGGGGAATAGTTGGAAATCATTGTCAGACTTGTGCATCCACTCATCATCATTTAATATGAATGATAGATGCCACATGATGAAAGTGTTCAACATTAGATTATCTACTGAGGTCAAATGATTTGCGGTTTGCATTATGATGGGATTAAATAATATACAAAGCAATATTATGAAGAGCATTTTCACACACTGCATAGCTACATTAGTTCATCAGGAAGTGAAACTAAATTCGAATCGGGGTTCACTCAGGCATAGTATCTCAAAGCCCAACTCGAATCACCTGAAATCGTAAAGGTTACAGTGTTACCACACGAAACACGGAGAGGTTGACTAGGGAGGTACAGCTTCTTTTATGAGTGACTGTACTGTACATACCTCTATAGCACTTGTGTGTGACTAGCATCATATTCTGATGTGAGCAGAGCACAAATGAATTTTATTACAATGAGGAGGACTCAAGCTTCCCAGAGCTTGAATGGAGTGTAAATGAGTATGCAGCCCATTTAATAGGTATGCTGTTCATTGGTTCTCAGTCCCCTCCTAATCTCTCTCTCTCTCTCTCTCTCTCTCTCTCTCTGCATCATCCCATCCTTAGTTGGGAAAAAGCGGCTGGGTTGACGAAAATTCTGTTACAGCTCAAGACAAAGTAAGACAATAATATAGCTCTAGAACACTTCTTCGTCAGTAGCATCATATGGAAGAGCTCCTTTCGTATCACAGCACAGCATTCAAGATGGAGAGATGGTAATTTTAGGTAATTTTAAAGACAGACTTATCAAGGTTGCTCGTGGTAAAATTTGTCCTACAGCGAAAGGCAGTTACGATGCAGTAAATTGCATATAACATTACAAAAGTAGATTAGGTACTGTACATGTAGCTACACTTTAAAAATCGTATAATATGTAGTGCATGGATGCTGTTTTTAGTACTGTTATTCCTGTGACGAAAATATTAATCTGTTTATGTATCATAAAAATATTAATACCCATGTCTTCAGTAATTAAAGAAAATGACTTTGACTTTGTCCGTCATTGCCATGACAGTTAATGTTACTAATATCCTTCTCTCCGTAATCATAGTTATAATGCTGTAGACACCTCACCTCCTCTCCCCCACGTCCCCGGCTACGCCATTGAAACTCAGTCAAGCTCAGCCATACTCACAGAATTTACCACGCACCGGGGCAATAAGGCAAAGTGACCCTATGCTGACCATAGTAATAACGAAGCCTGGTAACGGCAATAACTCAGTAATAACAACTCTGGTTACGAGCGGTCTTCCCGTGGATGACCGTCTCAATCTCTGCAGTATCTACAGTTGTTGATCTCGTTATTTTACCTTTGTTTTCACTTTAATTTTCTGCATGTTGCTGAGCCCTTGTAAAAATATTCTATATACTGTACTATTCCTTGCTGCAAGAAGATGATTTTAATAATTTTATTGTCTTGGCCACAGCAGTGATCACTGTCTTTGATCAATTTCCTTCTTTTCTACCGTATATTACTGTCTTTTATCTCAGTCCTAAATACTGCAAATTCTTGTTAAATGTTGCCTTTTTATTATGTTCTCTCTTTTTTCTTTTCTTGCTACTAACACTTTCAGTAGGATGATGTCTTATTAGATACATATTGCTAGTGTCAGGCATTATATTCAAATTACACCAGTACCCAAGAGGTGGTGGATTTGTTGAACCCCGTGTATAAACATTCTAGTTTGAAAAGTCTATCTTTCTTGGAGAAAAATCGTCTGAATGTGAACGGGGGATGGGAGCTCGACCCCATTAGGCCTTTAGCCTAGGTGCTTATCCTTGTAACATGCGTCTTTGGGTCTGTTGTGGGTTATTCACTCAATCCCGCGGTACTAGGTCACTACATCATCCAGGTGACCCCAGTTGCCTCTCTTAGGAACTCATTTTTCCTACCAACCAACAAGAGGTGGATAAACACGGGTCGAGTAATGCCAGCTGCCCCCAACAGAATTTGAACTTTGGCGCTAACAAGCCAGCAGCTTCACAGTTAACGTTTCTAATCACCCAGCCACCTGGGCTGATATAAATAAAAAATACTCTATCCTTATGTAGAAGAAAAGTCAACAGTACAGGTAATTGCAGAAAACTTAAAACTGAAACTCCATTGCTAGCTGCCGCTGATTTGCCAGTTGGTCATGCTCAAAATACATTTAGCACTGAAAATGTAATTACACGTCTCCGCTCTGGAGGGGCTCGGGGGCGGGTATTGTTTTCACTCTGTCTTACTGTTTGTTTGTTTGTTTGTTTGTTTGTTTGTCTGTCTGTCTGTCTGACTGTTAAAAACTTTACGCGGAAACTACTGGTGCGATTTTGACCTTCTGATCACCTGATTAAATTCTGGGCCAAACTGAGCCAAGGCCCAGACTGTAGGCCCCCGCCCAAAAAAAAATTAAATCATTTTTTCCCCATAACTCCGTTCAATTTCGTCATATCGACATGAAACCAAAACCTAAATGTGCATATTTCAAAACTGCGTCCTATAACATGCCTCATTACATCAGGGGGGTCACCTCCCAGATAGCGGTAGGGGGGTCAGTGTCAGATGGGTCAGGCCTCAAACTTCAAATGGACATAAAGTCGTCAATTTTCACCTGATTTACTCCAAATTTGACATGTGACATCTTCGACTAGATATCCTGTTGTGTTTATATCAGCATTAAAATGACTGCCGGGGACGGGTTTGCTGTGCCTTAGCACCGTTCTTGTTTATGTATGTTTTTCACCCATCCCTGACTTGTAATGAAAACGGTCTGTAGGATCTCAATTTCTCTCAATCAGTGTCGATAATAATATTTCAATCTTGCTACCGCTAACCATTATTACTTTGCTTACAACCGCTGATAAGGAGCCTAGGCGTGATGGCACTTTGCACCCTGCGTGGAACGAAGCAGCTGCGGCTTTCACCCAGAAACCAAACCTCCTCCTTTTTCTCTGAATTTCGCCGTGGGGAAGGACCCGGTTCGATCTTGGCGAAGACTTGTCTATCACGAGGGAGTGTTCGTTCCCTACACGGCGAATGTACTGGACTGTATTTGTTCAATGGACCCACAGTAGCAGCTGCTAACCTGCGGTCGACGGGTCTGTTCAGTCAGAGAGACTGGAATCAACAACAAGAGCACCTACTCTGCTTACAGGAAATTCTGCATCAAGGGATGACCTGTGTTAACATCAACACACCTACAGTCACGCCGTAGTAACATGAACAAATAGAACAGAGAAACAATCTTTGAAATAAATACCACAAAAGCAAAACAAAACAATAACCAAAAACAACAAAGCCACACTAATAATAATAAAAGTATAATAAAATAAAATAATAATATAAATAATAATAATAATAATAATAATACTACTAATAATAATAAGAGTAATTCATTCATTAATTCATCATCTAATCTAATCCTGTTTCCCTATAAGCGTAGGAGCCGGGGGCTAGGCAAGTTGGTCATGACCCCCTTAACCGCGGGTATTGTTTTGGTCTGACTGTCCTCTCCCTCGGGGGTTTCAGCCAAACGTAAACAAACCTTTAAACCTTAATAACTCTACACAGAATAAAGCTAGAGAAAAAAAAATAAGGTACCATTAGAAAGTACTAACCTTCAGCTTTCCATTGATGTAGGTTTCATGACTTTGTTGACTTTCACAGGACGGGCAGAGCCGTTAGAAGTGAGGGGTGTAAAATCACTATTTTACGCCCCACACACCAGTACCAAATGCCAATCACTCTCTCATAATAGTAATATAAACATATATGAACACTGTACATACGATAAACACCCACTCTGTGTTCACTGAGGTAGGTAAAAGGCACTTCACTGCGGCTGCGCCTCACTTCACTGCGGCGTCACCCGCTCACTGACGTTTCAGGCGATCTTTTCATTATTTCTAACTTCTAATATTATTTTACATATAATCTGGGCAATATACATTATATTTACACTGCACTTATTACTATATTGCGTCACTGTCCCATCACAGAATTACACAAGTGCCGCAGAATTACACAAGTGCCGCAGATTCTCTTATTACAATATCACTTATTATACTGGCCAATATTTACATTTTTTTCTAGGCAAAATATCCCTTATTACTACATTATCCATTATACAATTATTGGTAAAGCACATCACTGTCGCATCACTGTATATCACTGTCACTTTCAGTATTTACTCAGAGAGTGGTACTCGGCAAAGCACGGAGTCACACAGAGAGCGACTTGGCATTCCAGGCACTGGTGTGTGCTCATTTTTCTCGTCCTAGGCCTCCGTGTGGTGGTAGAACATACTCTGCAGCGGCCCTGTGACAACCTGCCGCCTGCTATAAGAGGCAATTTCACAAGCTGGTGCCGGCTCATGTAATTGCGGCACTCAAGACAGTCAGGTTGTGTGTCAGAGTGTCGCCTCGGGATCAATGCCGTCACCTGACCAAATCGTGCAAGCAGCTGCTGCACGGCAGTCTTGGAGAACTGTCTCAGGGATGGTTGCCTTATGCCCCCGACTTGTGTATTGTAGAGAACGAAGGCGTTGAGCATGCACATATCGAGCATGTGCAGGCAAGCCTTCCTGTACCATCGGGTGTTTCTCCTGAGACAGTCGATTTCGCCAATCATCATATCAGACTTATCAACAAGTCTCATGCTGACATTGTAATCAATGACGGCATCAGGCTTCATGATTGGCTCTCCCGTCCTGTAGCTGACCTTCCCAGTTCTCTGCAATTCCCCCTTGTGGATGGTGCTGATCATATTCACGACCTTCTTGTCATGCCACCTGATCGCCAGAAGCTTGTCTGACTTCTTCAGGTGCACATCTCCCTTGGATGAGGATGATGCTTCTGGGAAACTTGGCCACTCTTTCCTATAGCTCCGTACAGTGCCAACAGTGCCAATGCCGTGTTCAGCCAGGTATTTGGAGAGTTTCAGTGCTGTGTAGTAATTGTCTGTGTACAGGACATGATTCCCACCAAAATACCTCTCCATCAGCACTTTTACAACGGAGCCAGAGAAGCCAAGGGGGTCTTTCCTGTTCACGTCCATTGTGCTAGCAGAGTAGATGACGAAATCAAGGATATACCCCGTCTCCCAGTCACACAGCACAAAGAACTTTATCCCAAAGCGGTGGGGTTTGCTGGGGATGTACTGCATGAATTTGAGACGTCCTCTGAACAATACCAGGGATTCGTCTATGACGACTTTCTGCATAGGACGGAAAAATCGCATAGATCGATCCCTAATCCTGTTGAGAAAATCCCTCACTTTCCACAAAGGGTCAGTTTGGGACAGGTTTCCATTGTCAGCGAAGTGCAAGTATCCTAGCAGCTGTCGGAACCGATCCCGTGACATATACTTCCCGAATATTGGGATAGAAGTAATGTCATCCACGAGCCAGTACTCCTCCAACTCATGTCTCTTGATATGGGGCATCAAAAACATCAGTGCAAAGAACACATACAGCTCTCTGATCCCGACAGGCAACCACGACACTTGCTTTGGTGAGCCAATAGGTCCCAGCCCTTCTGCTGCACACTGAGCTGCATACCTATTGGTCTCATCGCTGACATGCTGCACGATTTCGTCATCCATGAAGGCCAGGAAGTAGTCCACAAAATCATCTCCTGCGTTGCAAGGAAAGGCAGGCTGTATTCCAGCATTTGTCATATCAAACGGCGGATTGTGTGGCTGAAAATCTGCACCGTCAGACCAAACAAATGCATCAACCTTCCCTGTGCGTGGTTCAGTGGAAGTGGCAGGTCGCATTGCACTCGTTTCCCCGTGAGAAGGAGCTAAGGTGGAGGCAATGGGTGAGGCAATGGGTGAGGCAGGAGGTGAGGCAGGAGGCGAGCGGGAGGGGAGTGAGGCAGGAGGCGAGCGGGAGGGGGGTGAGTGTGGGGGGGCGGTGAGTGGGTGGGTGGCAAGGGTGAGGGAGCTGAGCGGGGGGCAGGCGGGGGGGTTACTGACCTGGTGCGTGGTGAAACTTGACCCTTTCTTCCCCACTTATCACCTCGCTTATCGCCCAGCTTTGCCCTCCAACTGCCACGCATCCCCTTTGTTCTAGGCCGGCCTGCCCTGCCTGCACGGCCTGCACGGCCTGCCTTCCCTCGCTTTGCAGGCTCTGGGAATTCATATTCCTCAGATGATGTAGACTGAGGAGAGGGCACGGCAGAAGATGAAGATGATGTGAGGGCAATAGGGCTAGGGGAACGGGAAAGTGATGGGAAATGCTTACTAGGGCCTGGTGTAGGAGACGTAAGTCTGCGCTTCACTCCCTTCCCACGTGCAATACCAATTTTCCCCATAGGCACCTTCCCTTTCCCAGAGTAAGTTGGGGGTGGTGGGGGGGAAACTACATGATCACTTTCATCACTGTCACTGTCAATGGTAAGGGTTCACCACCAATCACTGCAAAATCGTCACTACTTGCTGTAAGTGTATCACTCTCGCTGCCACAATCCAGAGTAGTACTTACAGTTTTGTCCAGCTCTGTTCTAATTTCTGGAGTGCTCAACCCGTTCTGCCTCGCCGTCGGCAGTTCCTTCACCGGTGTAGAGGTCGAAGGCACACTAGCACTGATCACTTGCGAGGAGGAAGCGAGCAACGATGAGTCGGGATGGAGCGCCATTCTCACGCACAGAGCTGGACAGATACTGACTGATGCGGGTCAGGGCAGGGGTGTGGGGGGACCCCCTCAGGGTTGGAGGAGGGAGGTGTGGGATGGCTGGCGTGAAAGAACTCGACAGCTACTCTTGCGTGAGACAATTTGCGCACAAGAAAAACGCACGGTGTTCAAAATATTCACGATCATTCCAGAATGACACCCGTGGTTTGGTCCAGTTTTGTCAATGTCATTCTGGAATAACACCCGCGGTTAAAGGGTTAAGTTGAAAGTCACCGATCTCTCTCATTCCTGAGTGGCATAATGTGAGCAGTAAACCCCAGCCATCACTGGGAAATAAACCTGCACAGGCTTAACCCGACTTCAGCGCATTAATTGCCCGCTAAACTACCAGGCGCCATAATTTGGTTATATGGTTACCATATATGGTTTCATTGTGCACATAAAACCATTTGGCTTGTCGCTCAGTGTAGAGTCACTGGTCGGCAGAATGACGAGGAAAAAATAAAGGAAAGTAAGACAGAAGAGGAAGGTTGGAAAGAAGGAAGAGAGGAAAGGCCAGGTACCCGAGAGTAGCAATGCACAAAGTGGATGGTGAGAATCCTCACCGAGCGCATACTAATAATAACAAAAATAATGTTAGAGTCAGTTGGACACTTTATCATTCACTATCAAACTTACATGGTACTGTCCCTCAGCTCCCGCACACCACCACCACCACCACCACCACCACAAGTACAATTACTAGTACAATCATCACCAACCAGTCACTAAAACACTTAGTACCAACACAACATGCATAACTACCACATCAGCAACCACTACCACCATCCACAACCACTGTCAGTCACAGTAACAATTGCCACATCCCCATTCACCACAGCTTCAACCATTACCATCACTACAATCACCATAACTACCGTCACCACTCCCACGCTTTTCATCATTATGATTTCTCAAACCACCACTACAACCATTACCACAACTACTGCTACCTCCATCCACAACCGATGCCAGAGTGGACAGCAACAATTGACACGTTCTCTTTCACTACAAATACAACCATTACCATCACCACAGTCACCACAACAACCATCATCACTCCCACGCATTTTATTATATAACAATCATTACTACAACCATTATCCACCACAACTACCGCCAGATACCGCCACAGCTGCCATTATCATCATAATCACCACCATCATCACTAAATATAAACTGTTTCCCCCTCCTCTCTGTCGCTTTAATTCCCAGACAAACTTCCCTCCCCCCTTCTCTCACATCCTCACACACACACATATATCTCCTTCACATCCCCCTCCGTATCTCTCTCTCACAACCTCCTCCCTTATCCTTTTAATCCCCTACCCCTGCTTTCCTCGCCACCCACACAATATTTCCCCATCCTTCCCATCCTCATCCTCTGCCAAATTTCTCTTCCCTTCGCTTGTCATTTTATTCTGTTTATCTTCCTTTCTTCCTTTTTCCCCTTTTTTTTTTTTTTACTTTATCTTGCCCAACTTGCAAATGTCCGCCTAACCTTCTTTCCTTCAATACCGTTTGTCCTATTCTCATCTTGATAATTTTCCCTTCTCATCCTCATCATTCCCTTTCCCTCACCTCCCTCTCATGTCTCTCTTCCTCTCATACACTACGTCTATCCCTCCTCTCTCATTCCGCCTTCCCTCTCTCCTGCCCTCGCTCTCTGTTCCTCTCGTTTCCAACACACACACACACACACACTTCTCTTTACAAATTTCTAGCTTCCTATCCAACGCACATATTCCCTCCTCAACCAATCCACTCTCTTATTCTTCGCCCTTACCCCACATCCCCTTCATCCCAACCTCCCTACCCTCCCCCCCCCCGCCTCCTAGTACCGAACTAACCATCTCCTCCGAAACAATTGGCCTGACAGAGCCGAATTTATCTATCTATCTATTGTCAGACGCCATAATCCCGTAAGGGGTGGCCATTTGACTTTGAGTTATTTTTTTTTACGGGGAGGGGCACTAACCCTCCACCAACTCATATGTTGACACGTATGGAGCACGTATGGTTTGGTTATATGGTTACCGCCAAGCGTTGTAAATGGTTTCTTGGCTTATAGGAAACCATTTGGCTTGTCACTCAATGTAAAGCCACCTGTAAAGGAAAGAAAAGCAATAAGAAGTGACAGGAAAGATGGGAGAAATAGGAAGAGAGGAGGGCAGGCACAGACACTAAAGAAATCGAGCAACTTTCTTCCTCCCTCACACGCCCGAGACAATGTTTTCGTTTCGATATAATTAGCCACACTTCATTTTCGGCGCCGCCACTCCAGCCAGTCTTGCCAATATTTGATGGATGCTTCAGAAGAAATATGACTCTAATGGTGCTGTATATCTATCCGTCTGTCTGTCTGTCTGTCTGTCTGTTTTTTTTTTTTTCTCTCTCTCTCTCTCTCTCATTTATGAAACGAGTGGAAACATGATTTTTTTTTTTTTTTTTAATATTAAAGTTGGCAGAGTGAAGTTTTTATTTTCTAAACTTTAAGAAAATATATATGCCGGAATGATCGAAATCTCATAAAAGTTCCTGAGAAAATGTTAACGACATATTATTCATTTTTATTTATTTATTTATTTATTTTTTTAAGAGTTTGTACATGGTCACTATATAACCAATCACGATGTCTGATTTTGCCGATTTTGTATAATTCATAACTTGGATAATGCCTCCAACAGCCTCTACTCTAACCTGAACGGGCGAATTCTGGGAGTTCTTTATAATATTTTGTTTTGTGGGATATGATAAGGACTGATCCCTTTCTTCGACTGAAATTTGCGATATCACATTTTCTACCTGAGTCTGAATAGATTTTTCGTCATTTTTTTCCAAATATTAAAGTCTATCTCCAAAATTAAGTATTAAATTTGGCTCTTTGCTCTCTCTCTCTCTCTCTCTCTCTCCGTGTGTGTGTGTGTGTGTGTGTGTGTGTGTGCCTGAATTTCTGTAATGAGAGTTAATTACTTTGGTTGCATCGGTAATATCAGTAATTATCTCCAGCAAGCAGGATACCAGGGCAGTAGTGGCAGTTAGATGTGATGGCATTACAGTTTATTTCACAATCAGAACAAGGAAAACAGTACCGTAAAGATGCGGGATCATATAGGACCTGGCTAAAGTGAAACACCACCTGGGGCTTCGCAAAAATGAAGTGGCTGCGTTTGAAATCCTCATGAAGTTGCAATCAAGCATCATATGGGGCTTCGCTCATGATGCACTCTGCGTGAGAAAACCCTTTTGGTGTGGCTGGCTGACCGGTTCGTTTGTAGAGAAGCTCCCTCATCTAAAACGTCTAAAAACTGAGCATTGTAATCCGGTGGAACGATACTGAAAGGCTGATTGGGAGGAGTTTTAGCTTACCGGATGTTTTCTTTTTCTAAGTGGAATAACAATGTCTAAGTGGTATCACAAATGAAAAGGCATGACTCTAACCAAGATTAGCTTCAGTTCTACAGTGAATTCCTACAAAATACAATCTACAAGCCTACGAGTCTACAAGCCTACGAGCCCACGAGTGTACAGTTGATTCTGCATTATCAATATTTTTCATTCATTCATCCATTGCCAGACGCCATGTATCCCAGACGGGGTGGCCAATTATCAATATTGAAAACAAAAAAATACCTCTCACAACCAACAACTCACAACCAGCTCCTGACAGTATTCTCTCAAACCCCCCCTCCGTCTCCCCGATCATCACATTGATGTAGTTTAACAAAATATTGATACAAAGAATCTTGCAATTTCTACAACGAACCAACGAACTACAACCATCTATGATCAACTACAAGTAACAACTCTATGAGTCGTCTGTATAATCTTCTACACGCACTTACAAGTAGCGACATTCTTCATCCCACAACGGGTAAATCACAAGAGAAAAGGACCGAGAATACATCGAGAAAGAAAAACAAAACAAATAAACGAAGAGTGAGACACAACTCACAACTCACAGCCATCTGACCTCACCCTCCTTTCCGTCCTACTGTCCCCCAACCTCCACCGCTGATGCAGGAGTGTGAGGTCAAGACGATGCGGCAGATACCAAGCCCATATTCACAACTCATCTTACTCACTCATCTTCACTCAAGTTACTCATCACTACTCATTTACTCACCACAGCTACCAGTGTGGTAAGTGGACATCACCATAAGTGGTTGCTGAGACGACAACACGTCAATCAACCCATGAAGGACAACGCTATCACCACGTGCAACACCACTCACAGCATTCCCACCACGGTAAAAATGAGTGAGTTACATACTTGCTTCATTTATACAATATACAGTGATAGACAACATTTTTCACAAACATATAAAACGTACTGTATAGTTACAACTTAATTACATATACCTACTTCATTTATCTTCATAATTCAATCACTACATACTTGCACCAACAATAAATATTCTACACTATATATATATTCATTCATTTACTATAGCATTTATTTACTACCGACCATAAACCACTAGTGGGTATGTTTAAAGAAAAACTCCTCTCTGGGAGGAGAGCAAGATGGAAATGTACAGTTGAAAATTACAATGTACAAATTCATTGTATACAAGGTAAAATGAACATAGTAGCTGACGCATTATCTAGAAACCCGAACACAATTCAGGTCGCGGCATTAGATCTCAAAGGAAATATCCCACCGCTGCCACCATATCTCACAATATAATTTGTAGTTTCTTGTAGGTAAGTTTTGTAGATCAGTTATACAGATATTAGACTTGTGGACCAGCGGTTGTTATACGTGAGTAGTTTTGTAAGTAGATAATCTTGGTTCCCTTTTGTCATGCAATGACAGGAGAGGTAAAGATGAGTATGGGACTATTTTTATTTGTCTTGGAAATATTAACAAAGTTTCTCACACACGAGTGAAGTATAGAGTCCCGAGAGCTAACCTCCCTGTCTCTCTCTCTCTCTCTCTCTCTCTCTCTCTCTCTCTCTCTCTCTCTCTCTCTCTCTCTCTCTTCCACCCTCTCGCCCATGTTGCTAGGCTCCTTCTCCCTACTATCTGCCGGTTCTATGGCTAACCTCCTTCTGAGCTCTGCTTCCTAAATTCTGGTGTAGCAAGGGTCGTGTCACGTGTGTTACACTATTGTTGAAATGTTCTAGAAGCCTGTGTGTGAGTATGTGTGTATGTGTGTGGATGGTCACTAGGCATTGTTCGTATGCTTATCTCGCTGACACACTACCTATCTCATCACCTGACTTGCTGCTTCTGGTGTATTGTCATTTCCTCACTTACACTTGCAAGCTCATTTCCCATTCCCAGGCTTGCCTGGAGCTCTGTCTATCTATCTATCTATCTATCATATTTTTATAATTAATTGTATTTATATTATGGAGTCCTAACTCTCTCTCTGTCTCTCTCTCTCGAGGGGGGAAGGAGGGTGACAAAGTGGTAGAGCGCCTGACTCAAGACCAAAAGGTCGAGGGTTCGCGCTTAGCACGTGTAGCTGCCCGGCTGGGAGAGGTAGCCTCTCCCGTCACCTAGTGGGGCTATATGATCCATCAAGGTCTAGCTCAGGGAATTCATTTCTCCATTTGTGTGTGTGTGTGTGTGTGTGTGTGTGTGTGTGTGTGTGTAAACTTTGCAAGAGATTCAGCTGGTGGATGTTGGTAAGTGAGTGGGGTTAGTAGGAAGGGATATTAAGGTAGGAGGTATAGATGGGTGAATGGGTATGGAATGTGGTAGGGTGGCTTGGTGGACATACAAGGTGATTGGATGATAATTAGTATAACTGGTCCATGGGATGAACTGGCTCATAGTAGGATTAGGTCCACAGGAGAAAATTGGTCCATAGAGAATACGCACCTGAGTAAATGAACCCAAGAATAGACATTCATTCAATGGGTAGAAACAGATCCAATGAGGAAAGTTGGCCCATGGAAGAAAATAGAGCCAAATGGAGACTGGCTACTTCCCCACATAGAGAGTATGGATCTATGAGTAAAAAAAAAGTCCCTAAGTAAAGTAGATAAGATAACAGGTTTATGGGAAGAAGTGGTTCATGGAGAGTGTGGCCCTATGTGGATAATGGAAATAATTTCATGGAGTAAACAGACTCATATGGATAACATTTCCATGAATGTAAATTGGTATGTGGAGAAATCAGGTTCATGCAGTAAAGTAGGTGGAAAGGATAAAGTAGGTCAGAAGGGGAGGATAGGCCCGATGGGGAAAATAAGTATGAGAGGGGAAATGTGTATGTGGGGGAATATTTCTCAATGCAAGAACAGGTCCTGTGGGGGAAACAGGTGAGTGAAGGGTTGATATCTTGAGCATGTAAGGGAGGAGTGGGTTTATTTGTAAGTTAAGGTAGTGTTCCTGATTTAGATTTTTTTATTCAGTTGAGGAAAGGCTTGCCACAGACAATGGCTTAATGGAACATTGATCATAGCTTGCATATTTGAAGAGGGTCTTTTATATAAAAAAAAATAATAATAATAAACTGCCAGATTGTAGTTAGATTAAAATATAAAACATTATAGTGAAAAGGGTAAAAACAATGGCAGCAACTCAACCCGCCTCAGGGCAAACGGAACAACAGAAAATGTTGCCTTAAACACTCAGTAATACTCAGGCCTTAATAACTCACCCTGAACTGGGCAAAGTAGTCTGGAGTTAGCTTGCATTAAGTTGTCCCAACGGGGAGAGTTAATGATTCCGGACTACTTGGACAAAGTCTCTCTCGTTCTTGTGATTCATTCTCAGATGAAGGGGATCGTTTGGTGTTAAGTGGAACAGAACTCTTGAGTTGTTTCGACTATCCGAGTCATTAATACTGTGTTCTGGCTGACATCAGGTGGTTTCATGCAGTTACAAGAAACATCAGGATGTGAAGGCATTCATGGTCACTTTCTCAGTTAGGTTGTCCTTAAATCACTGACATTCAGCCCTTTGTATATGATGCTATATTTATGGCTTGTTATCGTTTCCTCCTGACAATGTTAACCCTGGAGAAACAAATTTGTAGTAACGTGTTTAGAGAGACTGAAAGTCTCTATTAACCCATTTAAAACATGTTTTGTTTTAATATTTAGATGAATAAAATCGCCTGGAGGTAGGAAGAACAAATTAAACTAAGAGCCATTTACAAAACACGTACCTCTGCCAACGCCAATATAATTTATGATTTTATAAACCATCCTCCACCCTCGTCGTTGGCGGAGGCAATTAATTGTATGGTTTTAACTCTTTAATGGCTAACCTACAGTATGATAAAATAATAGAAATTTCTTCTATTTTGGAAGGTAAGCTTATACTGATAGTCTATTTAGATTACAAGCAGGGTTTACAGGTAACAACTTTATATATATTTTTTATATGTTCCCAAATTGGAAACATTGGCATTTTTATGATCCAAATATTACAACAAAGGAAATATTAGAGACAATCTTCGTCCTATTTCAGATTATTTTTATATTCAGGGTTGGAACTGATTTATGCTGTCATGATAACATTAAACTCAAATTTATTTAACTAAATTCTGTATACTGAACACTGAACATTCTTGAAATACCAAAATTACAGCTCATCGCATTCCTGTTTATCCACATATTTCATCACACAATTTACATTTGATGGAAGGGCTCACTGCACCTTTTATGCAGTCTCTTTTCACATTTCGTGTACTTTAGCCGTGTGCATAGAAAGCATCTACTGTGAGAAAATGCACCAGAAAGTGACTGACTCCATCATATCTCACCGCTTTGGCTGAGGGTACCTATGGCTCTCCTAGTCCTTTCCTCATCTCTTCAACCCTTGCCATGCCTCGAGCTATTTCTCTCTTGAACTGAAGGTGTGTTGTAACTACAGATGGATCAGCATGTTGCTGGAGCCTAAAGGCAGCTACTCATGCCTTGTTCAGTATGTTTGAAAATCTGACCCACCATCATTTTACTGAACGTAGTCTTTGGTCTGTGGGATGCCAACATTCTGCCACAGACAACAACACCTCTCATTCCTTTATCGTACATCTTGATGAGATACAGCTGGGAGACTGGCTTGTTGCTTTTTCTTCACATGTCTTTCTGCTGTTTGAAGTGGATCCATACCATAATAACTACTAGAAACAGTCGCAGCAGAGTTGTCATTCCACGTCACACACACCACAGTACCATCTGACTTTAGTCAAAATATCCTCACTCACTCTTTTCAACTTCATTATTTGTTGGTAGAGGACAGTATCCTGTTCTGTTCTGTTTTCACGAATGGTTCCACAGCCAGTTCTGTCAGTAGCTTATGGCTTGTAAAAAAATATCAAAGAACATAACATATTGGTTAGCTCCCTCAACTGGCTGCAACATTTCACTGATAACACTGGATCCCAGCGGTGACTTACTGTTACATTTTTACCACAGTAGATGAAGTTGTATGGATAGCCACTTGCATTACAGCTTATCCACATTTAGTATCCAAATCTTTCTAGCTTGCTCGTTATGAATTATTTTGCACTGTGGTGACCGTGACAGGAAATCATAGCTTCATCAATACTCAGTAACTCGTGGAATACAGCAAATTGCTTACAATTCTTTTTGAGCAATTCAAGCAAAGGGAAACCTTGGCCATCTTTGAGGCAACCAAGTTACGGTACTAGTTTCCTTTCTGGCCGATCTATAGCTGCTGTTGTAGACAGCCATAGTTCTAGAGCTATCTCATGATGTTCCTCAGGGGGTCTCTCCTATTACCAACTGTCTTCCTTTTATTCATCAGTGACCTTCTAAGCTGTATATCTAACCCTATGCACTAATACGCTGATAACTCCACCCTTCACATTTCCATTTGCTTCCCACGGCATCCATCTCAGCAGTTATTTCAACAGACAAGGGATGAGGTTATGGCACACATAATGTCTGGCTTGGTTCATATCTCTGACTGGAGTAAAAGTAATCTTGTTGTTTTTAATGCATCAAAAGCTCATTTCCTACATATTTCAACCATACAGAATCTTCCACAGGAGTATCCTCTAATTTTTAACAATGTCCAAATCAATCCTACATCATCCTTAAACATACTTGGGGTTTCAATCTCTGGAGATTTATCTTGGAAAAATCATATGACATCTCTTGTAAAATCTGCTTCCAAGAGATTAGGTGTGCTGAGTGGACTCCGTGCCTTCTTTATCCCTGTACAGTTATTAACTTTGCACATGGATTTTATTCACCCCTCTGTAGAGTACAATTCTCATGTGCGGGGAGGCTTCCCACATACAGCTCTCCTCAAGAAGGTGGAGTCAAAGGCTTTTCGTCTCAATAACTCTCCTCCTCTTACTGGCTCCCTTCCGCCTCTGTCTCTTCGCAGCACTGTTACGCCTTTATCTCTTTTCTCTCACAACTTCAATGGTTACTTCTCCTCTGAACTGTCTGTTTGCATCCCTCCACCACTGCTGCGGGGGTGTAGCACCCGTCTAGCAACAAACTCTCATCCCTTTTCTGTCCGACTCTCTGATGCATGAGTTAACCGTTACTCCCAGTCCTTCCTGTGTGTAACAGGTCAACTCTGGAACTGTCTCCCTCTGTCTGTATTTCCTACTGCCTCTGATATCCAATCTTTTAAACGCAGTATGTCCAGGCATCTCGAAATGAACGGATCTTGAATTTGTCTCTGTTATTTTTGTTTTTCTTGGAGGGAACAATTTGCGGGAATCTGGCCTTTGGTTCCTTCTTGCTTGCAAAAAAAAAAAAAAAGTGTAGATATCTCTTGATGTTTCGGAATCTATCCCTGCTCATTATTTTGTCAAACCAAGGACCTCTCATGATTTCACTTGTGGACCAGTAATCATTTTCAGACGGCAAATTGTGGTATCCTTTTATAAATAACCGTCGCAAGAATTTGTGCATCACTTCCCCAACAACATGGAACTTGGAATTGTTTTTGTCTCTCACAGCATACAAATTAGCTTGTTCAGTCAGCTGTTTGATTATATCTGGTTGAAAAAATATTCTAAATATTTCTTATGGTTCCTGGTCCTCACCTGCTTTTGACTGAGCATAATGGGACTGTAGAGACAGCTTTCTAGTCTTCCTCCATAGCTAAGTTCCTCCTTCATCACTCTCATCTGCAGTATTTTTCTCTTCTATTCCATCGTGAACTTCTACTTCACCACTGATTTCATTTGGCATCCAGTCCCTGTCGAGAATGTTATCGTCACCCTCCTCATCACTGTCAATAGGCTGATCTCCTGCAACAGGAGGCAGATGCACCACGTCCATTTTGTGACTTAACTTTTCTTAGCAACACCTTTGGCTGTTTGATAATAACTGAATTGAGACATAGCTCTTCCAGAAGTGAAAAAAGTATAGCATCCTTAACATCGATATGCATAAATTTATGAAGTTGATAAATAGGACTACCCGGTACTGATACAATGCGTGAACTGAAATAATATCAGAAATATCGCTACTAGTAATCGCTCACAAATGGAGTAATGAAGAGAACGAGCTTTTCTCTTATTCTCCCAAACACTAACTAGTAAATAAACATCAGTCAAGTTAAATTACCTTATTACTCAAATATTCAGGTATGAAGCTACCACTGACATCGCATAATGAATGACAGAAAACAAAGTGAAACAACCCATAAAATTGTAATTTCTCCATTGTCAACAGACTCTTGGTATCTGTGTCTGAGAAGGAGTGAACATGTAGTGATAGTCAAGGCAGGGCCAGTGAGCTTATTTATCTTGGGAAGTCCAGTTGTAGCAAGTATCAGCTTGTTTCAGCTTGTAAGGCAACGATGTAGTAGGAGACTTGAAACCCGCCTATTCCTGTATGAACATGGGTAAGTTTTCTAGGGGAACATGCCAACTTTCCCATTTTGGGAACATCAAAAATATGGTACTCTGTCTTTACAAAGTTATGCTCATTTAGTCTGTTTATGATTTAATGTGGGATAGTACATTCTAAGTACTCAATATACATTTGTTAATTAGAGGCTAAAGATTTTAGCAACAAATAATTCAAGAACAAAAATACCTAGAGTGGCAAAAAAAAAAAAAAACGTGAAAACTAGAAGAGCAAAAAGAGGTGTTAGACTTGATTGAAAAACAATAATTATTTCAATAAAAATTATTAACTAAACACCAGTGAAATTATTTGCACTCAGGGTAAAAAATCCTCAATAAACTGATTTTCTTTTTAATATTAATTTCATTGTTCCCAAAACGGGCACGCCGGCACTTAAAAGGTTAATCTGCCTGGTTAAACAGTTCAAGGAATACATATCTCCTCGAGCTCCATTTCAATTAATTATTACAGTACCTCCGTCAACGAAGTCTGGAAACGTGATCACCCATGCCTCTCTGTCTGTCCACAACATATCTAAAAAAGTTTGTCGAATTTCGATGTAATTTTCTGGAAGGCTAGCCCATTGGCTAAGAAAAAGTTGATTAGATTTTAAGGCGGTTCCAGATTCAAGTTGATTAGATTTTGAGGCGGATCCGAATCCAGATTCAGATCCAGGATTTATTTTTTCTTCTGCTAAATTTGCATAAAAACTGATATAGTCATGCCTTTCTGTCATGGCAGAGCCGAGGTATGCGCTCTGTGAGGGTTTTCTACAGCAGTTTTTTTCCTGCAACCGTATCCGGATCCACCTGAAATCTGATCAGCTTGTCCTTAACCCAGTGCCCAATAATCCACCAAATTTCACTGAAATCCAACACCAACATTTCTAGATTGTCTACAAGTAGTCATAGCCTACAGGCAGACAGAGAAGACAGACACACAGACAGACACGGATTGTACACGCTGCCTCTTCCAACATCTGTGGTGGAGGTTTTAGTATACTGATTTGGAATTAAAAAAAAAAAAAAAAAGGCATGTAGCTGAACTGCTTCATTTCCGTTTAACAGTATTCATTCCCAATTATCCCACTGAGTTACAAAGACAATACTTCACGAATATGAAAGAAAATATAGAAAACAAAATCCAGCTCATATCAGGAGTACGAAAATGCATCCCCAACTTAACCTTCTACATGCCGTAAATACTATTTATCTATCATTCTATCTATATACCTCTCTCTCTCTCTCTCTCTCTCTCTCTCTACCGGTATATATATCTATCTGTCTATACATACATACATACTGTAAGTATATATATATATATATATATATATATATATATATATATATATATATATATATATTAGGTAATGCATTATCACTAATCAAAATTCCACCTCTTTTTTTCTCCATCCAAAGATGGGGTGAGATAGGAAGAAAGGAAAAGGAAAAATAAAACACGGTAGTGGGTTAACTAATCACAGAATTCCCAATGAACTGCGTCATACACACATTCACTCACCACTGAAGGCCCTGGAATACTGACTCCACATCATAGATACACCATCCACACTTAGCTTCTTAATCACCTATCCGGCAGTTAGTTTGACGACTAAGTAAAAAAAAAAAAAAGGATGCCAAACCCTTGATATGCAGTCCTCTGTACAAAATTCATCCAGCCAACCAGATCCCATGTCATTTCCCTAGCCTCATCAATCTCCATAATTCTATTTCTCACACACTCACTGACCATTCCTATACACGTTCTTCTTGGCCTATCACATACTCATATCTTCCCACTTTCAAACTCAACCGTATGTATCATTTTTACTATCATCTTTATACTCACTCTCTCCATACAGGTATAGTAACCACACTCTTTAACTTTGCTATCCACCTGCTTTGTGATTCCAATATCGGCATTAATGGTTTTAGTTTTAGTAACAAACGGCACCAGGCACCTGAAACTACTTAATGTGTTTTATTTATTTATTTTATTTTTTTATTATTTGGCATGCAGAGGATAAATACAAGATCTGCGAACTAGGCAATACTGCTTCTTCCATATCAGTGAAAACACAAAAGATAGTCACTCAGAGTCCGGTCATTCCAACATGCATTAATACGCTGTGTTTAATACAGTCGGCTGCAGTTTATTTTATTTTGTAACGTAAGGGCCTGGGGACATAATGGTTAGAGCGTCTACGCTGGAGTGACCGACCTGTCACGTGCATGGGTCCCGACCAAGAGACGTGACCAAAAGTTTTTCCACCATGTATTATCTTTAAATACTGTATTGTGAAGCTTCCCCTCCCCCACCACACACATATACTGCATTAAACAATATCTTCTCTCTCTCTCTCTCTCTCTCTCTCTCTCTCTCTCTCACACACACACACACACACACACACACACACACACACACACACACACACACACACACACACACACACACACACACACACACAACTCACCAATTCACCATTTCAGATTCAGGAGGTTGGTGCTGGCCACAATAATCTTCATTAATGGTCGCCGGTACGGATGCAGATTCGAAATTTTTTGAACAAGAGGAATTCAAGAGATGAATGAGAGATATTCAGTGGTTCTGGGTGTAAGAGACGGGGTGGTGGTGGTGGTGCGGAGGGGGGGGGGGATGTGGAAAGAGTATACTAAGTGAAGGAAAGAGCGTGAGAGGAAGACAAAAAAGAAATTATAAGGAAGTGAGAGGGAGAGGAGTGAAATGGAAAAGGAAAGAGGAGAGACAGAATTGGAAAGCAGGAGGAAAGAAGGAAACTGGAGAAGGCGAGAACATGGGATGGAAAAGAAAGATAAAAGAAAGTGTAGATTCAAAGGCAAGAGAAAGAGGTAACGGAGAAAGACGAAGGCGAGATGATTAATCAATGGGGGAGGGTGATAGGGGCAAATCAGAAGGAAAGGGGTGGGAAGAGGAAGACGGAAAACGGGAAAAATGAGGAGAGGAGGGGTATGCGTAGATAGGAGGGATGGGTTCAGTATTAATAGGGGGAATGGGGAAGGAAGGCGTAATCTGGGAACAAACATTAGAAAGGAAAGGACGCGAGGCAAGTCAGGGATAAGAGAGAGGGAAAGAACGAGAAGTGTGTGTGTGTGTGTGTGTGTGTGTGTGTGTGTGTGTGTGTGTGTGTGTGTGTGTGTGTGTGTGTGTGTGTGTGTATGTGTGTGTGTGTGTGTGTGTGTGTGTGTGTGTGTGTGTGTGTGTGTGTGTGTGTGTGTGTGTGTGTATGTGTGTGTGTGTGTGTGTGTGTGTGTGTGTGTGTGTGTGTGTGTGTGTGTGTGTGTGTGTGTGTGTGTGTGAGAGAGAGAGAGAGAGGAGAAATCAAACCATAGAGGGATAAGAAAAAGAGGGGGAGGGGGGAAATCAAGAACAACATCGATGGAATAGACTAGGACAAGAAGGAAGGTAGAGAAAGGGAGGAATTAAGGGAGGAATAAGACATGAGAAGGGAGAGATGGAACAAAACATGGGAGGGAAGGGTAGAAGGAAGTATTTCTGTGTAGGGAGAAAGGTGTGCGTGAGAGGAGAGGGATGGAGAACGACAAAGAGAAGGATAGAAGGAAGAGTCGGAGGAAGCAAGGGACTGGAAGGAAAAGACGGGAAAGAGGATTCAAGGAAAGTAAAGGAGGAAACAAACCAGGGGAAAGGAGGAAGGGAATGAGGGAGGGAAAGAGAGAGGGTCGGATGAAGGAAAGGAAAGGAATGGAGATAAGAAACAACAGATAAGGGAGAAACAAATCATAAAAATGAAGGACGGAAGACGGGAGAGAACAGTTTCGGGAAGTGAGATAAAAGGTGGGAGTGGATGGCGCAGTTGTGGGAACGCCGAATGAAGAGGCACGACTAGATGGCAGTGGAAGGGTGGGAGTGAAGCGGGAAGGGAAGGGGAAAGTTAATGGAAGAAAGGAAAAAGATACGAGAAGAGAAGTCGCAAAAAAGAATGATGGGCGGGAAAGAAAGGAGATCGACGTGAGAGTAGAAATATATGATGTGTGTATATTGTGCATAAGTATATATACATTATAGATAGAAAGGCGGGTAGGTAGATAGACTGATAGATAGAGAGATAGATATAACTGTATGTTTTCATTAACGTTCATAAAAACAGTGTTATTTACAGTATACCTTGTAATGGTTGCCCAAAATTATAAATACAGTATGTGAAACCGGGAGAGGTCTTGCGAAAAGACTGGCGGCCGGATGCGTAAAGCTAATGTATGGCCTTTCCTAAGGGCCCTGTAAGAAAACGGTATGTTGAAAGTTTAAATAAGGAGAGAATTCCGTTAATTTGTAGTAATTGTTCTAAACTTTTAAGGGGAATCATGGTATGGGTTTCGTAAACCCTATATTTAACCCGTCACGTCCCGAGCTATTTCGCACCTCCACAGCCCCCAATCCCGAGGCATTTTCGATTTTTTTTTTTTTTTTTTGGCTTAAACCTCCGCTTTTGGTGAGAAACATCGAAATTTCGTAGAGAAATCGCTCACCTGAGGTTTAAAATACTCGATCCAGGTAGCAGTACTTCCTTACCTGACTGGGTTTTCTAACAGGCTGGCACCAAAGAACACGAGTTCTATGGGAGGGTAACTATTTCACACCACTCATAAACGGTGTTTATTTATTTACTTGGTACGAATTTATATGTAGTACGAGAGTATATTGGTTTTCAAACAGTAATATAGGCATTATAAGCATTGTTTCACTCACTAACTCATCACAAAACCTGACCTTCTTTTGGCCACATTACCTGATCATCATTTCTGACTGTTTCTTCCTCTAATGCTATGTAAACTTTGTCCTCCACATTGTAAACAATTGGGTAATCACTCTGGCCCTGAATATCTTTATTGGCTAGGTCACTGGTAACAGGTGAATTGCCGAGACAATGGCATGCGGGGGGGGAAGGTTATGCGGTGTAAGGCATTGTCCCTGCTTGGCATCTTGTAAAGGAATAGAGAAAGGTGTCCCGTGTATACGTACGAAAAATCACGCGCAAAAATTAAAAATTGTGCAAATTATGAACTTTGCAATTGCGCAACGTACCAGTACTTCGACAGGACTGGCAAATACAAAATGTTGCAACGTACCCATACATCGACGGGACGCCTTGGGTTAATTATTTGTAACAAAGCAGCCTTTTACCTGCAGATACCTTAGAATAATGTAAGTAATTTACGTAAAAAAATTTACTAACATGCTGCAAATACAATGCAAGCATAGAGTGTAAATGAATTATTTGCTATTATAACTCGCAGGTTGTACCTTATGGAGTAATAGGTCAAGGACAAGGTCGGACCCTAATCAGTGATAGTGAAATCGTCTGGTGACATGCGATGCCATTTTTAAAACAGAAGTTAATAGTAGGGTGAGATCCTCAAATTGACATGTTTATAACACTGATAAACATTATCCATGTAATTTACCTGAATATCAGAGGATCAGTCAGTGCAACAGGTAATAACATACATGTTGATATCTCATATATAACGAGGAAGTCACTATTCTTAACACACAGACCAAACTATGAAATGTGACATCAGATTACTATAGCGTTTTAATCTCAGGAACTACAAACTACATTTTTCTTAATTTTTTTCTAATACCACTTTTCAGTATACTGTATACCAGAAGCATTCTATTTATAATTCCTGGTATTCCTTAAGGAGACACAGGATCACCTTATTTTGTATCTTTGTGTTTTTCTTCATGGAATTCATCAAATATTTTCCAACTTCGTTTTCAAGTTTCACAGTTTTTTTTACATTTTTTAGAAGTGTTAAAAATTTTAGAAAAATCAGGATTTGTTTACAGACGGACACTATCTTATGGTGCGCGAATTCAGGCGGATGCCATCTTAGAACACCATTTTTGAGAGAAATTACCATTACTACCGCCTCTTTGTCCAGACCTAACCAAAATTATCGTAACAACCCAACCTTACTTATTCCCACCTTACCTAACCTATTTTAGGCTAACCCAACCAATTTTATACTGATCTAACCAAACTTATCCTAACATGTATGCGAAGACAGATGGAAGCCATCTTAGAACGACATTATTTAGCAAAATTACTTTTATCAGTTGGGTCTGGTTAGTACTTGGATGGATGACCGCCTGGGAACACCAGATGCTGTTGGCATAACGTTCTCTCTACGTGTCAAGTGGGGTTGGTGGAGGATTAGTGCCCCTCCCTGTAAAACAATTAACTCTAAGCCCTTGGCCACCCCGTTTGGGATACATGGCGTCTGGCAATGAATGAATGAATGAACTTTTATCAGTGGGTGCAAGGATTGTATGGGTGAGGATGAAAGTAGGTATACAAGCGTGGGCGATTGTATGTGTGTATGCCCCGACAGAGGATCGAGTGGCAAGAGTGAAAGATGAGTTTTGGGTGAGAGTAGAAGCATGTATGGACAAGTTTGAGAGGAGTGAGAGAGTGCTGTTGACTGGAGACATGAATGGCAATGTTGGGAATGTACGAGTGGTTGGAGTGGTTGGTCAGTGGGGTGTGCCAGCTGAAGTAGATGGGAATGGTAGTGCTTTGGTGGACATCTGTGATGGTAAGGGGTTGGCAATAGCCAACACCTACTTTCGTCATAAGATGATCCACCGGTATACATGGAGAGTAACGAGGAGGATGGATGGTGAACTTGTTGAATGAAAGGCAATGATAGACTATGTGTGTGTGGATGAGCGAATGAGAAGACAATTGTTGGATGCAAGAGTGTGGAGAGGGTGGGGGAATGGAGTCTCGGACCATCACATAGTGATGGCCAAGGTAGAGATGCAAAGCAAGTGGTTGAGGAGACGAAGGGGAAGACAGGAGGAAGCAGCTCCTGTGAGAAGAGTGGAGAAATTGCAAGATAGTAAGAAAATGACCGTGTATAAGAGCACTATGGAAGAAAGATTGGGAAGATATGAGCTAGAGCAGATGGAAGGGGTGGAAGACGTAAGATATTCACGGATGAGATAGGTGCAGCGTGTGAGGCGGTTTGTGGAGTGAGGAGGAGATGCAAGGGTGTGCAAGGGACAGCATGTGGAATGATGAGGTGAAACGAGCTGTGGAACAAAAGAAGAAGGCATATAGTGAATGGTTACCGAGTAGAGGTAGGGGAGAAGATGAGAGAGAAAAGAGAGAGATATATGTGAACAGGAGAAGGGAGGTTAAGAGACTGGTGAAGGAGAGCAAGAAGAAAGTGGATGAAGAGTTTGGGAGGAATCTAAGTGTGAAATGGAGAGAGAGTAAGAAATTGTTTTGGAAGGAGGTAAAGAAAGTAAGGCAGTGTGAAAGGGGATATAGCAGGGGAGTGAAAGATAGGAATAATAGATTGTTGGTGGAGAAGAGAGAGAAATTGAGGAGATGGAAGGAGCACTTTTAGGATTTGTTGAATGTAGAGAGTGAGAGCAGTGCGAGTATAAGTGGTTGGGGAATGGCTGGGAGAAGAGATGAGAGGAGGGAGGAAGAAATCAGTAGGGCAGAAGTAGTGGAAGCGATGAAGAATATTAAGTTGGGAAAGGCCCCAGGAATTGATGGAGTGTGTGGTGAAATGCTTAGGTATGGGGGTGAAATTGTTGTGGAGTGGATATGGAAGTTGTGTAGATTGGCTTGGGAAGAGGGAAGGGTTCCAGAGGACTGGAAATCAGGTATAATTGTTCCTTTATACAAAGGAAAAGGGGAGAGAGAAGTATGTGGTAACCATAGGGGTATTTGCCTTCTTAGTGTGACTGGTAAAATATATGGTAGAATACTCATTGATAGGGTTAGGCATATGACAGTGGAGCTAGTTGGAGAAGAACAAGGGGGATTTAGGAAAGGTAAAGGGTGTGTAGATCAGATATTTGTTCTAAGATGTTTAGTGGAGAAGCATCTAGAGAAGGGAAGGAAAGTGTAGGCTGCCTTCATGGACTTGGAGAAAGCTTATGATAGAATAGATAGGCAAGGTATGTGGAAGGTATTAAGAATATATGGAGTGGAGGGGAAATTGTTGAGTGCTGTGAAGAATACCGTATGTACGACGGAGCTAGGGTTATGGTGTGAGTGGATGGTGAGCTGAGTGAGTTCTTTGATCTCAATGTGGAACTGAAACAGGGTTGTGTGATGTCTCCATGGCTGTTTAATATATGCATGGATGGGGTTGTAAAGGAGGTGCAAGGTAGGGCAGTGGATGTGGGGGTGGCTCTAATGAATGAGGGTGAGATTTGGAAGCTTCCGGTGTTGCTGTTTGCTGATGATACAGTATTGTTGAGTTAAAATGAATGGGAGTTGCAAGGTTTGGTGAATGAATTTGGGACAATGTGTAGGAGGAGGAATCTGAAAGTTAATGTAACCAAAAGTAAAGTTATGGTGTTTGAGAGGCATGAAGTCACAGAGTGTGCAGTGAGGTTGGATGGTGAGGACTTGGAGAATGTGAGTGCATTCAAGTACTTGGGTAGTGTGATGAGTAAGGATGGAACTTTGGGGGATGAAGTGCGTGAAACGGTACAGCTGGGAAGGAAGGTTGTTGGTACACTGAAAGCAGTGATGAGAAATGGGGAGGTGAGTATGGAAGTTGAGAAGTCACTGCATGATTGTATTGTGATCCCTACCCTGACGTATGGAAGCGAGGCATGGACCTTGCAAGAGGGAAACAAGTCAAGAGTGAGAGCAGTGGAAATGAGTTACTTCAGAGGAGCATGTGGAGTGAAGTGGAGGGACAGGTTGACGAATGAAGAAGTGAAGGAACGTTGTGGAGTGGATGTGGATGAGGTTGAGAAGATTAGGAGAAATACACTGAGGTGGTTTGGACATGTGAAGAGAATGGAGAATGAAAGACTGACTAAGAAGGTGTATGTAGGTGAGGTGGAGGGAGGAAGAGGGAGGGGTAGACCGAGGATGAGGTGGAGGGATGGAGTTGAGAGGTATATGAGGGAGGGGGGGGGGTGAGTTGGGGGCAGGGTAGTCAAATGGTGGGTGACAGAGCGACTTGGAGGCGTTTGCGGGATTAGAGCGTCGGGCTATAGATAGATAGATAGATAGAGACTTATCAGTGCCTATTTCCCCAAACTTAACCTAATTTTTCGTAACTTAACCCAACCTTATTTATCATACCAAACCAGTTTTAGGCTAACCTAACCAATTTTAGGCCAGCCTAACCAAATTTGATCGAACCTAACTTAACCTATCGCTTATGTAATCATATTTTCCTCTTTTAATGATGGACCCACTTCATTCTCGAAAACACACATCTGTACACGTTTATATCAGGGTTGGCACCAAAGTGAGTAACCCGGTTTTACCCACCCGGGTTTTTTCAGTAAAACCCACTTGAAAACAACCACTATTTTACCCACTTTACTGTTTTTTTTTTTTTAACAATGTATTTAATGAAAAATTTAGTTTTATTTGTTTTAATGGTTATATTTTTGCATATAGTATCAAGTATATAAATAATAGCTACTTAATCATGTTCTATTTCACTGGTTAAAAAAAAATAAAAACATCGTCAAGTATTTATAATATCTTGGAAGCATAATCTTAGTGATTTGAAAAAAAGCTTATTGCATTTCCCATCACCAACAAAGTAAAATATGCCGTTTGCAAATATGAATGTTGTTCTTTGACTTTTTTCAAAACTGTTCATAATATTTCTATTTTTCTAATAGCTTTTATAATCAATATCCTTTTCTTTTGAAACGATAATATTTTTGTGTCACAGTAAATTATGATTCTTGTCATGTTACCCAACCAATATAACAAAAGAAGTTTTTTTTTTTTTTTTTTTTAAGAATCCAATTCTTTGCCTCGGTGATAAAATAAAAATGACACTTCACTTACCAACATGAAATAATAATAATTCCTGAAAAAATAATATTATTTTTCTATACTGCAGTTTAAAAATATCAGGTCGAAATTTTCTTCATCTTAAGAATATTTTTACATTGCTTTCCTTCTCAGCAGATTCAGTTTTTATACTTCCACATATAATGTAGTGAATACAAACTTTACAGCTAGCACTACCTGTCTTAGATTTTGAAAGTTTTAAAATTAAGAATAAAATAGTGTTCGATAGATATGGTTTTTAGTTTTACTAAGGAGTGGGGTAAATTTGTTATATAACTAATCATTACTGGAGTTAACTTATAGTATATGTTGTCTCTTATCATTACCAAATATCAGTAATTCTATTGAAATATAAACATTGCTCTCTGTTTAAAATATATGTATTTTATAGGCTTAGATATTTGGTTACCAAAAGCTATTATTACTGTTAAGATAATGTGTGAAATCACTTATGCAGCAGAATTTTCAATACTAATTATTTAGAAGATTGATAAATGCAAGTATATAATTACCTAACAAATGAGAGTAGCAAGGCAAATGACTCCTTCTAGTATTGTGTAGTGTGGACTGATCTTTGCCAGCTCATGAGTTGTGCAGTGCTCTCAAGCCTCTCATGTTGAAGCATGTTTTGCTGTGCAGCAGACAGCCCAAGGATAACAGTCAAACAGGTCAAAACATGATTGTGTTCATTTCCCTCATTCAAATAACTGTGTGAAAAATAAGATTTTATTGGTCTATTCATAACTATGCATAGGGGAAACATTATTTTATTTAAATTTAAGGTAAACTTTGAAGAAACCCACTTTTACCAGTTTTTTGGGGGGGTATTTTGTGAAAAAAAAAACGAAAAAAAAAAAAACAGGTGGGTTGGGCTAAAAAAAAAAAAAAGTTTTTTTTTTGCCAACTCTGGTTTATATTGTCACTGAATCAGTTCAAAGTTTTTTTTTTTTTTTTTTTTTTTTTAATTAAGAGGTGGTTCTGCGTCTTTGGATTACCTAAATCTTTAACTCCAGCGCTACCCATCGTATTTACAACATAAACATTGATTGAATAGTTTGTTTTTATAAAAGTATATAAAGTATACATACAAGCAGGGTTGAAAGGTTTGGCATAATAATGCCAATTTGGCATTTTCAAGCTCTGGTTGGCATTTAAAAAAAAATTCGCTTATGCCAAACCTCGTTTGGCATTATTTTTGGCAGATCTAAGGATGTCTCGATGTCTTTTTATTTATATTCATAATAAGACACTGAACGAAAGGAAGATTGACCAAATATTGATAATGTAGTCAATAAAACATCAGCCGTTGGGAGTAGGACCGTTGGACCGTTTGGAGTGGTGGAATGAATTTTTTCCCACGTCACAAATGTGAAGTGTAAGCTGCGAAATAAACTTTCAACTAGCATGCTAATTGCAATCATAAGAGTAAAAACGAGACTGCACTTCAGTGGAAAATGCTGCAAAGACTTAATTGTTACAGACAAAATGCTAAGCTTGTTCAATGACTCCATGTATGGGTCAGAGGGCTCATCCACATCTAGAAGTATGGATACATCAACCCAACATGTGCATCAAGAGTACATGAGTGAAGAGTTTGATGATGTTATTGCAGCTGCATTCTAACTAAAGGTGAGTAAGGGGATTTTGGTTAATATTAATTTCTGGGATCTCTCTCTCTCTCTCTCTCTCTCTCTCTCTCTCTCTCCTTATTTTTAGGAAAATATAGTGCACAGTTCTGGCATAATTTGGCATATTTCTGGGAGGCATTTGGCACATTTACTTGGTACCAACCTGGCAACCCTGCATACAAGTGCTGATATATTTAAAGAAAAATAACGGAAAATAGTCTTGTTATGTTGTTGACAAAGAATAATCAAGTACTGTATAGTCAAGACGACTTCTACTGGAGGGGTTCCGACATTCCAACTGTCCCGCTTACCCTAATGCTCTCTGTAAAAATTGACGGCTTGCTTGTGACTTTCCTTAGCGCGCAAAGTAGGGACCAAAGAAGGGCCTCTCCATTTGTGTTCAAGCATATGGCTGTAACAGAACATAAGGCAGATGTGCGTGGGCATAACACTTCAAATTTCCTAGTCCTGCGTGTAGATCAGTACCGGCATCTACTAAAACGCCAGGAATCTACAATTTTAAGAAATGGTTAGATAAAAAGAGGACAAAAACTTTAGAGGCAACACGCACATGTACAAAGGATGTCAAATAAAAGAGATGGCTTTATGTGCTTGTCAGTCACTGGGGCAGGTGCAGCTTTTACTTCATCAAATGTGAAGGGAAGGGGGAACAATTAAGCCTAACTAAGGGGTAAGGTCAGGATAAGTCCACCAAGATTGGTCAACACAGTATAGGACAGTCAATCAGCAAGAGACACGACAAAGGTCTTAGGGACGTCCTGTGTATACAAATCTCTGATTTCTTCAATTTTGTACAGTCTCTCTTAGGAGGGACTCTATGTAATCCGAAATGTTAGAGGAATAAAGACCTTAAGCCCTTTCCTTTTTTTCGCTCCTTCCTATTCCAGTTCTTATATATATATATATATATATATATATACACACACACTTATCAGCGATTGGAAGTCCATTGCTGAACAAAGGTCTCCCCCATCCTTTTCCACGAATTCCGTGAGTGAGCCAATCTCTGCCATGCTTTACCTGCAAACTTCTCAGTCTCATCTCTCCACCTTCTGTCCGGCCTTGCAATCTCTTGGAGTCAAGTCAGTCAGCCTCTTGATCCATCAGTTATCCCTTATTCTTGCTAAATGACTTGCCCACCTCAGTGCCTGTTCTTTTATAACTTCTGTGATGTCTTTGACTTTTGTATGCTCTATCACCCAAGTTGATCTTTTCCTGTCTCTTAAAGATATTCCCAACACTGACCTTTCCATTGCTCTTTGAGAACGGATTAGCTGATTTTCCATCGATTTTGTCAGTTTCCAGGTCTCTACTCTCTGACTTCGGCTTTCTTGTCATTCTCTGACTAAATATATCTGCACTGTTTACTTATCTCCTAATTCTACTATCAAAATTTCTTTGATTATCTTCTACAGTGGAACACATTCTATCCATTTCTCCTTTCTCTGAAATCTCCATCCTAGGAGATTTCAATGTTCACCAACACCTTTGGCTCTCCTCTCCTTTCATTGATTCACCTGGTGAACAAGCCTACCAGTACATCTTTTTTATTCTTAATGACCTAGAGCAGCTTGTACAGCAACCTACCCGTATCCCTGACCATCTTGGAGAGAGCTCCAACATACTTGATCTCTTCCTGACATCGTATTCTGCTTAATTGTTAATCCTTCCTCTCTGTTGGGGTCCTCCGATCACAACCTTATTACCTTAACCTGTTCTATCGCTCTGGTGTGGGCTGTGGACCCTCCAAAGAAATGTCGTCTGTAGCACTATGGAGCTGCAGATTGGAAGGCTCTCAAGCAGTACTTGTTTGATATTCCATGGAATGATTATTGTTTCCATGGCCTGAGCCATCTAAGTGTGCCTTGCGCATTACAGAGGTTACTCTATTGGGTATGAAAGCATACATTCCCTTCTCATATCCTTTGACTAATGCAAGAAAGCCTTGGTTTAATCACACTTGTTCTAATTCTGTCCACAACAAGGACAGGGCCTATAAAAGGTACCAGAGCCAACCCACCACTGGATCACATCTTGTTTATGTTTCTGCTCGGAATCGTTCCAAGTCAGTTCCTCACACTGCTAAAAATAATTTCATCTGTACTAAATGCTCTCAACTCTCCAACCTAAATTCTTCCCGCTCCTTCTGGCACCTTGCCGAAAACCTTTATAACAACTTTACCTCATCATCCTTCCCTCTTCTACTGATAAGGCTGATCTCTTTGCTTAGACCTTCTTCTCCAATTCCACCTTAGATGATTCCAGTGCTGTTCCTCCATCACTTCCCTCCTCAGACTTCCTCATGGCTGACATTAAAATTTCTTCAGTTGATGTATTTTCTGCAATCACTGGCCTCAATACTAATATGGCATATGGGCCAGATCTAGTCGCTCCTGTTGTCCTCAAGAACAGTGCTTCGGTGCTTACACCCTGCCTGAGTAAACTTTTTTGCCTTTGTCTGTCAACTTGTACCTTTCCTTCTTGCTGGAAGTTTGCTCTCATCCAGCCCGTCCCAAAGAAGGGTGACCATTCCCACCCTCTAACTATCGTCCAATTGCTTTAACAACCTGTATCTCAAAAGTTTTCAAGTCAATTCTTAACAGAGAAATTTTAAACCATCTTTCCTATCACAACCTTCTTTCCAATCATCAGTATGGGTTCTGTCCGCTCCACTGGCGATCTTCTCACCTACCTTTCAGGCTCCTGGTCATCCTCCTTTCGGGACTTTGGCGAAAGATTTGCCATTGCACTTGACATCTCAAAGGCTTTCGATTGAGTCTGGCATAAATCTTTAATCTCCAAACTGCCCTCTTATGGTTTCTATCCTTCTATCTGTGCCTTCATCTATAGCTTCCTTTCTGGTCGTTCTATAGCCGCAGTTGAAGTCGGCCATCGTTCTTGTAGATCTGTCACCAGTGGTGTTCCTCAGGGCTCTGTCCTATCACGAACTCTCTTCCTGTTATTCATCAATGAGGTTCTGAGCTGTACATCTAACCCTATCCACTAGTACACTGATGATTCCACCCTTCACATTTCCATTCGGTTCCCACAACGTCCATCTCAGCAGCCACTTCAACAAGCAAGGGATGAGGCTATTGCACACCTAATTTCTGACTTGGCTCATATCTCCGACTAGGGTAAAAATAATTTTGTTGTTTTTAATGCACGAAAAACTCAGTTTTTACGCCTATCAACCCATCAAAATCTTCTACAGAAGTACACACTAATGTTTAATAATATCCAGCTCAATTCTGTATCATCCTTAAACATACTTGGGGTTTCATTCACTCGGGACTTATCATGGAAAAATCATATTGCATCTCTTGTAAAATCTTCCAAAAGCTTGGGTTTGCTAAGCCGACCCCTTACCTTCTTTACCCCTGCACAGTTGTAAACTTTATACATGGGTTTTACTCGCCCCTGTTTAGAGTACAACTCTCATGTGTGTTGAGGCTCTCCCGACATACAGCTCTTCTCAATAGGGTGGAGTCAAAGGCTTTTCGTCCCATCAACTCTCCTCCTCTTGCTGGCTCCCTTCAACCTCTGTCTCTTTGCCGCACTGTTGCATCTTTATCTCTTTTCTATCGCTACTTCAATGGTCACTGCTCCTCTGAACTGTCTGCTTGCATCCCTCCACTTCTACGACGGGTGCGTACCACCCATCTAGCAACAAACTCTCATCTCTTCTCAGTCCAACTCTCTAATGCAAGAGTTAACCGTTACTCCCAGTCCTTCATTTATACAACAGGTCAGCTTTGGAACTGTCTCCCTCTGTCTGTATTTCCTGCTTCCTATGCTCTCCAGTCTTTCAAACGCAGTGTGTCCGGGCGTCTCCAAATGTACGGATCTTGAATTTGGCTTTTTTTTTTTTTTCTTGGAAGGAACGGTTTGCGGGCTTCTGCCTTTGGTTCCTTCTTTCTTGCATTAAAATATACATGCATACATACATATATATATATATATATATATATATATATATATATATATATATATATATATATATATATATATATATATATATATATATATATATGTGTGTGTGTGTGTGTGAGAGAGAGAGAGAGAGAGAGAGAGAGAGAGAGAGAGAGAGAGAGAGAGAGAGAGAGTTAAATGAAGTTACATAGTGAAGGGACAAATAGTGCCTCGATAGGTCTTGTCATCCATACCGAGGGGATACATAGAATGCAATTGTTATGTGCACATTGCCATTACAACAGCGAGGGGAAATGTCTGGTAGAATTAATGCTCAGTCGACATACCTCTTTCACCTATGGTGCAAAGAAGGCAAAGGAAATACACTTAGTCTCAGGGGAAAAGGCTGGTCCAGGAAATCTTGCTTGAGGGAAGGAAACATTTAATCTATTAGAAAAGTATGCCTAACAAAGCTTTGTGTGACCAAGTCTTGACCTGCTTTATCAAGAAACTGTCGTCTCTGTTGGTAGCTCATTTCAAGCGTTACTGTTCTTATAAATGCAGAGATTTCCTCCTGTATTACGGTGGAAATGCTTCAAGTCAAGCTCCCATCTCTGATTCCTAGTCGAGCTATTTGAGTTACACATATGCTCCTAGTTGACGTTTTTAAATTCATAAAGGACTGTGAAACTCTTAGTTACCTCCCCTTGTACACCGCTAGTCTTCAATGAAAAAAAGGCCCAGTGTCTTCAGGCTTCTCTTGTATCTCATGTGTCTTTTGCAAGACATCAGCTGAGTGGGCTGTGCCTGAACTCTCTCAAGGCTCACAGTATCCTTTATGAGGATGGAAAACCAATACTGTGGAACATGCTGCAGAGGCAGTATTGGAAGAGTATTGCATAGAGAGTGAGCTCTCCTGTGTCTTTACCTAAACTGCCTCTTTATATGTCCTAGAAACCTTAATGGGGACGTTAAATCACTGCTGATTACCATACCCAGATTATTTATTAAGTTACTTTGGTTGTTTGCACTTCCCAGTGAAAAGTATTTGGTTCCTGGATTTGCACAACCAATGTTCATCACTTCACAAATGTCGAGGCTGAGCGTCATTTGCTGTACAATCATTCAAACAACTCTCCTATCATAACCACGTCACTAAGTAGTTCTTCCTTACAAGTGATGGTACATTACTCTCTACTTCTGTGTCGTCTGAAAACTTTGCAGTTTGGATGATGTTGCCCACAGCAGTAATATTATGTACATGGTAAATAATATCTCACCTACAACTGGACCAAAGAGCATTCCACACACAACTGATACTAGACTAGAGATATGCTCATTGATTTCTAGTGTTTGACACAAATCAATCAAATCTCAGTTCATCCAGCTGTTTCTTTCTAGTCTCCCAGTGCACAAATTTTGCCATCAAGCATCAGTGAGAATTCTGGGAGTTCAGATAAAGAATGTCATAGGTCAGCACCAACCATATTCAGAGGTCATACAGTAGTGATGCCATCTAAAGCCATGCTGTTAGTCTTTTATCATCTTATTTGGTTCTAGATAAACTACAATCCTATCTGTAAGTATCTATCTATCTATCTATGTATAGCCCGACGCCCTAATCCCGCAAAGGGTGGCCGCAGACAAAACGCCTCCAAGTCACTCTGTCACCCACCATTTGACTACACTCCCCCCAACTCACCCCCCCTCCCTCATATACCTCTCAACTCCATCCCTCCACCTCATCCTCGGTCTACCCCTCCCTCTCCCTCCCTCCACCTCACCTACATACACCCTCTTAGTCAGTCTTTCATTCTCCACTCTCTCCACATGTCCAAACCACCTCAGTGTATTTCTCCTAATCTTTTCAACCACATCCACTTCTACCCCACAACGTTCCTTCACTTCTTCATTCGTCAACCTGTCCCTCCACGTCACTCCACATGCTCCTCTCAAGTAACTCATTTCCACTGCTCTCACTCTTGACTTGTTCCCCTCTTGCAAGGTCTACGCCTCGCTTCCATACGTCAGGGTAGGGATCACAATACCATCATGCAGTGACTTCTTAACTTCCATACTCACCTCCCTATTTCTCATCACTGCTTTCAGTGTACCAACAACCTTTCTTCCCTGCTCTACCCTTTCACGTACTTCATCCCCCAAAGTTCCATCCTTACTCATCACACTACCCAAGTACTTGAATGCACTCACATTCTCCATATCCTCACCATCCAACCTCACTGCACACTCTGTGACTTCATTCCTCTCAAACACCATAACTTTACTTTTGTTTACATTAACTTTCAGCTTCCTCCTCCTACACACTGTCCCAAATTCATTTACCAAACCTTGCAACTCCCATTCAACTTCACTCAACAGTACTGTATCATCAGCAAACAGCAACACCGGAAGCTTCCAAATCTCACCCTCATTCATTAGGGCCACCCCCACATCCACTGCCCTACCTTGCACCTCCTTTACAACCCCATCCATATATATATTAAACAGCCATGGAGACATCACACACCCCTGTTTCAGTCCCACATTGAGATCAAAGAACTCACTCAGCTCACCATCCACTCGCACCGTAGCCCTAGCTCCCTCGTACATACTCTTCACAGCACTCAACAATTTCCCCTCCACTCCATATATTCTGTAAGTATACCTTCCAATATTTTTCTCTTATCACACAGTATTTTTCAAGAGAACAACAATCCCTTTTTTTTTTTTTTTTTTTTTTTTTTTTTTGAAGTGGGACTCACAATTCCCTCCTTCTAAGCTGATGGAACTTCTCCAGTAAGCGGCAATATGTTAAACAATATGTTAATTACAGTAGCCAAGTTAGGCACCTGATAAAATACTTCTCACAGGACCTTTGTTTGAAAATCGCCAAGACCAGCAGACTAATTGGCTCTGAATTTGGTCCATGTTTTGGAAATTTTTTCTTTCGTACACTGAATATTGTCTGATTAATGCCTGATTCAGAGATGTCACCTCCCATCTCTCTAGAGCTAAGCACTGATGAGAAGGCGGAATTCAAAATGTCTGTCATTTCACGACAGAGTTTTTGCAAAACACTGTGTTTAGTAATAAACCAATCTTGTTTCTAATTAGTATTCTACTGTTCACATAGCCAAACAACTTGTTGGAATTCTCCTTACATGAAGTTGTTATTCAGAGATCCTCGCCATGTTTAGCACTACATGCAAGTGACGAGCTTCCTACACAAGTGGCTGTAGTATTTCTGAATTGCTTGACTACCAATGTCTTCGAACTTGTTGTACACTGCTTTTCCCTTCGTAACTGTTCCCACTGTCTCACATTCGACCATTTGGGTTGGAAAGCTAATGATACAAATGGATTAGATGGCAAAAACATTCCTTGTTATGCCATAAAGTCTCTGACTGAGCAACAGGGCTCATTCACTCTCTGCTCCATTTCTAAATGCACTGCACACGTGTCCTGCCTAAGGATATTAAAGTCTGCCCTCCATAAGCCACGCCTTAAATTTGGCTGAAATATGAGCTAAGCAAAGGCAACAGGTGCCTGATTAGATTATGGTTACTTTCTTCTAACTGTCTACCGACTCTCAAGCTGGAAGAGAGGTTATCTTTGGTGGTTAATACAAGAAATAACATGTTCCATGTTCTTTTCTGTTGTGGATTGGATCACCTATTGGATCAAGCAGGCTTCATCTGCTAAGATGAAATGCCTGTTTGTTTCTGTGTCTCCTATTTATCTGTCCAGTGAACATGATTATTGACGTCGTCAATGACAACTGATGTTTTCGCCTACTTTGACACTGACTTGATTATTTAATCTAGCATTGTCACTGACAAGCAGATGAGGTAGTCAGTGGACAACCATGAATCTGTATACCAGCGCATCATTTCCAGCAGTGAGGTCTACCCCTAGTATCTGAGGTACTGTCCCAGTTCTACTGCACTTCGATGTACAGTACCAATCTTCCTCTTTCCTGACTGAACTTGTCTCCATGAAATAATTTAACCACTTCACTCCAGTGATGCAATGTTAACTTTTCTATTTTATCCGTGCTACCACTTGATGATTATATTAAGATTACAAGAGATTTTATATACTAAATGGAGGGGCTAGAAATAGTTTTCAGTAACCTCCTCACAAACACTAATGTTTAATAATATTCAGCTTAATCCTGCATCATCCTTGAACATGCTTGGGGTTCCATTTACTCGGGACTTATCTGTCACGGGGTTTTTATAATATCACGGTAATTTTGAAATAAATGGTTAAATGTTATTTAAATTGATATTAATATTCAATAATATTGAAGAGCAGAGACAATGATTGTCTTGCTACATCAAGCAACGATTACTTTACGCTGGCCTGCTTCGCACGATTCTCTCAGAACGAGAATTTACAAACTTTCTCAACAGTACACAGCAGAGAATAATTACTCACAAATGCTGAATTAGTACTGTTAGCCTCTGGAGAAAGTTACTTCACCCCTGACAATAAATAACTAATACTAACATCAGGTTCTTGCCGATGCTTAACTCCCAGGTGGCAACAAGACTGGTCTAAGTACCAGTTATGAATAGTAAAACGTTTATGCAAGCTAGGAGCTATATGGGAAATAAGCTTAATTTGGAGAAATGAAACAAGATTTTACTTTACATAAAGCTCAAGAAAAGAGAACTGTTAAATTTATTGATTACAAAAAATAAATTTAACGTTACAATTCAAATCAAATTAAATGAGACGCACTCACTCACTCACGCAATAGCTAAATACTTACGCCTAGGAAAAACACCTTAACTAAGCTCTTAAAACTAGGATTATACAAAAAGAAATACCGGTCGATGAATGCTGTGTATCACCCAAATCTAGGATGGGAGGACTGGATTAACTGTACTAGTGGAGTTTGGGTGCTAGGGACCTCTCACACTGCTGGCACAGGACCTTTCTCCGTCACAACAAACACTAGACTAAGTAAGTCGTGGGAACAAAAGCGGAGCACTAGGCCGCATTTTTAACGGTCAAGTGCAAGCAGGGGCGAACAATAAAGAAAACAATAGTATCGCTCAGTACAGCACTTAGTGACGTGCATTAAATCAGTCACTTTTGAAAACGGTGACGAATGTTTTGAAAAGTATACTCCGAAATGAGAGAAACGGTTAACTGAGCGATACACAGTGAGTTTTCCACTAATAGTTCGTGGCTTCTCACAAAAGGGAAATGTCGCGAATTGACTCGTGACATTACGCCCCTACAAAATTAAATTTTTTCCTTATGGGAAAAAATTTGTGGATGTATAGATATATGTACACATCCTAAGTCATTCACACAAGATTCACACTGTGGTGTGTGTGCTATCCTGCTACAGGAGAAAGTCGCAGTCGCCAGTGAGCGAAAAAAAAAAACTCGTATTTACGTTAATAGAAGCAAGCTTGAGGGAAAAACTCCGTGACGACGGTGAAAATCCTGTACTCAGGTCAAACTGAGCGAAAATTCGCTACATTTACACTGACAACTAATTGTTGTGTAGCGTGGTGTATGTAATACACGGTGTAGGTGTGACAGTTGTAGTGTAACTGTACCTACGTGTAAAATGACACAGTAAATAATATGGTGACGACGAAGGCAGAGGAGAAGAGGCAGCAGCGTGCGGCAGATGATCAGCTGGTCCGCACAGCAAAACTGCTACACCCATTGCTGAACCTGCAAAACCAATTAAGGTGGAGCATCAAGTGTCAATGAGACAAAATTCTTATTATGTTACAATTACTCTCTCTGGCTAGCAGTCAGTACATGCTACGAAAAGTACACTCGAGGTCGCCATTAATTTTAGCACACGATTAGTGTCAGCAAGTTGAGAATCCTTGTGCAAACTCGGGTCTTCCATAGCCTCGAACTGCACACGGGTCCTCAACCTGTGCCTTAACCTAGAGTACTTATATTAGTATCGGGAAGCTGAGAATCCTTGTGCAAACTTGGGTCTTCCATAGCCTCAAGTCGCCTCTGCGGAATTCTCACTTCCCCCTTAACCTACAGTACTTATATTAGTATCGGGGAGCTGAGAATCCTTGTGCAAACTTGGGTCTCCCATAGCCTCAAGTCACCTCTGTGGAGTTCTCTCTCGAACTTCCCCCTTAACCTACAATACAATACTTATATTAGTACCGGGAAGCTGAGAATCCTTGTGCAAACTTGGGTCTTCCATAGCCTCAAGTCGCCTCTGCGGAGTTCTCTCTCGAACTTCCCCCTTAACCTACAGTACTTATATTAGTATCGGGGAGCTGAGAATCCTTGTGCAAACTCGGGTCTTCCATAGCCTCAAGTCGCCTCTGCGGAATTCTCTCTCGAACTTCCCCCTTAACCTACAGTACAATACTTATATTAGTACCGGGAAGCTGAGAATCCTCATGCAAACTTGGGTCTTCCATACCCTCGAGTCGCCCCTCAACTTCCCCCTTAACCTACGGTACATATATTAGTACTGGGAAGCTGAGAATCCTTGTGCAAACTCGGGTCTTCCATAGCCTCGAGTCGCCTCTCAACTTCCTCCTTAACCTACGGTACATAATATGTATGTGCAGGCCCTGGACATAATGTGTCCTGTGGGGCCAATGGGCGAGACGTCAGGTCTGCACCCACTTCACCACTACCCTGTCTCTCAACTGACTCAGAGATTACAGGTGTGGTTATGAATGGCACAGGAAGGGCATGTCCCTGATTAGTGGTGATACTTTGGCACACACTGCAGGAACGGACAAAACTATCTATGTCTCGTCCCATCCCTGGCCAGAAAAAGTCAGCTCGGATACGGCCCTGGGTCTTCCTTTTGCCCATGTGACCTCCTGAGGCTCAACAATGACCCCATTGTAACACTGCTAGGCGGTACTTGGCGGGAACGACAAACTGCAGTCGAACCTCGCCCTCGGGTGTTTGTGACTCACGGTAGAGCCGTCCTTGTTTACAAAGGAACTTGGCTCGACCTCCCCGTGAATACTTTATCACTCGACCCTTTTGTTTGTTCCGCACGGTAGCAAGTGTTGGGTCAGAATGTTGTTCTTGCACAAGTTGACTACACATCAGATCTTGCAGCGATTCAATGATCACTGGGGTGACACAGTCTGGAGCCTCAGCCATGGCTCGTGTTACCGCAGCAGCCGAAGTCTGAGTAGCGCCATCATCGGAGCAACTATCCTTGGCTCCATTAATATTTCCAATGATGAGTTCAAATAAAGGTTCTGGCATGACAACTGCAAGTGTCATACCAGTATAAAATGGAGATGCCACCTGGATACATGCCTCAGGGAACAATCTCACTGATCCATCAATAAGCTTTGCATGGATCTGTCGACCTGTATACTGCTCAGGCCGAACTAAACTCTGCTTAACAGAGCAACCTGAGGAACCATTGTCTCTCAGGACCTTCACAGGAATGTCTCCCACAAACCCTGGCTGAACAAGGAAGGTACTGTCACCTGTGGGAGGGCCTGTGGAGGAAGCAGCTAGCCACTCATGAGGCTGCTGAATTGATGTGGCAAACATTGTGCCTTGTGAATTATATGGAGATGGAACATTGGCCATCTGTGGAGGGGGGTTCACTGTCACTGTGGGACTAGTGAACTGTGGGGAAGTACCCATACTGGTAGGGATGTGGCCACCATGCTGCTGCTGAGGAATGAAGGCTGCGTTCGCTTCCTGCCTCTTTTGAGCTGGTGGTGAAAAAGTTTGTCCCGACGGTCGGTTGCGTGGCTGATACTGCTGGTGGTTAGGGTACCTGTTGTACCTCTTCCACTCAGGTTTCTGAGTGTTTTGCCCCTGGTCCTTCCACTGTGGTTTTGGACCTTGGCCATTGCTCTGAGAACGGCCTTGGTGCTGGGATTCAGTCTGAGACGGCTTCCCAGACTTGGCAGTATCTTTTCTGCTCCAGGTGTTTTGCTTACGAGCTTGATACCCATATGCAGTAAAGAATGCGTCAGCCTTCTCTGCCATTTGGCTGGCATCTTTCACCTGGCAGATCTTAAGCTGTGCTATAAGCTCAGCAGGCCACGACCTCTCTAGCTGTGTACGCAGCATAAGGTCAATTATCCCCTCATGCGTGGAAGGAGTTTCATCTTTCTCCATCCTTTCATTTAAGTAAGCTGTGAGACGATCAAGGAACTGAACAGCTGTCTCCTTGTCTTGGAGACGAGCTCGCATGAACTGAACTTTGGCGTCGTCTACTGTGAGACCATACGCCTTAATGAGTGCAGCTTTCATCATCTCATATGTGAGATTGTCTCCATGAATTCTGTGGAGAATATCGAGGGCAGGGCCCTCAAATAGGCTAAGAAACTGAAGCCGCTTAGCTGCCTCATCCAGTTGATACATGTCTGCCATGTCCTCAAAACGAGCTATGTACGGCTCGATTCGCTCGCTTTCCTTGTATGAAGGAAGCTTGATGCGTGGGGTCGCCAGGACATGTGCAGGGAGAACGCTCGTGGAGCTTTGACCAACTGCACCAGATGTATCTGAAGCCAAAGAATCTCGCTTGAGCTTCGTCATTTCAAGTTCATGTTTTTCGCGTGCTTCTCGCTCGGCACGTTCGTGTTCTCGTTCTTTCTCTCGTTCCTCACGTTCGTATTCGCGCTGTTCTCGCTCGTATTCGCGCTGAATCTTACGCTCTTCACGGGCATCATTCTCACGCTGCTGCTCCTGATTATGCCGTGAGAGTATATACTCTTTAATTTCGGTTGGGTCCGAAAGACCCATATCTTTGGCTTCCTGTAAAAATACAGTAGTAGCCATGGCGCTAACTTATTAAGCAAACCGAAATTGAGTACTGACTGCTTAGCGACGAATACTAATAAACACAAATAAAGAATACAGACACAAGCTAGTAGTGACCAGTCTTATCTAGTTAACCGGCAAAGATTAAAGCAAAAATGCAAATAACTGAGAACTCAACAATTAACACAATGGGTACGGCGGCAACCCAGGAGCGAATAAAATCGTCTGGTGTTACCAAGAATAAACTAGAGTTAAGTACTCTATTGATTAATAAAGCAAAAATTCACTTGCTAAATTAACAGTAAACACCAGTAAGCTTGTGCCTATAAACTTTAATGATAAATTCCTAAATATGAACGAGGGAGCACTATCTCGTGAACAGCTTTATAGCTATGAGTTAATATCCTGGCGAGGTCACCAATTGTCACGGGGTTTTTATAATATCACGGTAATTTTGAAATAAATGGTTAAATGTTATTTAAATTGATATTAATATTCAATAATATTGAAGAGCAAAGACAATGATTGTCTTGCTACATCAAGTAACGATTACTTTACGCTGGCCTGCTTCGCACGATTCTCTCAGAACGAGAATTTACAAACTTTCTCAACAGTACACAGCAGAGAATAATTACTCACAAATGCTGAGTTAGTACTGTTAGCCTCTGGAGAAAGTTACTTCATCCCTGACAATAAATAACTAATACTAACATCAGGTTCTTGCCGATGCTTAACTCCCAGGTGGCACAACGGATATTAAGTTAATACAACAAGACTGGTCTAAGTACCAGTTATGAATAGTAAAACGTTTATGCAAGCTAGGAGCTATATGGGAAATAAGCTTAATTTGGAGAAATGAAACAAGATTTTACTTTACATTAAGCTCAAGAAAAGAGAACTGTTAAATTTATTGATTACAAAAAATAAATTTAACGTTACAATTCAAATCAAATTAAATGAGATGCACTCACTCACTCACGCAATAGCTAAATACTTACGCCTAGGAAAAACACCTTAACTAAGCTCTTAAAACTAGGATTATACAAAAAGAAATACCGGTCGATGAATGCTGTGTATCACCCAAATCTAGGATGGGAGGACTGGATTAACTGTACTAGTGGAGTTTGGGTGCTAGGGACCTCTCACACTGCTGGCACAGGACCTTTCTCTGTCACAACAAACACTAGACTGAGTAAGTCGTGGGAACAAAAGCGGAGCACTAGGCCGCATTTTTAACGGTCAAGTGCAAACAGGGGCGAACAATAAAGAAAACAATAGTATCGCTCAGTACAGCACTTAGTGACGTGCATTAAATCGGTCACTTTTGAAAACGGTGACGAATGTTTTGAAAAGTATACTCCGAAATGGAGAGAGAAACGGTTAACTGAGCGATACACAGTGAGTTTTCCACTAATAGTTCGTGGCTTCTCACAAAAGGGAAATGTCGCGAATTGACTCGTGACATTATCTTGGAAAGATCATATTACATCTCTTGTAAAATCTGCTTCCAAGAGATTGGGTGTGCTAAGCCGTCTCCGCTCTTTCTTTACCCCTGCGCAATTGTTGACTCTATACAGGGGTTTTATCCGCCCCTGTGTGGAGTACAACTCTCATGTGTGGGGAGGCTCCCCACATACAGCTCTTCTCAATAGGGTGGAGTCAAAGGCTTTTCGTCTCATTAACTCTCCTCCTCTTACTGACTCCCTTCAACCTCTGTCTTTTCGCCGCACTGTTGCATCTTTATCTCTTTTCTATCGCTACTTTAATGGTCACTGCTCCTCTGAACTGTCTGCTTGCATTCCTCCACCTCTACGACGGGCGCGTAGCACCCGTCTGGCAGCAAACTCTCATCCTTTTTCTGTCCAACTCTCTAATGCAAGAGTTAACCGTTACTCCTAGACTTTCATTTATGCAACAGGTCAGCTCTGGAACTGTCTCCCTCTGTTTGTATTTCCTGCTGCCTTTGATCTCCAGTCTTTCAAACGCAGTGTGTCCAGGCATCTCAAAATGATCGGATCTTGAATTTGGCTCTATATTGTATTTTGTTTTTCTCTTGGGGGGAACTGTTACTGCGGGCTCATGGCCTTTGGTTCCTTCTTCCTCGCATAAAAAAAAAAAAACAATGTCCTCAGGGAGTTGAATAAAATAGTCTAGTGACAGAAAACAGACGTAGAATTGCTCTGGGACCTGCGGCGAGACTCTTATTTCAAAAAGTTTGCTGTAAAAAGTAACTAGCCATAGCAGAGTGATCCAATACGCAGATTCCCGAGGTGCCTTAACAGAGTGCCCCACTACCCAGTTCCTGAGAGTGACCAACTTTGACTAAAGTCGCTGCTGGATGGCACCACCACAAGTGTCAGCTGACACCAAATTTGGATTCTGAATATCAAATAACGTCATATGGGACCACTTTTATGTCTCAATAGGCTTAAAATAAGCACTTCTACTAAGTTGTCGCTAGATGGCGCCACATCGGGTGTCAGCTGATGGCAGATTTGGATTCTTCATGTCAAATTACCTTACATGATACCACTTTTATGTCTCCAAAGACCTCCTTTTAACAAAGCCGCGAGAAGAAGAAGAAGTAGAAAAAGAACGCTGCCCACTCATTGACCCGATGCTGTCGCCACAGGTAAAAATACTGGTATTAGTAATGAATTATCCTTAGAGTAAATGGCATAAAAGAAGGGATATGGACCTCACTCACAAAGTCCATCATATTATAATAGCATGATTCTTATGGCAATGTAATTTTTTTTTTTTTTTTATGCGAGGAAGAAGGAACCAAAGGCCATGAGCCCGCAGTAACAGTTCCCTCCAAGAGAAAAACAAAATACAATAGAGAGCCAAATTCAAGATCCGATCATTTTGAGATGCCTGGACACACTGCGTTTGAAAGACTGGAGATCATAGGCAGGAGGAAATACAGACAGAGGGAGACAGTTCCAGAGCTGACCTGTTGCATGAATGAAAGACTGGGAGTAACGGTTAACTCTTGCATTAGAGAGTTGGACAGAAAAAGGATGAGAGTTTGCTGCCAGACGGGTGCTACGCGCCCGTCGTAGAGGTGGAGGAATGCAAGCAGACAGTTCAGAGGAGCAGTGACCATTAAAGTAGCGATAGAAAAGAGATAAAGATGCAACAGTGCGGCGAAGAGACAGTGGTTGAAGGGAGTCAGTAAGAGGAGGAGAGTTAATGAGACGAAAAGCCTTTGACTCCACCCTATTGAGAAGAGCTGTATGTGGGGAGCCTCCCCACACATGAGAGTTGTACTCCACACAGGGGCGGATAAAACCCCTGTATAGAGTCAACAATTGTGCAGGGGTAAAGAAAGAGCGGAGTCGGCTTAGCACACTCAATCTCTTGGAAGCAGATTTTACAAGAGATGTAATATGATCTTTCCAAGATAAGCTCCGAGTAAATGAAACCCCAAGCATGTTCAAGGATGATGCAGGATTAATCTGAAAATTATTAAACATTAGTGGGTATACCTGTGGAAGATTTTGTCGGGTTGATAGGTGTAAGAACTGAGTCTTAGAAGCATTAAAGACAACCATATTATTTTTACCCCAGTCAGAGATATGAGCCAAGTCAGACATTAGGTGTGCCATAGCCTCATCCCTTGTTTCTTGAAGTAACTGTTGAGATGGGCGTTGCGGGAACCGAATGGAAAGGTGAAGGGTGGAGTCATCAGCGTATGAGTGGATAGGGTTAGATGTACAGCTTAGAAGATCATTGATGAATAAAAGGAAGAGAGTTGGTGATAGGACAGAGCCCTGAGGAACACCACTGTTGATAGATCTAGGAGAAGAACGATGGCCGTCTACGACAGCAGCTATAGAACGACCAGAAAGGAAGCTAGCGATGAAGGTACAGATAGAAGGATAGAAACCGTAGGAGGGCAGTTTGGAAATTAAAGATTTATGCCAGACTCGATCGAAAGCCTTTGAGATGTCAAGTGCAATGGCAAAGCTTTCGCCAAAGTCCCGATAGGAGGAGGACCAGGAGTCTGAAAGGTAGGTGAGAAGATCGCCAGTGGAGCGTCCCTGACGGAACCCATACTGACGATCGGAAAGAAGGTTGTGATAGGAAAGATGCCTTAAAATTTTTTTATTAAGAATTGACTCGAAAACTTTTGAAATACAGGACGTTAAAGCAATTGGACGATAGTTGGAGGGTTGGGAGTGGTCACCCTTCTTTGGGACTGGCTGAATGAGAGCAAACTTCCAGCAAGAAGGAAAGGTACAAGTTGACAGACAAAGGTGAAATAGTTTGTCTAGGCAGGGTGTAAGCACAGAAGCACAGTTTTTGAGAACAACAGGAGGGACCCCATCAGGCCCATATGCCTTGTTAGTACTGAGGCCAGTAATGGCAGAAAATACATCAACTGAAGAAATTTTAATGTCAGCCATGAGGAAGTCAGAGGGGGGAAGTGATGGAGGAACAGCACCGGAATCGTCTAAGGTGGAATTGGAGGAGAAAGTCTGTGCGAAGAGATCTGCTTTATCAGTAGAAGAAATAGCTACAGAACCATCAGAGTAGAAAAGAGGAGGGAAGGATGATGAGGTAAAGTTGTTAGAAAGATTTTTGGCAAGGTGCCAGAAGGAGCGGGAAGAATTCGAGTTGGAGAGTTGAGAGCATTTAGTATGGATGAAATTATTTTTAGTAGAGCGAAGAACAGACTTAGCACGATTCCGGGCAGAAACGTAAAGATTATGTGATTCAGGGGTGGGTTGGCTCCGGTACCTTTTGTAGGCCTTCTCCTTGTTGCGGACAGCATTAGAACAAGCGTGATTAAACCAAGGCTTTCTTGCGTTAGTCAAAGGATATGAGAAAGGAATGTATGCTTCCATGCCCGAGAGAATAACCTCCGTAATGCGCAAGTCACACTCAGATGGCTCACGGCCATGGAAGCAATAATCATTCCAGTTCTCTCGACAGCTATTACAGTTCTAAGCTCGCTAAAGTTATTTGTAATTAAGCTACATTTACAAGTACTGCTTGCAAGGAGTCACTTGGAACTAACTGACTTCCAACCATAAGAGGTTTCCTGATATATTGGATTACCTTGCCTGGGGTCAATAACAACAACAACAACAATTGCTGCAGTCGCCATCGCTGCCACCTGAAGTGACTGGGCATCCTCTGTGGTATGTACTATCGCCGACACTTACAGCTGGTACAGTTAGCGTTGTCAATCCTTTTTCCTTGGTGTGAATCCCGTGCAGCTCGACTCAGTTTCTCTGAACCATTTACTGGTGAGAGGGAGAGTCGCTGGGAGGTGTCTGGCGTAAGTGTCAGGGGTGGGAGGGTGGGGGTGGGGGGGAACGTAACTGAGAGGATGCCACGCCAGTGTAATACAGTTGTGGCACCAGAATATTTGTAAAAAAACGTAGGTTTACGATGTGAATGAGCTAAAACAACCTCTTTTTAGTGGTAACGACACTGAGTTACGGACTCCACTTATATCTCAGAATGATTCTACAGTCTGTGTGTTGAGGTTAACTTATATAGGAATAGTCATTTAAACGACAGTGCTAGAAGTCTGAAGAATGTTCACAGCTGGAAGAGGTGGCATGTTACATAATCGGGGAAACTAATTACAGTTTTAACGAACAAGCGGCAGAAGGTATTGCAGTAACATCTGACTTTACAACAGATAACCCATAAAGAACAAATACAGTAAGTTTTGCATAAAATGACCATACCCACAATAATATGAGTTTCTTCAAGTGTGTTCGATATAAGTTGAATTACACAATACATAGGAAATACTGCAGATATCGATTCCTTCATGGTTCCATTAATTTAAGGTTATATTATCATAATGTTAATGGGGTTATCATGTTACGAGCACAAATCATACGATATCTGTTCCTTTATCTTACCTGTATTCATGTAATCTTCGCCATGCAAGTCTTTCACTGATTGTGGGAGTGACAATTGGCAATCTGTAACACTGCATCAACAAAGTAAATGCATACAATAATACGGAAACGACAACACACATTTGTAATTTATATTCATTCATTATAAATGTCCAGCCATCCTTCATTCTATAACCTATCGGAGAATATGGGTCTTGCTGGAATCTTTCGTAGTCATATACCGTAAACCAAATGGTTTAGGCCTGGATAGAACCATCAGCTCCTCCTTCAAGCACTCCTTAGGCCTTATACCAACTGCCAATATGTCTGTCTGCCGGGGCCAACCTCCAAACCATCCATCTGGTGATTGCTAACTTCAAACTTGGCGCCAGTATGTCTCGTCTCTCAGTGAGTCTGGGTGTATACCGAGGTGTTGTCCGTACACCACAAAGCATTCCTACACCACTGACAGTTCAGGAGTCACAGTGAACAGACATGAAAAGCAAGTAGCCCTGCAAGGGGAGATCATCAGTTTGCGAAAAGGAGGCTCCAGTATTCGGGCCATAGCCAATCAGTTAGGCATATCCCCAACAACTGCGGCAAAACGAATCAAGAGGTGGGAAGAGACAGGAAATCTTACTAACCAAGGTAAGAGCACCTAACTATGAAAGATTTGGTCGCTAATTACTTTTTTTTCCATACGTGTATGTCGAACATGTATGATGTGATTGTTTCATAATGTTTTTGCTTATTTTCTTATACTGTATATAGTTATGTATTTCACATTAACCCGTAGTACAGCGTCAACGATGTTTAATATACTTTTTACCTATAAAAATGCAAACCAGCATCAACGACGTTATGTTACACTAATCCTGTTGAATAGATAAGAATAGATAACAGGACGCCAATTAGTGCGACGTATCATCTCCCTTGCAATCCTCCCTCACATCACAGGCCACCAACATTCTCCTCTCCCTTCCCGCCCACCCCAACCCTCCCATCCCCCTAACCCCCCCCCTGGTCCCCCACTCCTCCCTCTACCACCGCTCCTACGAGCATGTAAAATAGTTGTTTCCAATGACATATTATCTTTATAATATTTCCTCACAGCCATGCCACCACGCTCCCGAGTAACAACACCTCCACAGGATGAGCGCATTATACAAGCGGCTGAGGAAACCCCCATAACGAACGCTGTGGCACTTCGGAAGAGACTCCACCTGGATGTGTCTGTCGCTGCAGTCCGGAGGCGGCTTCATAAGACGGGAATAAATCACCAGGTTCCGGCCAAAAAGGAGTTGCTCACTGAAGCACACCGTGCTGCCAGGCTTAACTTTGCACGTCAGTATGTCGACAAAAGCCTAGACTTCTGGTCCAGGGTGGTGTTCTCAGATGAGAAAACCTTCCGATCTTCCGATCACGAAAACATACACGCGTGGAGGAAGAACAACATCTGGTAATGTTTAATAAGTGAACTGTTGCAGAACGCTAAAACAATAATGTTAAAATAACTGAACACACACACACACACACACACACACACACACACACACACACACACACACACACACACACACACACACACAGACACACACACACAGCTGTTTCAAGATGTGTCACAGTGTGTCTAAGATACCGTAGATTCGATTGGAGGCGAACACAATCTTCTTATTTTATGATGCACTATTACTACCATACATTACTTTGATTTCATTACCGTATACATATTTAAAAATAAGTAAATAAATAAATAAATACGAATCTGTGTGTGTGTGTGTGTGTGAGAGAGAGAGAGAGAGAGAGAGAGAGAGAGAGAGAGAGAGAGAGAGAGAGAGAGAGAGAGAGAGAGAGAGAGAGACTGTGATCAGTTGGTCCCAAAGGATTAATTTTCAAAGTGAGTGGGAAGAGACAGAACGAGGTAAAAGGGAAAGGGAAGATGGAGGAGAGAGAGACGAGGGAGAGTAAGACAAGAGGAAAGGAAGCGAAGAAGCGGAGGGTAAGGAGGAGGAAGGGGGTGGGAGGGGAATCAGGCTCCTTTCTTCCTTCTCTTTCTTTCCTGCGTCTCTCTCTCTCTCTCTCTCTCTCTCTCTCTCTCTCTCTCTCTTTCTAGAGGTTAGGAACTATCATCATTACCTCTTCAGTACAATAACGGCTTGGATTTATTAACTATAACTATCTATCTATCTATCTATCTATTGCCAGACGCCTCAATCCCGTTTGGGGTGGCCACAAACAAATCGCCTCCAAGTCGCCCTGTCCCCCGCCATTTCACTGCCCTGCTCCCAACTCACACCCCCCTCTCTCATATACCTCTCCACCCCATCCCTCCATCTCATCCTCGGCTTCCCCCTCCCTCTTCCCCCCTCCACCTCACTCACATACACTCTCTTCGTCAGTCTTTCACCCTCCATCCTCTCCACATGGCCAAACCACCTCAGTGTGTTCCTCATAACGCTTCCTATCACATCCACATCCACACCACAACGCTCCTTTATATCCTCATTCGTCAGCCTGTCTCTCCACGTGACTCAACAGGCTCCTCTTAAATAACTCATTTCCACTGCTCTCACTCTTGACTTGTGTCCTTCCAACAATGTCCAAGCTTCACTTCCGTACGTTAGAGTTGGTATAACAATACTGTCATGTAGTAACTTTTTCACTTCCATGCTCACTTCCCTGTTTCTTATCACTGCTTTCAAAGAACGAGCAACCTTTCTTCCCTGCTGTACCCTTTCAAGCACTTCACCCTCCAAACCTCCATCCTTACTCATCACACTACCCAAGTACTTAAACGTACTCACATTTTCCAATTCCTCACCATCCAACCTCGCTGTACATTCACTGACTTCACCTCTCTCAAAGACCATCACTTTACTCTTCCCTACATTCACCTTTAGATTCCGTTTCTTACACACTCTCTCAAACTCATCCACCAAGCCTTGCAGCTCCCCTTCGTCTTCACTTAACAACACAGTATCATCTGCAAACAACAGTACAGGGAGTTTCCAAACACTATACTCTCTCACCAGGGCCACTCCAACATTCACTACCCTACCTTGTACCTCTTTTATTGCCCCATCCATGTACAGATTGAACAACCATGGAGACATGACACATCCCTGTTTCAAACCAACTTTCAAAGAGAAAAATTCACTTAGTTCACCATCCACACGCACTGCAGCCTTCGCACCATCGTACATACTCTTCACAGCATTCAACAACTTCCCATCTACTCCATATATTCTTAACACTTTCCACAATCCTTGTCTATCCACCCTGTCATATGCTTTCTCCAAATCCAGGAGAAAATATCTAGCTTAAGGTAATGCTTTCGTTGCGTGGAGGTAAAAAGCTGGAGTAATCATAAGTGAGCCCTTACAGAATGCGGCGTCAGTCAACAGACAGATAGAAAGGATAAACAGGCAGATGCACAAATAAAAATACAGACAGATGTATAGATAACATAATAATTCCCTTAGACAGAGAACACAATCTAATATTCTTACATGGCTTTCCAATAACATTTCTTTTTGATGGGATTAGTGAAAGCTGTGCCGGTTGTCAGGACAGTCAGCTGGAAAAATCTATCCAAGCTAAATATAATCGTCTGCAGAAAGAAGTATAAAGACATCCTCGAGTACAGTAGGTTGAAGGTTTCACCTTATGCAAAACTGCGTCAATTTCGTGTCAAGTTTTCATCTCAATAATACAGTATCATTTATCTAGGATATTTCTCTCTGGCTCACTTTTTTTTTTTTTTTTCCCCACCACATTTTATGTACTTCATCTTTATTTTTACCTTGCCTGGACGGAGCCCGGCGAGGTATTGTTTTTGGTCGTGTTTCTTTGTTTATTTCTTTTGTTGTTAGTAACATTACGGAAAAACGGCTGAATGAAAGTACATGAAACTTTCGGGATACGTGGGCACTGGTCCCTAAAGAAAGTGATTAAATTTTGGAGGTAATCGAGTGATCTTGATAGGTTAAAATCAAGGTCACAGATTTTCTGAGGGCTAGAACTTGAAAACGGTTGAATATAGAGATGTTTAGTATTATGAACATACAGGAACTCGTAATATGGGCTTACATTTGGCTTTAAGACCTTTGACCTTGAATGATCTTGAAATGTCAAACTCAAGGTCACAGATTTGTAGGGTGTTGTAACTCGAAACTGGTTGCAGATAGATATTTACTATTATCATCATAAAGGAAATCCCACATGGGCTTTTATTGGTACCTTGACCTTTGACCTTGAGTGACCTTGAAAGATCAAAAGCGAGATCACGGATTTTCAGATGGCTAACTTGAAAACATTTGCGTCATTACCGTAGACTCTAATTGAGCACTGACGCTGAATGGCAGAAACGAGTCAATATTTAACAGTAGTAAAATAACTGCTGTCAAGCGAGGTTTGTTGTGCCTGGCATCACTTGTTTACCTATGTGTCTACTGTCTACCAATCCTTCAATTTTGCTTGTTTGCTTGCTTCTCATCCCTGTCGAAGATATTCCAATATTGCAACAATGACTCTTACCAACAGCATAGCAGAAGTGACTGTAGAACCTAGACATGAGAGAAGAACAGTAGTTACCGTTACGGATCAGAAGGAACAGTCCAGCAGCAGATGTGAGACTGAATATAGATTCTGAACAAAAAATCAACGGAACTCCACATACCCGGTAAAAGAAACCTGAGCGATACGCCAACTGGTTTCTCATAGCCCAGGAAGCCATTTTCTACTTTGGTTGGTAGATACATAAACTAGAAAGCACTAAGAGTGCGCATATCTTTACCAATGCTATTTCCAATAAAAGGGATATGGATCCGGATCCGATGAGATATTGTGTGGAATACATAGGAGCCAGATCCGCCCCCAAATTTTATTAATTGTTCCTTGACACATAGCTCACTCTTTCACAAAACTTTATCGAAATTAATAGAGAACTTTTGCAGATATTGTGCAGGATTCATAGGATTCGTATCAGGATCCTGATTCGCCCCAAATTTTAATAAATTCTTTCTTGCCTCATGGTCCACCCTTCCACAAAATTTCTTTGAAATTCACGGAGAACTTTTGGAGATACCGTGTGGACAAGCAAACAAGCAGACAAACAGGGGTGAATTCACAACCTTCACCAAATTCGTTGGCGGAGGTAACAAACAGGTACAGTAGCCTACCTGGGAGTGTCGGGGCACTGCAAGCAGCTGTGGTGCAGAGGTTTAAATCTAACGAAATGTTAGGATATCATGCTGACATAATGCCACTCATGGAAGCACAAAGCATCATTTTACCTGAAATAACTGAGTAACTTGACCTCGGGCCCGTAAGCTCCTGATGGGGCAATTAAGGAGTGGGTGATCATATATATATATATATATATATATATATATATATATATATATATATATCTATATATATATACATAGGTCTCTCTCTCTCTCTCTCTCTCTCTACTGTATATAACAGGCGGACAGTGAAATCAGTCAGTTTGTGAAATGAGTGTGAATTAGGATGGGTTAATTTAAGTTAGGTTAATTTAGGCTGCGGTTGGGTTAGGCTGGGATAATCTAGGTTACGTTTAGGTTAAACCAGGTTAGGTTAGGTGAGGTTAATTCCGATGAACGTAGGCCTAAGTTATGTTTAGTGCTCATCTAAATTAATTTAACTTCACCTAACCTAACTAAACATAGCCTAACCTAACCTAAACAACATAGATTATCATAGCCAAACCTAGTTGCAGCCTAAATTAACCTAACATAAATTAGCCTATTTCATTTCACACTCATTTCACAAACTGATTGATTTCACTGTTTGCCTGTAACACACACACACACACACACACACACACACACACACACACACACACACACATATATATATATATATATATATATATATATATATATATATATATATATATATATATATATATATATATGTATGTATATTATATAGTCAAATTTACCGCACACCGCAACTACAAAATAAAATGGATATCTGCAAAACTGCGACCCACATCCTGGAGAAAACGCCTTGTGAGTTGTGAATGTTAATTTGGCGGGGTCGTGGTCCGGGGAAGCGAGACGACGCTGGAGGATGGTATGTGACTTGCTAAAAAAAAAAAAAAAAAGAGAAGAGCCTTGTGATTTTCACATGCGAAGAAATGAAAGCATAGTGTAGGCTTCACACACACACACACACACACACACACACACACACACACACAATCTACAATCTATAAATATCTGTCTGTCAGTATTTATCTACAAGTCTGTATTTCTATCTATCTATCTATCTATCTATCTACATATATACACTGATAAACTGCCGTCTGTTTATTGTATATCAGAGTTCCATTATTAGCCCCCCATGCTTCGAGCTTCCTATATTCGCGACAGTTTAAATGATTCAGAATGTATACCGTATGGACTAACGTTTATAGTTGTTCAGATCAAATCAAATGGAAGCACAGAATGAGTATAAGCCTGTTCACACTTCACTAAGATGATGTCTTTTCTCTTCTATTGTTGCTATCATCCGATGATTTTACGCAGCTTTGGAAATAACTAACGTCGTGAGGTGGCTCAACACAGTCGCCATCAACCTCTCATTGCGATGTTACAACAATTGTATATTCTTAATAAACACAGTTTCAGCACACCGATGGTATTTTTTATCTATCTGTCTATCTATTGCCAGACGCCTTAATCCCTTAAGGGGTGGCCACAAACAAATCGCCTCCATGTCGCCCTGTCCCCCACCATTTCACTGCCCTGCTCCCAGCTCACACACCCCTCTCTCATATATCATTTTATCTATCTATCTATATACCTATGTCACGAATCAGTTCGCGACATTTCCCTTTTGTGAGAAGCCACGAACTATTAGTGGAAAACTCACTGTGTATCGCTCAGTTAACCGTTTCTCTCTCCATTTCGGAGTATACTTTTCAAAACATTCGTCACTTTCAAAAGTGACCGATTTAATGCACGTCACTAAGTGCTCTTCTGAGCGATACAATTGTTTCTTTATTGTTCGCCCCTGCTTGCCTCAACCGTTAGCCACGCCTTCTTCCGGTGGCTTGTGCGTCCTGCCTATACATCATTTGAATTCAGTCTAGTTGTGGCTTTGATGGAGAGAGGTCCTGTGCTCCAGAAGTGTGAGAGGTCAGCTAGCACCCAAGCTCCACAGAGTATCAGTTTCTCCAAACTCCCACCCCTTGGTGATACAAAGCATTCATCGTTCAGTATTTCCTTTTGTTTTCCTAGTCTTAAGAGTTTAATTAAGGTGTTTTTTTCTAGGCGTAAGAATTTAGCTTTTGTGGGAGTGAGTGAGTGCGTCTCATTGATTTGATTTGAAATGTAACGTTAAATTTATTTTTTTGTAATCAATAAATTTAACAGTTCTTTTCCTTGAGCTTAATGTAAAGTAAAATCTTGTTTCATTTCTCCAAATTAAGCTTATTTCCCACATAGCTCCTAGCTCGCATAGACGTTTTACTATTCATAACTGGTACTTAGACCAGTCTTGTTGTATTAACTCAAAATCCGTTGTGCCAGGAGTTAAGCATCGGCAAGAACCTGATGTTAGTATTAGTTATTTATTGTCAGGGGTTAAGTAACTTTCTCCAGAGGCTAACAGTACTAATTCAGCAATTGTGAGTAATTAGTCTGCTGTGTACTGTTGAGAAAGTTTATAAATTCTCGTTCTCAGAGAATCGTGCACAAGCCAGCGTAAAGTAATCGTTGCTTGATGTAGCAAGACAATCATTGTCTCTGCTCTTCAATATTATTGAATATTAATATCAATTAAATAATATTTAAGCATTTATTTTAAAAACCCAGTGATATTTTAAAAACCCCCTGACAATTGGCGACCTCATTCCAGGATATTAACTCCTAGCTATAAAGCTATTCACGAGATAGTGCTCACTCGTTCATATTTAGGAATTTATCATTAAAGTTTATAGGCACAAGTTTACTGGTGTTTACCGTTAATTTAGCAAGTGAATTTTTGCTTTATTAATCCATAGAGTACTTAACTCTATTTAGTACTTTTATTCTTGGTAACGCCAGACGATTTTATTTGCTCCTGGGAAGTCGCTGTACCAATTGTGTTTATTATTGAGTCTTCTCAGTTATTTGCATTTTTGCTTTATTCCTTTCCAGTTAACTGATAAGACTGGTCACCACTAACTTGTGTCTGTACTCTTTACTTGTGTTTATTAGTATTCGTTTGCGAAGCAGTCAGTACTCAGTTTCGGTTTGCTTAATAAATTAGCGCTATGGCTACCACCATATTTTTACAGGAAGCCAAAGATATGGGTCTTACAGACCCAACCGAAATTAAAGAGTATATACTCTCACGACATAATCAGGAGCAGCAGCGTGAGAATGATGCCCGTGAAGAGCGTAAGATTCAGCGCGAATACGAGCGAGAACAGCGCGAACAACGTGAAAGAGAGCGTGCATATGAACAAGAGCAGCGTGAGAAAGAGCACGAGTATGAGCGAGAACAGCGCGAATACGAGCAGAAACAACGCGAGCTCGAGTTAGAAAAAGAGCGACAACAGCGTGAACACGAGCAAAAACAGCGCGAACTCGACTTGGAACATGAGTGAGAACAGCGTGAGGAACGAGAGAGAGAACGAGAACACGAACGTGCCGAGCGAGAAGCACGTGAAAAACACGAATATGAAATGATGAAGCTCAAGCGAGATTCCTTGGCTTCAGACACGTCTGGTGCGGTTGGTCCAAGCTCCACGAGCGTTCTCCCTGCACATGTCCTGGCGACCCCACGCATCAAGCTTCCTTCATACAAGGAAAGCGAGCGAATCGAGCCGTACATAGCTCGTTTTGAGGACATGGCAGACATGTATCAACTGGATGAGGCAGCTAAGTGGCTTCAGTTTCTTAGCCTATTTGAGGGCCCTGCCCTCAATATTCTCCACAGAATTCGTGGAGACAATCTCACATATGAGATGATGAAAGCTGCACTCATTAAGGCGTATGGTCTCACAGTAGACGACGCCAAAGTTCAGTTCATGCGAGCTCGTCTCCAAGACAAGGAGACAGCTGTTCAGTTCCTTGATCGTCTCACAGCTTACTTAAATGAGTGGATGGAGAAAGATGAAACTCCTTCCACGCTTGAGGGGATAATTGACCTTATGCTGCATACACAGCTAGAGAGGTCGTGGCCTGCTGAGCTCATATCACAGCTTAAGATCTGCCAGGTGAAAGATGCTAGCCAAATGGCAGAGAAGGCTGACGCATTCTTTACTGCATACGGGTATCAAACTCGTAAGCAAAACACCTGGAGCAGAAAAGATACTGCCAAGTCTGGGAAGCCGTCTCAGACTGAACCCCAGCAACAAGGCCATTCTCAGAATAATGGCCAAGGTCCAAAACCGCAGTGGAAGGACCAGGGGCAAAACACTCAGAAACCTGAGTGGAAGAGGTACAACAGGTACCCTAACCACCAGCAGTATCAGCCACGCAACCGACCGTCGGGACAAACTTTTTCACCACCAGCTCAAAAGAGGCAGGAAGCGAATGCAGCCTTCATTCCTCAGCAGCAGCACGGTGGTCACGTCCCTACCAGTGTGGGTACTTCCCCACAGTTCACTAGTCCCACAGTGACAGTGAACCCCCCTCCACAGATGGCCAATGTTCCATCTTCCCAATATAATTCACAAGGCACAATGTTTGCCACGTCAATTCAGCAGCCTCATGAGTGGCTAGCTGCTTCCTCCACAGGCCCTCCCACAGGTGACAGTACCTTCCTTGTTCAGCCAGGGTTTGTGGGAGACATTCCTGTGAAGGTCCTGAGAGACAATGGTTCCTCAGGTTGCTTTGTCAAGCAGAGTCTAGTTCGGCCTGAGCAGTATACAGGTCGACAGATCCATGCAAGCCTTATTGATGGATCAGTGAGATTGTTCCCTGAGGCATGTATCCAGGTTGCATCTCCATTTTATACTGGTACGACACTTGCAGTTGTCATGCCAGAACCTTTATTTGAACTCATCATCGGCAACATTAATGGAGTCAAGGATAGTTGCTCCGATGACGCTACTCAGACTTCGGCTGCTGCGGTAACACGAGCCATGACTGAGGCTCCAGACTGTGTCACCCCAGTGATCATTGAATCGCCGCAAGATCTGATGTGTAGTCAACTTGTTGTACAAGAACAACATTCTGACCCGACACTTGCTACCGTGCGGAACAAACAAAAGGGTCGAGTGATTAAGTATTCACGGGGAGGTCGAGCCAAGTTCCTTCGTAAACAAGGACGGCTCTGCCGTGAGTCACGAACACCCGAGGGCGAGGTTCGACTGCAGTTTGTCGTTCCCGCCAAGTACCGCCTAGCAGTGTTACAATGGGGTCATTGTTCAGCCTCAGGAGGTCACATGGGCAAAAGGAAGACCCAGGGCCGTATCCGAGCTGACTTTTTCTGGCCAGGGATGGGACGAGACATAGATAGTTTTGTCCGTTCCTGCAGTGTGTGCCAAAGTATCACCACTAATCAGGGACATGCCTTTCCTGTGCCATTTGTAACCACACCCGTAACCTCTGAGTCAGTTGAGAGACAGGGTAGTGGTGAAGTGGGTGCAGACCTGACGTCTCGCCCATTGGCCCCACAGGACACATTATGTCCAGGGCCTGTACATACATATTATGTACCGTAAGTTAAGGGGGAAGTTGAGAGGCGACTCGAGGCTATGGAAGACCCGAGTTTGCACAAGGATCCTCAGCTCCCCGATACTAATATAAGTACTGTAGGTTAAGGGGGAACTTCGAGAGAGAACTCCGCAGAGGCGACTTGAGGCTATGGAAGACCCAAGTTTGCACAAGGATTCTCAGCTCCCCGATACTAATATAAGTACTGTAGATTAAGGGGGAAGTGAGAATTCCGCAGAGGCGACTTGAGGCTATGGAAGATCCGAATTTGCACAAGGATTCTCAGCTCCCCAATACTAATATAAGTACTGTAGGTTAAGGGGGAAGTTCGAGAGAGAACTCCACAGAGGCGACTTGAGGCTATGGAAGACCCGAGTTTGTACAAGGATTCTCAGCTTCCCAATATTAATATAAGAACTGTACTGTAGGTTAAGGCACAGGTTGAGGACCCGTGTGCAGTTTGAGGCTATGGAAGACCCGAGTTTGCACAAGGATTCTCAACTTGCTGACACTAATCGTGTGCTAAAATTAATGGCGACCCCGAGTGTACTTTTCGTAGCATGTACTGATTGCTAGGCAGAGAGAGTAATTGTAACGTAATAAGAATTTTGTCTCATTGACACTTTTGATGCTCCACCTTAATTGGTTTTGCAGGTTCAGCAATGGGTGTAGCAGTTTTGCTGTGCGGCCCAGCTGATCGTCTGCCGCTCGCTGCCGCCTCTTCTCCTCTGCCTTCGTCTGCTGCCATATTATTATTATTGTGTCATTTTACACATAGGTACAGTCACACTACAACTGTCACACCTACACCGTGTATTACATACATCACACTACACACCAATTAGTTGTCAGTGTAAATGTAGCAACTTTTCGCTCAGTTTGACCTGAGTACAGGATTTTCACCGTCGTCACGGAGTTTTTCCCTCAAGCTTGCTTCTATTAACGTAAATACGAGGTTTTTTCGCTCACTGGCGACTGCGACTTTCTCCTGTAGCAGGATAGCACACACACCACAGTGTGAATCTTGTGTGAATGACTTAGGATGTGTACATATATATATATATCCACAAATTTTTTCCCATAAGGAAAAAATCTAATTTTGTAGGGGCGTAATGTCACGAATCAATTTGCGACATTTCCCTTTTGTGAGAAGCCACGAACTATTAGTGGAAAACTCACTGTGTATCGCTCAGTTAACCGTTTCTCTCTCCATTTCGGAGTATACTTTTCAAAACATTCGTCACTTTCGAAAGTGACTGATTTAATGCACGTCACTAAGTGCTCTACTGAGCGATACAATTGTTTCTTTATTGTTCGCCCCTGCTTGCCTCAACCGTTAGCCACGCCTTCTTCTGGTGGCTTGTGCGTCCTGCCTATACATCATTTGAATTCAGTCTAGTTGTGGCTTTGACGGAGAGAGGTCCTGTGCTCCAGAAGTGTGAGAGGTCAGCTAGCACCCAAGCTCCACAGAGTATCAGTTTCTCCAAACTCCCACCCCTTGGTGATACAAAGCATTCATCGTTCAGTATTTCCTTTTGTTTTCCTAGTCTTAAGAGTTTAATTAAGGTGTTTTTTTCTAGGGGTAAGAATTTAGCTTTTGTGTGAGTGAGTGAGTGCGTCTCATTGATTTGATTTGAAATGTAACGTTAAATTTATTTTTTTTGTAATCAATAAATTTAACAGTTCTTTTCCTTGAGCTTAATGTAGAGTAAAATCTTGTTTCATTTCTCCAAATTAAGCTTATTTCCCACATAGGTCCTAGCTCGCATAGACGTTTTACTATTCATAACTGGTACTTAGACCAGTCTTGTTGTATTAACTCAAAATCCGTTGTGCCATGAGTTAAGCATCAGCAAGAACCTGATGTTAGTATTAGTTATTTATTGTCAGGGGTGAAGTAACTTTCTCCAGAGGCTAACAGTACTAATTCAGCAATTGTGAGTAATTAGTCTGCTGTGTACTGTTGAGAAAGTTTATAAATTCTCGTTCTCAGAGAATCGTGCACAAGCCAGCGTAAAGTAATCGTTGCTTGATGTAGCAAGACAATCATTGTCTCTGCTCTTCAATATTATTGAATATTAATATCAATTAAAAAATATTTAACCATTTATTCCAAAATTACTCTGATATTTTAAAAAGCCCCGTGACAACCTAGGCTGCTTCCCCCAAGGAAAGGGAGGTAGCCGAGATAGGACGACACACTCCCCATTTACTCATCCATTCAAACACATTCATTCGCATCTTAGCCCCAAAGGGGAGATCGGACAGATCCTCACCACACCACACCGCACAAGGGTCAACTGCGCAATGCAATCAGTGACATCCGCAGCAGGGCCCGACAGCAGAGCTGGTTTACCCCTGCCACATCATAACAGACTCATCCCCTTACCCGCACCTGACCTGAAATAGCTGATCAGACCAAATGCGAGAGAATATCCCCTCAGGGATGCGTCATCACTTATTCATTCACAATTTCTCTCCATTTATTTCTGTCATGCACAGCCACTCTTCCTTGCTCAACAGACATCATTTTATACATTTCAATAATTCATGTTGCTGTAATATCAAGACACATGCCAGAGATGTTGGCAATATACATTTTCCCTCCGAACAAGAGTAACTATATAACCTGGGTTGACCATTTCCAGTTTCATGAACAAAGCCGACTGTGTACTGTGTCTGGGGTGCACGGGCTCCCAGACTTCCATGAAAATGGTGAACAATGTCGACGGAAACCGAGCATTAGTCCCAGATGCACGAGAAATGTGCCCACTGCGACAGAGTATCAAGGTAACAGACTGGCGACCGGGTGAGAGCAAAGAGTACCGGTATCCTAATGGAAATGTTTAACACCCATTACTCCTTCATGTACAGGACATGCCTAATTCCATTCTGGTTACCTTCCAAATATTTTATTTAGCTCAGAGAGACAGCAGCTTAAGAAGGAGTTATGGAGACGGTTCCCAACACAGTCACTACATACGGTCTCTTCAGAGCTGAAAAAAAAAAAAAAAAAAAACTCATCTGGACATAACCAAATATGAAAAATATGTCTAATCTTGAATGTCTAGGGTGACAACATTTAGTAATTTGTTTTCTGGGGCAAAATTTTCTAAAGTGTCATTATACTCATGATTCTAGTAAAAAGCATACCTGGAGGCAAAGCACGTTAAATTCGTGGGGGTTAGAAGCAACTCATTTACTAAAGACACATTCTGAGAGACTCTTGATGGTGTATTGTTAGAGAACTGGTTGCTTATATGTCATCAGCATACAAACCCTCTGACTTAATATGTGGTTCTTGAATTCGTATCTTTGTGACGCAGAATTTTCCAAGATGCTAAACACCAATCAAAAGCAGAGTACCGTAGGTCATATGTTACTGATAACCATTGCTAAGCTATAACCATAACTCAATGACTGACTCCCCAGTTGGTAGCAAACATGCAGTATAAAATTTACAAATTAGTTATCAATTCGCGTTTTGAGTTTTCAGTTGTGTGCACCGTGAACATTGTTTTATCCGAGTTAGTAAAACCTCATATCCAACATACCATTAAAGTGATGGTCTTCTAGTTGTTTCTTCGAAGAAAAATGTACTCTGCTAGAAGGGACCCATGGAGGTGGTGCACTCCGTCGGAGCCTCAGAACGAAAAAGGTTGTAACCAACGATTTTTTGGAACACTGATTTTGTGTGTGTGTGTGTGTGTGTGTGTGTATATATATATATATATATATATATATATATATATATATATATATATATATATATATATATATATATATATATATATATATACCTGGTTTATAGTCAAAATGATCACACGAGACAGTGAGTCCCATGGTACACCATAAACTGTAGCATACTGGAGTTGTAGGGACCTTGTACTGATCCATTTGATGTACATTAAAGTTCATAACTCTTTGACTATGCAACCCAGTGACAAAAGTGTTTCTATCCTTGTCCCATGGTAGGGTCAGGCACTTACCCGGTATGTCTTGGGGATAAGGAATGTAAGAGCCAGCTTGCACACATTTAAAACTGGCCGGCAGTACTATTGCAAAATTTCAAGCCTTGTTTTACAGGTCCTGAATGGTAAGCATGGTTGCTAGCTAGTAGGCTACGAAACTACTAGTCTCTTGGCACCGAGATTCAAATCCTGATGCGGAACGCTGACTCCGCATGACTTGAGTGTCTGCCCATCCACCCTCTGTGGGCTCGTAGGAAAAATGAATTCCTGAGGTAATCCCTGTGGGAAATAACTGATGTAAGCTGAAAGATCCAGTGGCATTGTATCCCAGGATAATGGGTGAAACACCTGCCACAACTTGAAAAGATTTCTTACGAATATGAACACCGTGGCAAAGCACCTCGTGGCGTCTGCCCACACCTTTACCTTTCTAGGGAAACTTATCTGTAGAGCCAAAATTGAATATTTCTGTCACTGAAGACCCTTTCCCACCCACTGTTTTACGCATGATTAAGGTGTGGATAGCTTTGGAATTGAAAGGCGAGAAATGCATGTTAAAATCATATTGTATTTGCTGTGTTTGTAAGGGAAGCTCTTTCCATGTCAACTAGGGTACCTCCATTTACTGTGAAATGGTCAGTGCACATGAAAGAACATCATGATGTACCTGGGTAGGACTGAACCCATGTGAAACGAATTGGCAAACCCACACTTTGCCACTCGACTGCCCAAAGCTTAATAGCTGTAAGGTGGAGTTAAGCACAACTGCATCAACAGAGCACTTGCCCAGGCTTGGTTGAAAATGACCTCTGTCTTATATATACTGGTGCAATGAAGGCCTTCATAAGAAACAGAGGCTCCAGTGTTGCAGCTGCACGAGGCTTACATGAAGGAGTGTTAGTGTCAACTTTAACATATGGATGTGAGACTATGGTGTGGCATGAAAATGAAAAGTTAAGAGTAAGAGCAGTGGAGATAGGACTGCTGAGGAATGTATGTGGAGTTCAGAGGGTGGATAGGATACGAAATAATGTGATTCGTGAAAAATGAGGAGTGAGGAAGTCGGATGACACCAGAATTGAAGAGAGTGTACTGAGATGGTATGGTCATGTTGAGAGAATGGATAACAATAGAGTGGTGAAGAAGGTATATCTGAGCGAATTCGAAGGAGGGAGGAGGCGAGGTAGGCCAAGGAGAAGGTGGAGAGATATGGTGGATGAATGTGTGAGGAAGAGAGGTTGTGAAGTCGGTGAGGCTAGGGAACTGAGAGGAGATCGAGCTGGCTGGATGAATTTTGTGAGGAGAAGTGCATGATCAGGGATTTTTGGCACCCTTTTTTAACGTGGTAGTGTCTGGATTGACTCTGTCGGATACGATTATGTGAAGCTACAGAACGTGGTGAATGTTTTTGGCGTATCCGATAGAGCCAGGATTCCAGGGACTTGAATGATGATTGAATGGAAGCATGGCCCATTGGACTGGGCAATTTTGGGCTGTCTGGACATTCCTACTCCCCACCCTGCCCATGGGTGGGAAAGGAGGCCCGGATGATGATGATGATGACGATGATGATGATGATATATATATATATATATATATATATATATATATATATATATATATATTGTGGTAGGTTGGGGCGCTCACCATCCACTCATTCGATGTAGTACTGCTGTCGGGTGTCTGCCCTTTCCTCTCCTCCATCCTTTTTTCCTTCCATCCTCTTCTGTCTTCCTTTCCTTCATTCTTTCCTTGTCCTTCTACCTACGGGTAACTTTACACTCCCTCTTCTCTCTTTCTTTCCTTCATTCTTTCCTCTTCCTTCTGCCTGTGGGTGACTCTACAGTGAGTGACAAGACAAATGGTTTCCTGTACGCCAGCAAACCATTTACTATGCTGGATGGTAACCATATAACCAAATTTTGGCGCCTGGTGGTTTAGTGGGTAATTCTTGCCCTCCAATCGGATTGAGCCAGTGAGGGTTTATATCCAAGGGATGGTTGGGGTTGATTGCTCATGTAATGCCACTCAGGGATGAGAGAGGCTGGTCACTCTCATCTTAAATGTCGGGACCAACTGCTTAGCCCCGGGGTCCTACGCTCCTCATGGGGCAGTGTAGGATTGGACGATGGATGGATATATATATATATATATATATATATATATATATATATATATATATATATATATATACTGTACTGTATATATATATATATATATATATATATATATATATATATATATATATATACTGTACTGTATATATATATATATATATATATATATATATATATATATATATATATATATAGCGCGTATATAACAGATTTTATTCGTACTCGTAATAATTATGTTTTGTTTGGGAGGTTCCTTTAATATTCAAGTCGATATGGGGTTTTAGAAATTCTGAACGAAATATATTCAGCTCAGTAGGGCTGAGTGGAATTGCAGCTGTAACTGTAGCTAGTGTGCGATATTGTGATGAAAATAAATATCGCCCCTGTTCATTTGAGATGGCGTTCAACTTTATCACCAGGGAATTGAGAAGAGCTGAACAAACTGAACATGCTGCACAAAATGAACAGATGTGAGGAAGGGGAACTGAGTGATGGAGTGAGGGATTCGAGCAAGTTAGGTGTTAACGGGACTGAATTGCGATTAAGTGTGGAAGAGAAGGATGAATATGAACGAACGAATACACGATACAATCATGGTGGACGGCAGCTGAAGGAAGAGGTAAAGAAGAGTTATTGCTTATCTGTCTCACTTATCTGTTAACCTATCAATATGTCTATATACCGTACAAATCTATGTATTTACCTACTTTTCAATTTACCTATGGAATCTATCAACCCACCTTCGTTATATAGCTAATTACCTACCCATTTAAGTGTGGGTAATAATCAACGCACAACTGTTTCAGCTTTCATGAGGTGAGTGGTATTACAAATAATGAAAGAGATCCAATAAAGGAAATTGTTCTTGTTTCCAACTTTTGTCCCCTGTACATACCAAAGAGGATAATATGCGGTTAACTGCGACGGTTGTTTTACTTATCTCAGCATTCTATCCTTACTTAAATAACTATATAACTAACTGTTTGTATATCTATCTATCTTTATTTATCTGCCTATCTCTCTGTCTAACTGTCTACTTTTTAACACAACCTCCTTCAAGAGGTGGCAACAATAAAATAAACTCTAGGCATTTTTATCCCGACTCGAAAACAATGCCTCTTCCCAAAACAAGTTACCGGCCCTGATACGGCCCACACAACACTCTGTATGCCCATGCCTCTCATATCAGGCAACTGGGTAGCGGGCGATCTGTGCTTCTGAAGAATGGCATAGGATCGGTTCTGTTGCTGTGAAATGCAGGGTGACAAGGTGGTGAGATGGAGGGCGTGTGGGAGCAGGCTTGGGGTGTCAGTGAGAGAAATGAATCTTGGATAAACTATAGGAGTAGAGGAGAAAAAGATAGACGCCAAATATACAGAGACTGTGGGAATGGCTGATGACGAGTTGTGAAGTGGTTAAAGAAGGTTAGTTATATCAATCTGCTCTAGTTCGAATAGTCTCTCTGTGGTTTAATAGAATCGTCTGGTAGCAATAGGAATGATATACAAAATACTGCAACTTAATATACAATATAATGCAACATTTCAACTTCCTAATGCAATGCCCTACTGAAACACACACACACACACACACACACACACACACACACACACACACACACACACACACACACACACACACACACACACACACACACACACACACACTCACACACACACACTTTCCCAATTCGTGTTTCGCCATCATGAGGAAGAACTAATTCTCCCCTTCGTGATTCCTGTTAAGTACAGGGAAGGCCATTCAGATGACCTCATAGAGGATGTAACAGCAACTCTTATGTAGATACTTGTCAAACGTCACACTCCTTGTATATATCAATTTATCCACCATTCCAGGCTACAACCAACGCCTAATCACAGTATTCATCCAAGGCTGCCACAACAAAAACGTTTCTAAGCCAGTTCGTCAAAATCCATCACCAGTCCAAGCCACCCTCTTTCATGTATGCCTCCTTCTTGTTCCCGGTCCATCCTTAGTTTCCAAGGTATATATATATATATATATATATATATATATATATATATATATATATATATATATGGAGCCTCTGTGGTACAGCAGTTAAGTGTGCTTTTTCGTACACTGAAGAACGAGGGTTCGCGCCCCGCCAGGGTAATAAACTTTGGGAGCGTTCTTCTGGCCACGTACTGCATTGGCGGACATCAGGGGTGCTGTGGTTGAGCCAGTGTCGCATACTATAAAGTATGCTTGCACCAAGTCGGCTTGCGCGGGCCGATTACACTTGGTTCAGAGACTACACACACATCCAATGCCACTCCAACACTACAATACACTTACAAGCACTTCTCACACTGAATACAATCTCTACCAGACACCGTAAGCCACTTGGTAGATATACATTGGCTGTATCGTCCCCGCTTCGGCTGGGATAGGCCGGTCCTGCAGTGGACACTCAATCGGGTGATGAGACGATATATATATATATATATATATATATATATATATATATATATATATATATATATATATATATATATATATATATATATATATACACACACACATATATAAAATCGCTGAGAGGAAGATGAATTGGGAACAAAATAAGTTATAAGGGAAAGCAGACGGCAACAATGGCGTTTAGAGGGTGCTCATTACAAAGAAGAATGTGGCTATGGTGTCATCGTAAATAAATGATGGTAAAATAAGCAAGGTGGATTAATAGGATAAAGAGAACAAAGTTGAGGACCTAAGGTGAAGCGAAGATAAATACAGAGAGTAAGACAGCGTTGCTGGTACGGTATAACATAGTGGTCTGCTATAATGAACCATACGTTAGGCCTTAATATGGGATACATTCGTAGCGATTAGCCTATAAAGGTGTACAATGGTACTATAGCCATACTTCAGACCGCCACTTTCTCGTGTTTGGTGTTGTATGGAAGACAATGTATACACAATAAGCAAATGCCAGACTGGCAAATATCAACAGGCTTCGTCTGGAGGATTTGGTGGGTGGGAGGAAACTTTGTGCTTTGTTATTCTCGTCTTTGACCCAATGAATAACTACAGTACGTTGCTTATAACCTACCCTATAAGACACAGCCATCAACGGCCAATATTTCGTTGCTGTTTTTTATCCTCTAAATCGTATTAACCAGATAAGGAAGCTGCTGGATGAGTGTCTGTACCTGTGTGTTTCTTCGTAGGGTTAACGTTCCATGACCAGACAAATCAGAATCTATTTAAAACATAGAGGTGGCCATTGTGAACACCTGTTGCAGCAATCAGGACGTGGGCATACTTTACTCAAATCATTAACATTAACTGCATCCAATATCAGTGGTTTATATTAGGATAATGGTGACAGTATTAGAGGTACCAGTTTCCTTTGACTCTCAGCTGAATAAAATCGGTTGGCGACAGTCTATACAGATTACAGGACAGTAACTTTGTCTTTGTCACGAGACGATGAGTGGTGGCAGATTTAACATTCTGATGCTACTAAAAACGGGAAACAACCAGGTGGCTGTATTTTTTTCCCCTGGAACACAGCGCATCCATATGTTCGTAATATACCTTCATAGTGACTGGGTATTGAGTCTATGTCCTTATGCATTTAGTATGACAGGAAATGGTCCCAAGAATCAGCCTGGGAAGTTATGACATTATATTGTATTTTATATGATTATTAAAAAGGAAAATACGTGATACTGTAAGGGGAGGAAAAAGTCAGAGGGATATGGGTAACTCTGAAAATTTAATTGCGAATTATTTCTCTCTCCCTCCCAAGTATCTTCCACCTTCACCGTAAATATTAGTATCTATAAACCCCATACGCACCGTCATCTTATTATTTCATTTTTATACCGGTACTACGTTTGCTCCTAAATATCATGCTTTTCCTACCCCGTTTTGGGTTGTTAGTATCCATTCCATGTACGACGATGATAATGATGACATGTTGATTATATTTTACATGTATTTCTAAAATTATTTTACATCTTGTCTGTTTCATCATTAGCATGTTCAATCCTCTTTATTTTCATCTACTCCACACTTCGAAGACAAGAGGTGGTCAGAGGCTTAAATGGTTAAGACTAGCCAACATCGTCCAAGCTTTGGAGCCTTCCATGTTCTCAAGGGGTTTGTCAGGGATTGGCTTTTACCTAGTTACCTGCTTTTATAGAGTATCTTCATCTACCACTGTCACACTAGCTTTCTTTCTGTTACATGTAAGTACTTTTTTAACCAAATTTCTTTTATACCTCACAATTAATATACTATAATTATTTCCTCACTGCTGGTCTTCCTGTTTATTATTCCTAGTATCCACTCCTCATTTGGCGTAATGTATGAAAATGATGACGATATTGATAAGTAGGTTGATATTATTGGTGATGATGTACAGTGCGTAGGCCTCATCATGATACCGGTATGTAATGTTAATAAAATTGCCTCTAAAATTGAATAAATATAGACAGTATCTTTCGATTTCACGTGATGTTAACCGTTTTATACCTTATTCCCTTCCACCATTTCCCCGTCTAACATTCCCCTTCACTGAATCCATCACTCCCACCAGATTCAATTCTCCCTTCATTAATCCCTTCCCCTTCTGTTCTTTATGCTCATATTTACTTATTTCTTCTTTCCATCTTATTATCATCTTAGCTATTTCATATACCTATCAATCCTATACTCGTCCCCATGAATATTTATAACAATCTCTCTAAAGTTATTTACACACACCTATAATGCCAACTGTCTATTTGTATCTATTTCATCATGCCTGAGCAAATGGACCAGAGAGAGAGAGAGAGAGAGAGAGATTCCATGACACACCACCATCCTCATTAAGATAACGTGCTGTACAAAGAAACAGCTCTCAACCCAGTCCCGTCTGAAGAAATGTTAAAACTGGCGAGATAAAAAGAAAAACCTATTTATTACTAGTGTGTTTAACAGATAGTTTCAATTTTTCATCTGTGTATTGGTCAGACTTAGGGAAGACACTCATGACTCTGGATATTCTGTCTTACCTTATCTCTCCAACACCTTCTCGGTCTTCCTTTCCTCCTTCCAACCACCTTACTCCAACACACTTTCCTTTTCAGTTTTTCACTCTCCACATGCTTGAACTCCTCCACCTTCTTCTCGACCTTCCTTCCATTTTCCTCCTAACCACCTCACTCTCATACGTTCCTTGAGTCATTCTCTTCATTTGCTGTATTTCTCCTCTTTTATTCCTATTCCCTCTCTCCTTCTCCCCACCATCTCACTCATGTTCTCTTTTAGTCATTCTCGAGCTGCACGTCTGCCCCATCTCAGGATTTTTCTTTTTTAATTTTTCCATGGGAGAGAGAGAGAGAGAGAGAGAGAGAGAGAGAGAGAGAGAGAGGAGTACTAGACTACGAGAATATGAAAATGATAACCACAATCTTCACGGACCCCTCCACTTTTCAATCCATCACTCATAACCTGATGAAGGAACAGGTGTCTCTCCACGGACACTTCATACGCAGCTAGTTACTATAATTTGCTTCGGTAGTTCCCAGTCTTAATCCCTTCAGCCAAGAGGTCATCATTTACGGTATACTGCATATTATTCTTGTCCCTGCCTGAGGAACAGCATTCAACTGCATTAGGTCAACAAGCGACTGATGTACGTGTTAACCTATCGTGTCTAACAATGTATTTTATCTTTTCTCGCTGTCACTCGACCGTTAATTCGACCTAAATCGAATTTCCCTTCAGTTTCAAAAGCCTCATCTAATCAACGACGTGTAAAACAGCACCACGAGCGCCTTAATTAAAAAATAAAATCGGTCTGAAGAAGTTAAAGACGGCTAACACTATCTGATCCCTGTCGTTCGAACTCTCCTGACGTGAACAAAATCTCGAGAAGGGATGAATACGAGTAAAATGAAAGGACGCTACAGTAATGATGGGAACGATTTGTATTCCACTAGATCGTTCACGTTTCTAATTTACATCACGAGAGGATCCTTTACATTCGAGTGCACGCCGTGAAATATACTTACACAAAAAGCTGATACCATTGTGGAAGGCCGGCAATATTTCCAGCAAACATTTCTGGGGGTAAGAATTGGTGTCCGTGAATCAGCCAAAACGGGGAAAAATATCTCATTTACGAGTATGTCTGCACACAGTGGGCTCTTCTCATTCCATTTTGTTTGTACATTACGTCAGTGAGGCATAAGCTGTTGCTTTTGTTTTAATTATAAAATTCTGTTCATCCTAGAAGAATGTGGGAAATTGTTGCGGTCTGGTGCGTTGGCTTGTTTTTTTTTTTTTTTTTTTTTTTATGCGAGCAAGAAGGAACCAAAGGCCATGAGCCCGCAGTAACAGTTCCCTCCAAGAGAAAAACAAAATACAATATAGAGTCAAATTCAAGATCCGATCATTTTGAGATGCCTGGACACACTGCGTTTGAAAGACTGGAGATCATAGGCAGCAGGAAATACAGACAGAGGGAGACAGTTCCAGAGCTGACCTGTTGCATAAATGAAAGACTGGGAGTAACGGTTGACTCTTGCATTAGAGAGTTGGACAGAAAAAGGATGAGAGTTTGCTAGCACCCGTCGTAGAGGTGGAGGAATGCAAGCAGACAGTTCAGAGGAGCAGTGACCATTAAAGTAGCGATAGAAAAGAGATAAAGATGCAACAGTGCGGCGAAGAGACAGAGGTTGAAGGGAGTCAGTAAGAGGAGGAGAGTTAATGAGACGAAAAGCCTTTGACTCCACCCTATTGAGAAGAGCTGTATGTGGGGAGCCTCCCCACACATGAGAGTTTTACTCCACACAGGGGCGGATAAAACCCCTGTATATAGTCAACAATAAAGTAGGGGTAAAGAAAGAGCGGAGTCGGCTTAGCACACCCAATCTCTTGGAAGCAGATTTTACAAGAGATGTAATATGATCTTTCCAAGATAAGTCCCGAGTAAATGAAACCCCAAGCATGTTCAAGGATGATGCAGGATTAAGCTGAATATTATTAAACATTAGTGGGTATACCTGTGGAAGATTTTGTCGGGTTGATAGGTGTAAAAACTGTGTCTTAGATGCATTAAAGACAACCATATTATTTTTACTCCAGTCAGAGATACGAGCCAAGTCAGACATTAGGTGTGCCATAGCCTCATCCCTTGTTTGTTGAAGTAACTGTTGAGATGGGCGTTGCGGGAACCGAATGGAAAGGTGAAGGGTGGAGTCATCAGCGTATGAGTGGATAGGGTTAGATGTACAGCTTAGAAGATCATTGATGAATAAAAGGAAGAGAGTTGGTGATAGGACAGAGCCCTGAGGAACACCACTGTTGATAGATCTAGGAGAAGAACGATGGCCGTCTACAACAGCGGCTATAGAACGACCGGAAAGGAAGCTAGCGATGAAGGCACAGATCGAAGGATAGAAACTGTAGGAGGGCAGTTTGGAAATTAAAGATTTATGCCAGACTCGATCGAAAGCCTTTGAGATGTCAAGTGCAATGGCAAAGCTTTCGCCAAAGTCCCGAAAGGAGGATGACCAGGAGTCTGAAAGGTAGGTGAGAAGATCGCCAGTGGAGCGTCCCTGACGGAACCCATACTGACGATCGGAAAGAAGGTTGTGATAGGAAAGATGCCTTAAAATTTTTCTATTAAGAATTGACTCGAAAACTTTTGAAATACAGGACGTTAAAGCAATTGGATGATAGTTGGAGGGTTGGGAGTGGTCACCCTTCTTTGGGACTGGCTGAATGAGAGCAAACTTCCAGCAAGAAGGAAAGGTACAAGTTGACAGACAAAGACGAAAGAGTTTGCCTAGGCAGGATGTAAGCACAGAAGCACAGTTCTTGAGAACAACAGGAGGGACCCCATCAGGCCCATATGCCTTGTTAGTACTGAGGCCAGTGATGGCAGAAAATACATCAACTGAAGAAATTTTAATGTCAGCCATGAGGAAGTCAGATGGCGGAAGTGATGGAGGAACAGCACCGGAATCGTCTAAGGTAGAATTGGAGGAGAAAGTCTGTGCAAAGAGATCTGCTTTATCAGTAGAAGAAATAGCTACAGAACCATCAGAGTAGAAAAGAGGAGGGAAGGATGATGAGGTAAAGTTGTTAGAAAGATTTTTGGCAAGATGCCAGAAGGAGCGGGAAGAATTCGAGTTGGAGAGTTGAGAGCATTTAGTATGGATTAAATTATTTTTAGTAGAGCGAAGAACAGACTTAGCACGATTCCGGGCAGAAACGTAAAGATGATGAGATTCAGGGGTGGGTTGGCTCCGGTACCTTTTGTAGGCCCTCTCCTTGTTGCGGACAGCATTAGAACAAGCGTGATTAAACCAAGGCTTTCTTGCGTTAGTCAAAGGATATGAGAAAGGAATGTATGCTTCCATGCCCGAGAGAATAACCTCCGTAATGCGCAAGGCACACTCAGATGGCTCCCGGCCATGGAAGCAATAATCATTCCAGGGAAAATCAAAGAAGTACTGCCTGAGGGCCTCCCAGTCTGCGGCTCCAAAATGCCACAGACGACGTTTCCCTGGAGGGTCCACAGGCCGTACCGGAGTGATAGGACAGGTTAAGGTAATAAGGTTGTGATCGGAGGAGCCCAACGGAGAGAAAAGATTAACAGAGTAAGCAGAAGGATTAGTTGTGAGGAAGAGGTCAAGTATGTTGGAGCTCTCTCCAAAGCGGTCAGGGATACGGGTAGGGTGCTGTACAAGCTGCTCTAGGTCATTAAGGATAGAAAAGATGTAGGCTTCTTCACCAGGTGGATCCGTGAAGGATAGGGTATGGTAAGTTCAGGTTAGCTTAGGTTTGGTTGAATTTGCGTCAGGGTAAGTTAGGTTTGGCTAAGCTGAATTGCTTAGACTAAGTTAGGTTTGACTGTTAGGTTGGGTTTGCTTGCGTTAGGTTGTAAGATTAGGCAAGATTGATTAGGTTAGGTTAGTTTAGATGGTTTGAGTTAATAAGGCTAGGTCGATTAGGTATGGTACGTTTTCTCTGATTTGGTTGTTACATCAGGCTGTCTGGTTAGATTAGATTTGGGTAGGAGTTTGGCTGGATTTAGTTACGGTTTATTACATCAAATTTCGCTGCATGAAACACTGTGCACTCGCCTCGTGTCCTCACACCCAAAATCCTCGGATTCCTACTGGGTTCGGCAATATCGCAGGAGTTATGGGATGGGAAGCAAGATTACATTCCGCGCTCTTCCGACGATACAGCACACACACACACACACACACACACACACACACACACACACACACACACACACACACACAGAGTGATTCATAACCATTAATCCATGTGTGATTTCCACATTCCCTTTTGTACCACTCCCCTTCACGTAATCTAACTAATCTAACAATCTGAACTATCCACCGCAAATCTATGTATCTATCTGTAGGTCCACATATAGCAAGACGGGTTAGGCTAATCATGGAACGTGTGGTCGCAAATCGTCTCAATTCGACCTTGTTATTCGCTATCAGGCTATTCTCTCTCCATCTGACACTCGCCACATCCATGTGCCTCTCCACCTCAGCTAAGCTAACCTTAATGCAGGTTAACTTGTCTTAATTTAACTTTACCCGATCTTCTCTAACACAATTCAAGCCACCGAAATTAAACATAATACAACCTAAACTAACCTATCGTGTTACAATATCTCGTTCTATTATGAATTTGAGCAGTAAACGCAAGTCCTGAGACCTTAACACCGTCCACACTAACAGGAATACGAATCTTAAGTAGCTTATGCCAGACTAACCCAACTTACTGAAGCCCGTCTCAACTAACATAACCTAAACTAACTCTTACCTGTAACCTGTATTACGATGAAATCTTGGTGTCTCTGTCTCTCTTGGCGATGATCTCTTCACAGATCTTCAGAGTCAGACTTCTTCCTCAGAAAGAATGTGTTTATTCATTCACCACACCTCTTTACTAACCGTGAAAAGACTGTCTGGTAAATGCCGGAATATTGTTTTTTCTCCACTGTTTCTCAACAAATATATTAAGCGACTTTACTGTGGTAGGTTGATTTCTCTGAGCCAAACAGAATTATGTAACGTCACCAGAAATGCAACGCTTGCAGGCTAAAACTTGGCAGTGAAAATGTTTATGGGTGTCTTTCAGTGTCCTTCAGTGAAAAAAAGTCACCACCTGGTTATAATAACAAATTAACAGTTTTCACCAATACCTAAGTTATATTACACAACGTATGAGTGATAAATGCAATAAAACAGTGTTAATGTTCACAGCAAAAAAACATCCTGTAAATAGTATCATATTCAGTCATAAGGCGTGCGGGATTAGGTTTAACGTTTGTTGAAAATAATAATGTACGAGAGGAAACAGTAGTACACAGTAAACCTCAGTTATTTCACAGACAGTGCCGGTGATCCGTCGTAATTACACAGATGACAAACACACCCTTGCACATGCCTAATACAAGAAATCGAAAACATCTGGCACAGCCGATCCGTCCACTCAGTGGTTCGCGCTCACTTCTTGACGCACATCTCTTTTTCGAGGTAAATTTAAAATATGCTGTCAGTAATTCTATGCACAGAATACCTAGTGCTTCATCTTGTATTTGCTCATCATTAATCACCGGTGGTGGCTTCGTTGAAACTATGAGTGCATTAGACTATCCGTCACCCGAACAGTTGTTTTATGTTTTCTCTGTGTGATATTGCAGCGACCCAATGCTTTGCTTGTTTAAAACGACGACGAAGACATTTCATAAAGAGAAATGTGCGCTTCGTTTTTTCACGGTATCTGAAAATTACGGTGGATCTTAAGTAATTCTCGTAGGTAGCCTAAACAAGAAAATGCAGGATCTCTCCTGGAAAATAAACACACAAATAAATTAATGTTTCTAGTGTTCACAGCTCTTTGCACAACTGAATAAACTTACGAATTCGTGTTTCTCCATTTCATGGAATCACTTCACTTACCATATACAATATACAGCATATTCAACGCGCCACGTCTGCATAAGACATGGAGGCGTACTGGATGATTATGATGATCTGGGTTCAACCACGACCCCATTAATTTCCTTGAAAGCCCCCCCCCCAAAAAAAAAAATAATAATAATAAATAAATAAAATAAAATAACAAAGGTATATCCTCTATTTTCCTCAGACAACACGAGTACCAGATCTGAAGTGAACTGGTGAAGAAATTAAGTAATGTCTCCCTTGCCGAACTGCATTAGGAAAAAAGGAAAGTGAATAAATACAATATGGTCTCCCTCACGTGATGAAGACCATAATTAATGCAATGTTCAAAACCTGGCGGACAAAGTCTAAAACAAGAATCAGCAAACACAGAGCGCACACCTCCGCCAATCTAGATCACCACAAATATTTAATAACTCTTTTTAGCACCATGACCCGCACTGACAAAAAATTTCATTTAAATCCATCAATAAATTTTTGATATCGTGTGGACAAACAGTCAGGAGTAAATACATAACAACCTCCAACCTCAATATCGGAAGTAAAAAAAAAAAAAATGTAGACGTAGCCAGTGAACTATTTTGGTGAAACAGGGCTATTGCTCTCACGCTGGTGCTAAAGCCTATTCTATCTTTTCAGAGAAGAGTCGAGCCTTTAAGCTTTTGAGACCTGACAGCTGATTGATTGAATGCAGTCATCAGTTTTTATTATTAAGGTTTCAAAAACTGTTTTTGGCGATAGGATTGCTCAAATACAATATATATATAACAATTCCATCCATCCATCATCTAATCCTAAATTTCCCCATGAGGAGCGTAGGAGCCAGGGCCTAGCCATTTGGCCCCGACATTTAAGATGAGAGTGACCACCCTCACTCATCCCTGAGTGGCATTACATGAGCAATCAACCCCAACCATCCCTTGGATATAAACCTTCACTGGTTCAATCCGATTGGAGCGCAAGAATTATACTAAACCACCAGGCGCCAAAATTTGGTTATATGGTTACCGCCCAGAGTAGTAAATGGTTTCCTGGTGTACAGGAAACCATTTGGGTTGTCACTCAGTATAGAGTCACCCACAGGCAGAAGGAAGCGGAAAGAATGGAGGAAGGAAAGACAGAAGACGGAGTGTAAAGTCACCTGTAGGCAGAAGGATGAGGAAAGAATGAAGGAAAGAAAGACAGAAGAGGATGGAAGGAAAGAAGGATGGAGGAGAGGAAAGGGCAGGCACCCGAGAGCAGCACTAGATCGAGTGAGTGGATGGTGAGCGCCCCCACCTACCACCAATAACTATTTACGTACATTAATTAATTGATGAGGCCCTACAAAGTCTATCAGATGGCTGGATAAGTGTGAAATTTTCACTTCCGCCAAATCAACATAGTGTCGCAATAATGGCATAATTTACATTAATTTGCCTTAACAAAGGGGAAAAATATCAAGGAACTCATAAGACTTGTGATTTGGCAGGAGAAAGAACATTTCACACGTATCAACGCCATCTGCAAGACTTTGTAAGGCCTCGTTTTTTAATCTATGCAAATAACTATAAACATGTTATTTCGGCAATCTTGTCGCCAGAAACTTTATTGCAACCATTATAATGAATATAATTTCAAATATATCGTTTCCAATGAATGGACTCGGACATTCAGTCAGCGCTCAGCTTTCACAAACTTAAGGTCCTTCCCTTCTCAGACGACATGGAACAGGCTTAATGCTGGCAGTGGTTTGCTATTTTCTCCAACCGATGGGGGTGGTAGGTTGTGGCCACCATCATCCACTCACTTGATGTAGTGCTGTCTACCTCTTCCTTCACCTCTATCATGATGTTTCTGAGTCTGTCCTCCTCTGTTCCTACTTCTCCCATTCCTTATCACTTTCTGCTACTCGTCTTTCAGCGTCAGGTGACTTTACACTAAGTGACAAGCATGATGTTTTCCTGCAACCCAGAAAACCACTTCCAGTGCCGGGTGGTAACCATATAACCAAATAACGTGCTGGGTGGTAAACATATAACCAAATAAGGGGATGCTCTTGCTAATTGGGTGGAGACAAATGCGGCATCCATCCAGTAACCAAACCTCCACAGTTTTCCCCGTGCCTCGCTCTTGTGGGTCGCTGCCAACTGCAGGGGAACATCGGTTCGCTGCACGGGACAACCTTCGCTTGACTGCGGTTGATGGGTATGCTCGACAGACCTGTGTTGATTAACAGAAACAACAATCCGACTGGAACAGCTGTATCAGTACATTCATAAGCTGATGAAGTTAGTGGTATCACTTTTTTCACGCTAAAAAAAAAAAAAAAAAAAAAAAAAAATCGCGTGTCTATTTTGCTAAATTTTCCAGTTGTAAGAGTTCTTGTAAAACTACTTTGCTCATTCCTACTGAGGAGAGAATCTGGAAAGACAAATTCTTAAAAATTCATCTGTTATAATTTTTGTTGCTAGAAGACTTCAAGAAAGTCCCGCTAAAGACGCTGAGAATACGAGGATGGGAGCGATTCGTGCAGGGAGTAACACACACTACCTACACCCGCCAAAGCCAGGGAGACACTGACTAGTCCCCACTACCATTCCCTGGCTGCCAGATGTGGCTTTGCAAAATTCTTAACGCTTTCCTCCCAACCGAACAATATCGTCCGGTGTTAGCTGAAAAGATTAATAGAGTTGACCAGATCATGTGAGGATCACTAGTATCATTATTAACACCCCTGCTGCTGTAATTAGGACTCAGCTGAATACATATCTAGTTAACTCCGTGCATCAGGTGAGGTGTTGGACTGCTTTATTCCTGCTATTTACAGCCGAGTTTATTTATACTAAGAGAGCCTTATCTCACTTCACCAATGTAACTATACTCGTTCTGAAGTCTTCAATCAGCTATCATTTTTGTTGGTGTAATCTCGCTTCTTACACAGCTTCATTCTGCTTTAAGTTAGACTTTACTCTTTTCACTGTGACCTGACTTGAACTTTCACTCCTTGTTTAGCGCTTCGTCGATTAACGCCAGAATATGATACTAGTCACGAAGAAGTGCCATGGTAATTAATCAGAGCCGTAGTATTGCTTTTTTCGGCTACTGAGCTACGTGAAAAAGCTGCAAAGCACGAAAATTAGGGCGAAGTTAATGCGAAAGAACAAGAGTGAAGATACAAGTTTCGAAAAGACTTGAATGGATTCGTCTGAAGCAACAAGACTAGAATACGGAAGTTATCATCGCACTGACAATACCGAGGAAGGCTTAAATTTATGAGTATCGACGACACGAGCTTCACTAACACTTTCCTGATGCTATTTTTTATTTTATTTACCATTATCAGGTTACCTTATTTAATCCAAAGAAGTCTTTTTATTCTTCTAGAAAACAAACAATTTTCATCCAACTTAGGAAAATTCCCTGGTATTATCAAGGGCACGGGAAGTGGGGGTCAAGGGGGCAATTGCCTCCCTCGATTTTTAGTGAGGGGTGGTAGTGAGGGGTGGATAGGGAACGAGGGTTTCTGCTGCCCTCATCTCGTCCTGAATTCATTACAGATGTGCTATGCAGTACTAACAAGAAGATTCTTCCCAACCTACTGGAGGTATACCTCTTACACCTGAACCAACAGTTTTACTCCCACATACACTTCGAAAGTTCATTGACACAACACACACACACACACACACACACATATATATATATATATATATATATATATATATGTATATATATATATATATATATATATATATATATTGCCAGACGCCTCAATCCCGTTTGGGGTAGCCACAAACAAATCGCCTCCACGTCGTCCTGTCCCCCGCCATTTCACTGCCCTGCTCCCAACTCACACCTCCTTCTCTCATATACCTCTCCACCCCATCCCTCCATCTCATCCTCGGCCTCCCCCTCCCTCTTTCCCCCTCCACCTCACTCACATACACTCTCTTTGTCAGTCTCTCACCCTCTATCCTCTCCACATGGCCAAACCACCTCAGTGTGTTCCTCATAACGTTTCCTATCACATCCACATCCACACCACAACGCTCCTTTATATCCTCATTCGTCAGCCTGTCTCTCCATGTGACTCCACAGGCTCCTCTTAAATAACTCATATATATATATATATATATATATATATATATATATATATATATATATATATATATATATATATATGTGTGTGTGTATGTGTGTGTGTGTGTGTGTGTACGTATATTAAGGAGGTCATTAAAAATATTGTACGATTTAATGTAGAAAAGTCGTGTACAGTTTTTGGGGATAATCAGTTAATATTTAGGCTATGCTCAATTCAGTTAATGTTATTACTACTTGTAATTTTTACCCTCGCTCTGACAAATCAGAGGAGGGTGTTGTTCTCACTGGGATCAATAGGTGTCCGTCTATACATTTGGGCGGCAGGATGGCTGGCTGGGCATAGAGATTTCATTTCCGGGTCAGAACTTATAAAGTATTCACTATAGAGTCATGAAATTTCACATAGTTATGTGTCTTATAATGAACTGGTGCCTTTTGATTGGTAGAATGCTGTGTCCTAACTAGCTTTTTGGAAAATTATGAAAAATTATTTTTTTTAAACTAGAGATTTCAATGCAGCCTACAGATGGAATCTGAAGGGCCCAGGTTATGTGTCCTTAAAGCGTTCTCCTTACACCCACCTTTGAAAGAAACGATTGGGGGGGATGAAGGCCTTTATACATTTGGTTAGGTATGCAGGGAGGTGGGGGGTATGTGCTTGGTCAAGTGAAGCGTTGCAACAGCATAGCACTGCCTATGTTTTGTCATAATCGTACGTGGGAGCTAAACGGTGGATGGTAGACAAATGGCCCATATACTGTACACATTACTGTAGAGAATGTTCCCAGGCACCACTGTAGTCGATACTGAACAACGTACAACATAGGCAAAACACTGGGACTGGGTTTAAAGAGGTCCGCCCATGATATGGTCAGGACCAAATCTTCGGTATGGTGCCAAGGTACCAGTCGGAATACAAGGATATTTTCGATTTTCTCGATAAAAGATAATGAAGGATTTAGTGCACATTTACACATTGAGATCTTGCTTCCAGGTCCCCCTCCAAATAGAGTACTAGCCATTCAAGGCAGGGGTCTCATGGTTGTACGTCATTCATTGTTGCCCAGTTGAGCTGGTTAGCCTACCCTTATAACTGTGTCTGAGAACCACTTTTGGTGATCTGCGACCACTTGCAGGACAAATTGATCTTGTTTCTCATCTTTTGTGAGGATGCCATTAAACCATTGAATCAGTGTAACTCCAAGCTCCACGTGGTCACTGGTGATGGTGAGGCTTTGGATGACTTTCTTGGTGTTTCTTTAGTCCCCGTGCATTGGCCATCCCTTGGGGTCTACATCGAGAAATGAGCTCACCATATTCAGCTTCCTGAAGAAGGACATGGTGGTGCTGGAAGCAACGTCCTCGATGTTGCTCTCAGCAATTGTACTCTGAAGCACTGTTGTATGCTTTGGTGGGGAATCATCTATGCTGGCTGTAGGATTCTCCTAGATCGCCTTGACGACCCATCGCTTCGTCTCCACATCCACTTCTTGACTGAAGTGTGCAAGCACTAGTATTTCTGGTGATAAGTACAGAGGTGGCTCGTGAATTTGCCCATCACTGCATTGGTCACATGGTGTCGTGGTAGGAGTCATGGGTCTTCAGGAGGAGGAGCCTGGACCTCGGGGCAGAAGCTGGGAAAGGCGCTGCTACCCATGCCTGCGCATAGATGCACGCAGTGAACAGACATATAGTCCAGAGGCTGCGTTTCTCCTTTGCCGTGAGCTGGAGCTGGCTCTTGATCATCCAGATCTTCATTGCGAACAGGACTTTGGCCATTAATCAAACCTCACACATGTTACATGGTGTCCAAAAGTGTACATCAAGAGGTGGCGTCCCACCAACAGTGATCAATGGTAGCTCCACCACCTCCCGGTAATCATTGTGGAGAGGTCCACGTGCTCCTCTAGGGTCTTCTTGCACCAGGTAATGATAGTGCCGATGGAGTCTGTGAGGAGAGAGGAGGTCTCAATGTCTGCTGTGCTAGTCTTACACTGTGTAATTGATGTGTTTCCACTGTGCCTGGAATTGCTTGAACAGTTTAATGTCCTGTGCCGAAGCTGCTTCCTTGAGCCTGGTGTACACGGCTCCCATCACCAACTCAGGCATATGGTGATGGAATGTGAAGTAGAGTAGCTCTTTCTCTAGTTGTTCGAGCAGTACGCAAGCTCCGTTGCTTCAACCCAAGCTGGCAGCTGCCTTGTCGAAGGACATTAAAACGACCTTCACAATAAGCCCCACTCCTCCAGCACTCCAGCAGCCACTTTGGCAGCATGGAGTCCCATGCTGTTTAGTAACATTACCACCTATAGAAGCTGAGAAACTCTGTTGCTGGTGATGATGATGTAGAGGTGGTCGCCTTGTTCCTTGCTGGTCAGATCAACCATCAATTTGCCGTCCCAATGGATTAGGAGCAGTGCATTGGTATGGCACTCTTCTTTTATGACAACGGTTCATTCCTAGCAGTACTTCATCTGCTAATGGTGGATCAGTGATGCTCAGTTCCTCCACATCTTCTTTGAGCGTGATTGTTGTCTCCATCAGCAGGAATGTAGTTCTCCAATCCAACCTTAGTCCTGCCACAACTCACCACCAGGTCAAGAGACATGAGGTTCTTTGACCCCACTTCGGGTGTTTGGGTGTTCTTCAAGCTGCACCACACTTATCATCTGTTGATCACTCAAAGCTGCTTCCATTTCTGCTCGAAGATGGAATTTTGACCATTGACATGGATGGCCATGGTGAGCACTGACTTCTCTTCGTCCTCTCTTCTTGTTGCTAGACGTACTGGATTAAAACAGCATTGATACCCCAGAGGTGCTCATAGCATTCCAATTTAGACTATGCTGCCAAGAAAGCCTTGTCGTCTTGGATGCCAAGAAGTTATTAGCATCTTGGTGGGCCACATCGACGAGGTTTCCAAGATGTGTCTTGTACTCCTCTTCCTTACTTGTCTGGGACTTCATCATCCAAACTCAGTTCTTCTTCAGAAGATTGTACTCTGTGAACTCCTTCGTGCAATGCTCGACCATATGGTCAAGTCACATGGTGGAAATCCGTACTCATACTCAGTATTCTGCGACCATTTCAGTGATGGTGTTTGCTGTTTCCTGCGATGTTCTTCCATTGTCCATCTCGTGAAGGAGGACCACCAATACGTCACCATTGGACGAGCTTGGATCTGGTGATCTTCTCTTGAGAAGACACAATGTAGACGTTACGGCGTCTACTCATCGTGAACCACTGAGTCTGAGAATACAAAAAGGAGAAGTATTAGAAGAGATAGGTTTTGTTACATGAAGTCTTGATTTTCAACTGGCACCAAGAAATCATTCAGGATCAATGTCTGCAAACATTAATCACAACTTCCATGGATTAGGTGTAAATAATTATATACCAAGTAATCCAGTATGTTGTTTTATGTAGAACAAATAGAAAATACGTACATTTCGACAGGTTCCTTGGCACTGTTCAAAAGATCTAGCTCCAGCCAGTTTTTTTGCCAATAACAAAGGTTGTTCAATACCCATTATAATGGTCCCAGGGAAGATCCTCTGGAATATTGTATACATGGACCATTTGCCTGCAATGCACTGGTTAGCTGACGAATGCGATAGTGCTCCATATTTACAAAAAAATATTAAAATTAGGACCATAGGGCATAGCCTAAACTTAACTGATTTCAAAGAAAAGTTCAACACGACCTTTCTATACCCAGTCGCATTATATTAGGTGAGGGGAGCTAAATTTGTCCCAGTTTCGATTATTGGGACCACCCTAATAGAGAGAGAGAGAGAGAGAGAGAGAGAGAGACTGATATTCAGGGTGTTACTGTAGGCTGTCTCAAACAGGCTACAGTTTTAAGTGCTTGGTAAAACCACTTGATACGGTACTAGGAAGAAGATGAAATTATGTCCTTTGGCTGAGATGTTGAGACACCAGTTGTTCCTACTGTACATTCTGATTTCCCCTTCCCAAAACAAAAACTCTGAAAATTTCGATATATTATTATAAAAAAATAGTTTGAAAAAAGTACTAAAGTACTCCAGTTTAGTTAAACTTGCTCTTACAAGTCGATAAATGGCGCTAAATACCAAAACAATATCGAAAATTGCTAGAATGGGATATAATTACTAAAAAATGTAATAACTAAAACGATACTTGAAAAACATTATTCTACCTTTTTAACTCTAACTTGGCTCAAAGGGTCCATATCTGCATCGTCAATCCTGAGCTATGGAACGGATGTGAAGTCGGAGCATTTTTTTTTTTTTTTTTTATGCCATTGAATGCGAGAAATAAGCTTAAAAAAAGTTAGTGAAAAAGATGTATAGTGACAGAGTTGGCAATCATTTTCGAGCCCCGCAGGATCAAACTCAGCAACGTAATGAGCCGAGAACAGAACTGCACTTGACCGATATAGCCTATCATAGCATTATTTAGCCTCTCTGATCTAACATGTTATAACCTAATCAACTCCTAACATAATTTAACTTAACCTAACGCAATATAATTAACGTCATCGTACTATATCTGACCTATCTCAACGTAATTTGACCTAATCTGGCCTATCCTAACCTATTCTCTCCTACCATAATACAGCGTTACCTAATCTAACATAATCATGCCCAATCTAAACTAACCTAATATGGCCTAATGTAACCTGAACTAATGTGACCTAACCTAACTTATCCAACCATAGCATAGTTTAATCAAACCTAAGCTAGCCAAACTTATCTTGGCCTACCTAACCAAACCTAATCTAACTTAATAAAATAAAACATAATGTAATCTAAATTAAACTAAGTTAACCTAAATTCACCAAACCTAACTGCCAACTTTAAGCTGAAAATTAATTGAGATGTCTCGGCACAGGGTACCCGGCCTTTTATGTACTTACTATAGTCCTTTTACGTTAACTTGGCCCACAGCTTTTACATTTTGCAGCTAAGATCACGTAGCTTAGTGGTAAAGTAAGACAACACTAAGGTCTACATTCTTTTCGTAGCACTGCTTCATGATTAGCGTCATATTCTAGTGTTAATCTCTTATTAAAGCGCGATATTCAAGATGGAATGAAGACAAGCTTAGGCCAAGTTATAACAAAAATGGTATACAAAGAAGACCTGTCTCTAGCTGCACCCCACAGATGACAACTCCCCAAACACCAATTTCCCCCGTGGGCCTGTTCATGTACTGACAAATTTGACCCTAAGGGCTTATTTTCTTGCTTTGCCCTATTTTCCCAATGAGCCATTTTCCCCTTTGTACCTATTTTATCCCATGTACCTATTTACCACTCGGTCCTATTTTTCACATGGGCATTCTTTGCTGGCAGAGTTAGTTTATACGTGGAATTGTTTTTCCTGTGGACCCATTTTCACCATGTACTTTTTTATGCAAGAAAGAACGAACCAAAGGCCAGGAGCCCACAAACCGTTCCTTCCAAGAAAAAAAAAAATACAAAAGAGAGCCAAATTCAAGATCCGTTCAGTTCGAGATGCCTGGACACACTGCATTTGAAAGACTGATCTCGATCATAAGAAGTAGGAAATACAGAGAGAGGGAGACAGTTCCAGAGTTGACCTGTTGCATAAATGAAGGACTGGGAATAACGGTTAACTCTTGCATTAGAGAGTTGGACAGAAAAGGGATGAGAGTTTGATGTTAGGGTGCTACGCACTCATCGTAGAGGTGGAGGGATGCAAGCAGACAGTTCAAAGGAGCAGTGACCATTGAAGTAGCGATAGAAAAGAGATAAAGATGCAACAGTGAGGCGATGAGACAGAGGTTGAAGAGAGCCAATAAGAGGAGGAGAGTTAATGAGATGAAAAGCCTTTGAGTCCACGCAATTAAGAAGAGCTGTATGTGGGGAGCCTCCCCACACATGAGAGTTGTACTCCACACAGAGGCGAATAAAACCCGTGTATAAAGTCAGCAACTGTCCAGGGGTAAAGAAGATACGAAGTCAGCTTAGCACACCCAATCTCTTGGAAGCAGATTCTACAAGAGATGCAATATGATCTTTCCAAGATAAGTCCAGAGTGAATGAAACACCAAGCATGTTCAATGATGATGCAGCATTCACCTGGATATTATTAAACATTAGTGGGTACTCCTGTGGAAGATTGTGTCGGGTTGATAGGTGTAAAAACTGAGTTTTTGATGCATTAAAAACAACAAGATTATTTTTACCCCAGTCAGAGATACGAGCCAAGTCCAACATTGGGTGTGCCATAGACTCATCCCATGCTAGTTGTAGCAACTGCTGAGATGGACCTCGTGGGAACTGAATGAAAGGTGAAGGGTGGAATCATCAGCGTACGAGTGGATGGGGTTAGCTGTACAACTTAGGAGGTCATTGATAAGTAAAAGGAAGAGAGTTGGTGATAGGACAGAGCCAACTCCACTGTTGACAATCTAGAAGAACAATGGCCGTCTACAATAGCGGCTATAGAACGACCAGAAAGGAAGCTAGCGATGAAGGCACAGACAGAAGAATAGAAACCATAAGAGGGCAGTTCGGAAATTAAAGATTTATGCCAGACTCGATCGAAAGCCTTTGAGATGTCAAGTGCAATGGCAAAGCTTTCGCCAAAGTCCCGATAGGAGGATGACCAGGAGTCTGAAAGATAGGTGAGAAGATCGCCAGTGGAGTGTCCCTGACAGAACCCATACTGACGATCAGAAAGAAGATTGTGATAGGAAAGATGCTTTAAAATTTTTCTGTGAAGAATTGACTCGCAAACTTTTGATACACGGGATGTTAAAGCAATTGGACGATAATTGGGGGGTTGGGAATGGTCACTCTTTTTGGGGACTGGCTGAATGAGAGCAAACTTCCAGCAAGAAGGAAAGGTACAAATTGAAAGACAAAGGCGAAAGAGTTTACCTAGGCAGAGTGTAAGCACAGAAGCACGGTTCTTGTGGACAACAGGAGGGACTCCATCAGGCCTATATGCCTTGTTAGTATTAAGGCCAGTGATAGCAGAAAATACATCAGCTGAAGAAATTATAATGTCAGCCATGAGGAAGTCAGAAGGTGGAAGTGATGGAGGAACAGCATGGGAATCGTCTAAGGTGGAATTGGAGGAGAAAGTCTGAGCGAAGAGATCTGCTTTATGAGTAGAAGAAATAGCTACAGAACCATCCGAGTAGAAAAGAGGAGGGAAGGATGATGAGGTAAAGTTGTTAGAAAGGTTTTTGGCAAGGTGCTTTTCCCCATGGAGACATTTTTCCATATGGACGTATTTTTCCCTTGTACCTATTTTCCCCATATACCTGTTTTTCTCCTGGACCAATTTCCTAAATGGACCTACATTTTCATGAGTCTGTTTTCCGTGGGACCTACTTTTCCCAGAGAACTGTTCATGGGCCAATTTCCTCCCCAGTGGGTAATGCTGAATCCAGACATTGACCTACTTTCCCACATGGACCTATTCCTCCCATGGATTTTTTTTTTTTTTTTCCTATTGGGATTGTTCCTAGATCTGCCTGTTTCCCTGGGGAGATATTCCCTATGGATATATTTTCCCACTTGACCTATTTCTACCTTGGACCATTTAGTTCATGGCCTGGCAACACAACCACCTACCCCATACACCCAGCCACATTTCCTTCTCGATCACCAACCATACTTATCTCCATTATGCCCGACCACATTCAACACACCCAATCCAGTCTGCCTTGCCCCACCAAACCCCATCGCACCAGCCCACCCGCTAACCCTGTCCACCCACCCCACCCCATCCCACCCATCAAACGAGCAACATTCAGCCACCCTACACAACCACTTACCCTATGCCACATGCCTGCCCTCCACCCAACCCCATTCACATCCCACCCACCTTTGCCACCAACCTCACCAACCTGACCACCCAATACAATCTACCCTCCCACCCACCCTGCCCAGCCATCTACTCTACCTACGCACCCTTCTCATCTTTCTGATCCCCCCCACCCCTCCAAATGCCCACCCATCCACCCACCACCTTTCCTGCCTGGCTACCAACCTCTACCAGATGACTTGCAAGTTTACACACACACACACCGCTCGCTTGCCATCTGGTAGACGGGAGTCTGCACCTCGCTCAGGTTGCAAAAAGTTTCAATGACGAAGTTTTTTTTTTTTTTTTTTAATGCGAGGAAAAAGGAACCAGAGGCCATGAGCCCGCAATAAGACTTCCCTCCAAGAGAAAAACAAAATACAAGAGAGAGCCAAATTCAAGATCCATTCATTTCGAGATGCCTGGACACACTGCGTTTGAAAGACTGGAGATCATAGGCAGCAGGAAATACAGACAGAGGGAGACAGTTTCAGAGCTGACCTGTTGCATAAATGAAGGACTGGGAGTAACGGTTAACTCTTGCATTAGAGAGTTGGACAGAAAAAGGATGAGAGTTTGCTGCCAGACAGGTGCTACGCACCCGTCGTAGAGGTGGAGGAATGCATGCAGACAGTTCAGAGGAGCAGTGACCATTAAAGTAGTGATAGAAAAGAGATAAAGATGCAACAGTGCGGCGAAGCGACAGAGGTTGAAGGGAGTCAGTAAGAGGAGGAGAGTTACTGAGACGAAAAGCCTTTGACTCCACCCTATTGAGAAGAGCTGTGTGTGGGGAGCCTACCCACACATGAGAGTTGTACTCCACACAGGGGCAGATAAAACCCCTGTATAGAGTCAACAATTTGCAGGGATAAAGAAAGAACGGAGTCGGCTTAGCACACCCAATCTCTTGGATGCAGATTTTACAAGAGATGTAATATGATCTTTCCAAGATAAGTCCCGAGTAAATGAAACCCCAAGCATGTTCGAGATGATGCGGGATTAAGCTGAATATTATTAAACGTTAGTGGGTATACCTGTAGAAGATTTTGATGGGTTGATAGGTGTAAGAACTGAGTCTTTGATGCATTAAAAACAACAAGATTATTTTTACCCCAGTCAGAGATACGAGCCAAGTCAGACATTAGGTGTGCCATAGCCTCATCCCTTGTTTGTTGAAGTAACTGCTGAGATGGGCGTTGCGGGAACCGAATGGAAAGGTGAAGGGTGGAGTCATCAGCGTATGAGTGGATAGGGTTAGATGTACAGCTTAGAAGGTCATTGATGAATAGAAGGAAGAGAGTTGGTGATAGGACAGAGCCCTGAGGAACACCACTGTTGATAGATCTAGGAGAAGAACGATAGCCGTCTACAACAGCAGCTATAGAACGACCAGAAAGGAAGCTAGCGATGAAGGCACAGATAGAGCGATAGAAACCGTAAGAGGGCAGTTTGGAAATTAAAGATTTATGCCAGACTCGATCGAAAGCCTTTCAGATGTCAAGTGCAATGGGAAAGCTTTCGCCAAAGTCCCGAAAGGAGGATGACCAGGAGTCTGAAAGGTAGGTGAGAAGATCACCAGTGGAGCGTCCCTAACGGAACCCGTACTGACGATCAGAAAGAAGGTTGTGATAGGAAAGATGCCTTAAAGTTTTTTATTGAGAATTGACTCGAAAACTTTTGAAATACAGGACATTAAAGCAATTGGACGATAGTTGGAGGGTTGGGAGTGGTCACCCTTCTTTGGGACTGGCTGAATGAGAGCAAACTTCCAGCAAGAAGGAAAGGTACAAGTTGACAGACAAAGGCGAAAGAGTTTGCCTAGGCAGGGTGTAAGCACAGAAGCACAGTTCTTGAGAACAACAGGAGGGACTCCATCAGGCCAATATGCCTTGTTAGTATTGAGACCAGTGATGGCAGAAAATACATCAGCTGAAGAAATTTTAATGTCAGCCATGAGGAAGTCAGAGGCGGGAAGTGATGGAGGAACAGCACCGGAATCGTCAAAGGTAGAATTGGAGGAGAAAGTCTGTGCGAAGAGATCTGCTTTATCAGTTGAAGAAATAGTTACAGAACCATCAGAGTAGAAAAGAGGAGGGAAGGATGATGAGGTAAAGTTGTTAGAAAGGTTTTTGGCAAGGTGCCAGAAGGAGCGGGAAGAATTCGAGTTGGAGAGTTGAGAGCATTTAGTATGGATGAAATTATTTTTAGCAGAGCGAAGAACAGACTTAGCACGATTCCGGGCAGAAACGTGAAGATGATGTGATTCAGGGGTGGGTTGGCTCCGGTACCTTTTGTAGGCCCTCTCCTTGTTGTGGACAGCATTAGAACAAGCGTGATTAAACCAAGGCTTTCTTGCGTTAGTCAAAGGATATGAGAAAGGAATGTATGCTTCCATGCCCGAGAGAATAACCTCCGTAATGCTCAAGGCACACTCAGATGGCTCCCGGCCGTGGAAGCAATAATCATTCCAGGGAAAATCAAAGAAGTACTGCCTGAGAGCCTCCCAATCTGCGGCTCCAAAATGCCACAGGCGACGTTTCCCTGGAGGCTCCACAGGCCGTACCAGAGTGATAGGACAGGTTAAGGTGATAAGGTTGTGATCGGAGGAGCCCAACGGAGAGAGAAGATTAACAGTGTAAGCAGAAGGATTAGTTGTAAGGAAGAGGTCAAGTATGTTGGAGCTCTCTCCAAGGTGGTCTGGGATACGGGTAGGGTGCTGTACAAGCTGCTCTAGGTCATTAAGGATAGAAAAGATGTAGGCTTGTTCACCAGGTGGATCAGTGAAAGGAGAGGAGAGCCAAAGGTGGTGGTGAACATTGAAATCTCCTAGAACGGAGATTTCACAGAAAGGAGAAATGGATAGAATGTGTTCCATCGTAGAAGTAAGATAGTCGAAGAATTTTTGATAGTCAGTAGAATTAGGGATAAGTAAACAGCACCGATATAATTAGTCAGAGAATGACAGGAAAGCCGAAGCCAGAGTGTAGAGAATTCAGAAGAATCGAGTTCAGGAACACAAGAGCAAGATAAATCGTTGCGTATATATACACAACAGCCACCTTTGGCTTTGAAATGAGTATAGAGAAAGTAGGAGGATACAGAAAAGGGTTTGCTGTCAGTTGCCTCAGACAGCTGAGTCTCAGTTAGAAAGAGAAGGTGAGGTGGGTGGTTACTGTCCCCCTTGAGCAAGGGGATGGGTGTGTGCGTGTGTGAAAGTCACAGCCTTGCCCTTAGATTGGACTACTGTATACGAGCTCTCAGCTCCCTTCCGGGAGGGTAAAAGCTGACGATCACGACCATCAAGTGATCCTGATCGACCCGGTGAATTACACACACACACACACACACACACACACACACACAACAGGTCAACTCTGGAACTGTCTCCCTCTGTCTGTATTTCCTACTTCCTATGATCTCCAGTCTTTCAAATGCAGTGTGTCCAGGCATCTCGAAATGAACGGATCTTGTATTTGGCGCTCTGTTATCTTGTTTTTTTTTTTTTTTTTTTTGAAGGAATGGTTTGCGGGTCCTGGCCTTTGATTCCTTCTTCCTTACATAAAAAAAAGATGTGTGTGTGTGTGTGTGTGTGTGTGTGTGTGTGTGCAGTCTCGTTAATTTCTTGCTACTTCATGTTAGAAATTTTTGCAAGCTGGATATACACATCTCGTGAGCTGATATTAAAAAAAAAGTAAAAATAAAACGACAAGGCAAGGAGGAGCACCCAGAAAGTACAACACCTATAACTGGTGTATAGGCTGCACAATTGACTTTGTTTTTCGACCCTGGCCTTTCACAGATTGTTTTAAAAATTGAATTCTTTCATTCTTGCTTAAATTCAGCCTTCTTTCATTCTTGCTTAAATTCAGCCTAAATCCAAAAACTGGATTACAACTCACTGAGCTCACCTTGGACTGTCACCTAGACCCTTGTCCTGCCGTTCATAAAGCAACTGGAAAATCCAATGTTGACTCCAACCATTCCGTCAAATTTAATCCAAATTAAATTAATACTGTTATTTTGCTTATACAAACACACTTATAGGTAGAACTTTGACTTCATATTATGGCCTCGACCTTTGATTAGTACCCTTTTATTATCCTTTCATTCTTAACTTACCCCTCAGTCATTCCATCAAGCTTGGCCTATATCGTACCAAATCGTTTAAGTTTACCTGTCTTGTGACCTGGACATTTGACTTTTACTCGTAGTGTGACGTTGCCCTTTGACTGATTATTCTAAGAAAGGAATCCATGCTACCTTTACTTTCAACTCTTCCACCACGTCTGGTCTACTTCGGATCAGAATATTTTCAAGTTGACCTAGCATATGATCTTGACCCCTGATATTCTCATTTGACCATGGCCTTTGACTGATTGTTGTTCTTATATCGAATCCTTTAGTTCGTGCCTTATCCAGCATATTTTGCTTCAGTTAGACAAACACGACCTTGCCAGGTGACTTTCTCATTTGATCTATTGCTTTGAAAGTCAACAACAGTAACTCCTGGGAGGACCCTTATTCTTTCCACGAAATTTCATCCAAATCGGAAAAAAAACTGTTAAAGTTTTATTGCTTAGACAGACAGACAGACAGACAGACACACACAGACACACACACTACACATTATATATATATATATATATATATATATATATATATATATATATATATATATATATATATCACTTAACAGCGCGTTATTCACAAATATGGTGCTATCCACAAGGAAAGGAAAACACGAAATATCCCGAGCGCTTTCGTGTATTTACATCATAAGGAGTATAAATCAATAACGTGTAAATAATAGCATGCAAATAATATGGTTCAGAGAGTTAAATATGACTAAGGCAAGATTCTCCTGATCTTGACGAAGGAAAGAAATCAGGACAAAAGATTCGTGATGTAGCTATAACAAAATATTTTTTTAAAGTGACTATTATAACTTTATTATCAGTTAGTAATAGAAACTACTGATAATGCAAGTGAATAATTCATACGGAAAAAATGCTAAGTTGGCAATCCTGATATCCACTCCTTTTCAGTCCCTTGTACTCCACGCTTCCTTATCTTCCGTCCGCCCTTCACTCTTCTCCTCCTCCATCTCTCCACCCTTTTTTGGATATTTTCAATATAAACAATATTAATAATATCCAGGTATATCACTACTTGTACTACTGCAACTACTACCACAAACAACAACAACGACAACAACGACAACAACAACAACGACAACAACAACAACAATAATAATAATAATAATATCAGTAACAATGACATAATAATAATAATAATAATAATGATAATAATAATATATGGTAACAACAATGATAATACCGGTAATAGTGTTATGAATATTGCTATTGTTGTTGCTGTTGTAGTTCCTGCTGTTGCTGTTGTTTTGTTGTTATTTTCTGGTAGAGAGTTAGGATTAGGAGAGGAAATATGAAGACGGTACATCGTTTATAGGTTAATGCTATTCAGGAAGGAGCTTGTAATCTCTCTCTCTCTCTCTCTCTCTCTCTCTCTCTCTCTCTCTCTCTCTCTCTCTCTCTCTCTCTCTCTCTCTCTCAGTCTTCTTGGTTGCATGGCTTTTTTTTTTCTCTCTCTTTTTACACTTGGTTTGGATTGGATCATAACTGTTGGACGAGATTATTTCACTGACCTAAAAAGTACATTTTTGTCCCCTTCAAGCTGGTGATGTGATCTATTGTTTCATATTTACTTCCATCAGAGGCCTTTACTCAGTTTGTGGTACACCGCTTGTACTGGTTGGCTAAGTGAAGGCTACATCCTCTTCAGTTAGATAATAAAAGGCGAAGTGAGCTAAAATCAAGAATAGATTTTTTAAAAATCTCTATCTACCTCTTGCCATACACCTGCATTCCCGTTTCAAGATCTGACTTATTTGTAAAAGGTGGTAGTGTGTTTTGCTAGAGGATAAGTCATATCAGATCTTGGAACGGGGACTGTCTCTGGGTTCGGATGGCTCATGTGGAGTAGCTTAATACATCATCATTAAATTTCCGCCAAAAGAGAGACTGACACAAGCAAAACTATAAATCGAACATTTCAGGAGGCAAGAATTAACCCAGCTTTGTAGCAGCTTCATTAAAAACGACGAAGAAATATAAGTGCCAGGTTATCAAAATTCGTGCTTCATTTTGGGGAAAATAAAACGATGAGAGCAATGTATTCTCCCCTGTCATATTTTTGTTACGATGCTTTTCAATACTTCAGTAGTGTATAATGGTGTTTTGCCACACAGGTTCTCACATCAACAGAGGAAATTCACGGTTACTGAACACGTGCTCAGCGCAGCGAAGTTGTTAACAGTGAGAGATATCTGTTGGCAGACGATTTCCAGAAGTCCCCCATTCACATCACCTTCATTCATATGCCTCTCCACACCATCCCTCTGCTTTATGCTGGATCTTTCCCTCTTTCCATCTCCACCTCACTGACATACATTTCTAGTCACACAACACCATAACATTATTGTTGTCATGTTTCATCACCACAGCAACGATAACAAAACATTAATATTTGTAGTAATAATAACACTCACAGTACCGTACAACAACAGCAGGATCTACAACCAGAAAAATAAATAATAACAGTTTAAAAGAACATTATCAGTATCCACCACCACCACCACAAAACCACCACCAACACCACCACCAACAACAATAACAGTATAATAACAACGACATCCACCTGTTACCTTACACTGAGCCAGGATCACCTCACCCAACCCTTCACCATTGACCCTCATTACTTACTAACCTCACAAACATAATATGCACCTCAACAACATCATCAACAATAATAGAATAAAACAACAACACACACACCTGTGTCCCTCACATACTGCATAACAGAACATAACTTCTGCGACATCATGTACAACTAACACCATAATAAGCAAGGACATCAGCAAGAACAGGAACAACACCAAGAACAACGATAGTATGTGCCACAACAACAAACAAAACAACAACAAAAATAAATGCCACCACAACAATTGTAAAAACAAAGATCTCTCACTCCACCATATTAACAACAAGAAAGACAACACAGGGAGCACATACCTCCACCGACGGGTGTTCCAGACAACTTACATCACCAACAGAATTTATGAAACTCTTCCTTGGTTCATGACCCCCCCCCCCACACACACAAATATATATATAGATAGATAGATAGATAGATAGATAGATAGATAGATAGATAGATGGATGGATAATTGTTGAAATCCATTAGTAACTTTTTAAGACGTAAACAAACAAATAAAAAACAGTCCCCTACCGAGATTTGAACTTAGATCACCACAAAAATGTAAACATCTCGTTCTTGGCCCATGACCCACATATCTGCAAAAGTTCGCTAAAGTCCATCAGTAACTTCCTTAAATATCATGTGGACAGTCAAACAAAAGACCAACACGGGTCATACATTATCTCTTCCAACTTTTCATTGGCAGAGGTAACAAGAGCACGTTAAGAGCTCATATCACCACCAAGGCAGCGCTGTTCCTCTTTCATATTTTCCATGACCTTGGCCTTTCAAGTTTTTCACACAAAATTGGATGTTTTATTTCTCTGACAGTTCTTAATGATTTTTAATCCAAATTTGATGAATCTCCCTTCAATAGTTTTCCGCACTATACTTATCCGGTAGACAAACACTTAAGTAATGAAGCTAAAGATATAGCCCCCTTGGCGGAGGTGATAAATACACAATGACAACATCAACAACAACAGCTACAGCAAAAACAACAGTACCAGTAAGCGCATGACGAGCGAGCGAGCGTGAACAATTGTGAAAAATGCAGTAAAAAGCAGTATGGGATGAATGACACCAACAGCAATAACAACAACAATAGCAAAACAGATAAACCACAGTATATAACCTGACTAGAGTAAGTGCCGGTCATTCCAACGTCTCATATAACGAAAGTAGAGCTGCCGAGTCTGTTTTTACCGAATTTAATCGAGTTTTTAGTTCAGCATTTTCCATGGTTACCATAAAAAACGTTTCAGTATATAACGGCTAAGCGCGCTATTGCAAAACCTGGCACGTGTTTTCGACGACGTATAGGTATTCCGGGAGCTGGATGTGCATACAGTGAGGTGCCGTAGCATTTATCACATGCGCAAAGTTTTTCTGCTGCCGACTTGCCATGTCAATGAACTGCGTCGGTAAACGCTTGGCTATTGATCGAATAATAAATCCCAGAAATGAGCGATTACCCTTGCTGATTTCACCCCTTAAATACAGAGAAAAACTTTCATATAAAATTATGGACGTATTGGTACATTCAAATGGAATGCTAGGATTCCAAGGGGTTTCTGTGGTTTCTTGAGTAAATATATATCTAAAAACAAAATTTATTCAATGTACCTACTACTTGCTGAAAGAACCTCTTCTCTATTTCACATAGTAGAAAAGTTACTAGCCTCCGAAAACCAGCATGGTCGGGCCGTGTCGTGTTGGGCCGCTCATTTCTCAACTGAAGGTAATCATCTTTTCGCTACGCTTGCTCGCTCGTAATCACCTGGTAGTAAAAAGAAAAATGAAGACGCCATCACTGTGGTGAAGAAAATCATCACATGGCTTCACAGACATTAAGTGTTCACATTTTTTCATTCAGCTTGGAATTGATCTCTGCTACGTAAAGGGTTAAAATCGGTATTCACCGTCTCCCTCCACCTCTCTCTCTCTCTCTCTCTCTCTCTCTCTCTCTCTCTCTCCTTTATCTTGACAAACCACTCTCCATTATCCTTACAAACCATACTCTTTTATCCTTACCAACCACCCTAGTGATATGTTACACGGGAAAAGTTTTAGCGAGACGAGTCAACAGAAATTTTTAACATTCTTCTTTTGCTATGCTAGGCGGTTTTATTTGGCTAAGGGATGAGCATCCGCTAAGGATTTAACCTTTTCGACGACGATAGACAATTCCCGATAATAATTATATAAATAAATAATGAGATAGAGATTAAAAATAAAATAGTCTTTCTCAACCTTACCCAGTTATTTCACATCCCTCCTGTGTTTCTTTAATCGTGTATATTCCTCCCTCCCTTCATGATTCTTTTCCTTCCCCTTCTCTCATCAAAGATTCACAACATTGTTTTAGAAATAACTGTTCTTGCTTTACATACTTGTCTGATTTTTTGTTCTATGATATATTCAGTAAATATGAAATAGTTCAGACTTATGTTCTAATCAGTAAAAGCCAAACATGCAATCACTGGGGACAATTGACAATGTAATTATGCAATGCACACAGTGCTACTAGATTATGTGGCCTACAGAGCTACATTTGTTCTACCGAGATATTTACACTATGGTAGGCAGTCTATTTAACGTCCGCTTAATACCAGGCGGCAAGGGGAAGCTCAGATTAGGTGACTGTTAGACTTGGATTAAGTAGGCGTAGGCTAATTTACCTTACCTAATCATAGGTTAGCTGAGATTAGGTTAAGCTAAGTTACGTTCGCCTAGGTTAAGTTAGCTTAGCTTAGGCCAGCTGAAATTAAGTTTGTTTGCGACAGGTTAGGCTAACTTAGCTTATCGTAGGCTAGAGTAGCTTAGGTCAGGTTACATTACCCTAGTCATACGTAAATATAACTAACTGACATCTACCAAACAGATGTATGTACCAGTAGACACCATTGTGGAACAGAAACGAGTAAGCCACACACTATTCTATATAAATCCTAGCAGAGTGCATGCTATAATAGCAAGAGACACACTCAACAGTTCGTTCTGTGTGTTTTACCTTTGCACATGCATTCGCTTATCTTCTCTCCTCTTTCAATATTCGTTCATCCCTTTCTCCCGTAATCCTTTCTTACCCTCATTTCCTTCGTCACTCTCTTCCTTCATCCTCTCCATTTCACCTCACCAGCTTTATCCCTATACTTATACACTTCTAATGGCGTTTTTAATTCTCTCCTCTCCCTTCCCTACCATCCTCATTCATTCCGTCACTCTCCATCTTTTCTCACTACTTCACTCTCCTTGCTTGTTACGCTGATCCTCACACCTTGTTCCTTGCTGGTCAGATCAACCATCAATTTGCCGTCCCAATGGATTAGGAGCAGTGCATTGGTATGGCACTCTTCTTTTATGACAACGGTTCATTCCTAGCAGTACTTCATCTGCTAATGGTGGATCAGTGATGCTCAGTTCCTCCACATCTTCTTTGAGCGTGATTGTTGTCTCCATCAGCAGGAATGTAGTTCTCCAATCCAACCTTAGTCCTGCCACAACTCACCACCAGGTCAAGAGACATGAGGTTCTTTGACCCCACTTCGGGTGTTTGGGTGTTCTTCAAGCTGCACCACACTTATCATCTGTTGATCACTCAAAGCTGCTTCCATTTCTGCTCGAAGATGGAATTTTGACCATTGACATGGATGGCCATGGTGAGCACTGACTTCTCTTCGTCCTCTCTTCTTGTTGCTAGACGTACTGGATTAAAACAGCATTGATACCCCAGAGGTGCTCATAGCATTCCAATTTAGACTATGCTGCCAAGAAAGCCTTGTCGTCTTGGATGCCAAGAAGTTATTAGCATCTTGGTGGGCCACATCGACGAGGTTTCCAAGATGTGTCTTGTACTCCTCTTCCTTACTTGTCTGGGACTTCATCATCCAAACTCAGTTCTTCTTCAGAAGATTGTACTCTGTGAACTCCTTCGTGCAATGCTCGACCATATGGTCAAGTCACATGGTGGAAATCCGTACTCATACTCAGTATTCTGCGACCATTTCAGTGATGGTGTTTGCTGTTTCCTGCGATGTTCTTCCATTGTCCATCTCGTGAAGGAGGACCACCAATACGTCACCATTGGACGAGCTTGGATCTGGTGATCTTCTCTTGAGAAGACACAATGTAGACGTTACGGCGTCTACTCATCGTGAACCACTGAGTCTGAGAATACAAAAAGGAGAAGTATTAGAAGAGATAGGTTTTGTTACATGAAGTCTTGATTTTCAACTGGCACCAAGAAATCATTCAGGATCAATGTCTGCAAACATTAATCACAACTTCCATGGATTAGGTGTAAATAATTATATACCAAGTAATCCAGTATGTTGTTTTATGTAGAACAAATAGAAAATACGTACATTTCGACAGGTTCCTTGGCACTGTTCAAAAGATCTAGTTCCGGCCAGTTTCTTTGCCAATAACAAAGGTTGTTCAATGCCCATTATAATGGTCCCAGGGAAGATCCTCTGCAATATTGTATACATGGACCATTTGCCTGCAATGCACTGGTTAGCTGACGAATGCGGCAGTGCCCTAAATTTACAAAAAAATATTAAAATTAGGACCATAGGGCATAGCCTAAACTTTAACTGATTTCAAAGAAAAGTTCAACACGACCTTTCTATACCCAGTCGCATTATATAGCTAAATTTGTCCCAGTTTCGATTATTGGGACCACCCTAATAGAAAGAGAGAGAGAGAGAGAGAGAGAGAGAGAGAGAGAGAGACTGATATTCAGGGTGTTACTGTAGGCTGTCTCAAACAGGCTACAGTTTTAAGTGCTTGGTAAAACCGCTTGATACGGTACTAGGAAGAAGATGAAATTATGTCCTTTGGCCGAGATGTTGAGACACCAGTTGTTCCTACTGTACATTCTGATTTCCCCTTCCCCAAACAAAAACTCTGAAAATTTCGATATATTATAATAAAAAAATAGTATGAAAAAAGTACTAAAGTACTCCAGTTTAGTTAAACTTGCTCTTACAAGTTGATAAATGGCGCTAAATACCAAAACAATATCGAAAATTGTTAGAATGGGATATAATTACTATAAAAATGTAATAACTAAAACGATACTTGAAAAACATTATTCTACCTTTTTAACTCTAACTTGGCTCAGAGGGTCCATATCTCCATCGTCAATCCTGAGCTATGGAACGGATGTGAAGTCGGAGCAGTTTTTTTTTTTTTTTTTTATGCCATTGAATGCGAGAAATAAGCTTAAAAAAAAGAAATGGTCTAAGTTAGTGAAAAAGAAGTATAGTGACAGAGTTGGCAATCATTTTCGAGCCCCGCAGGATTAAACTCAGCAACGTAATGAGCCGAGAACAGAACTACACTTGACCGATATAGCCTATCATAGCATTATTTAGCCTCTCTGATCTAACATGTTATAACCTAATCAACTCCTAACATAATTTAACTTAACCTAACGCAATATAATTAACGTCATCGTACTATATCTGACCTATCTCAACGTAATTTGACCTAATCTGGCCTATCCTAACCTATTCTCTCCTACCATAATACAGCGTTACCTAATCTAACATAATCATGCCCAATCTAAACTAACCTAATATGGCCTAATGTAACCTGAACTAATGTGACCTAACCTAACTTATCCAACCATAGCATAGTTTAATCAAACCTAAGCTAGCCAAACTTATCTTGGCCTACCTAACCAAACCTAATCTAACTTAATAAAATAAAACATAATGTAATCTAAATTAAACTAAGTTAACCTAAATTCACCAAACCTAACTGCCAACTTTAAGCTGAAAATTAATTGAGATGTCTCGGCACAGGGTACCCGGCCTTTTATGTACTTACTATAGTCCTTTTACGTTAACTTGGCCCACAGCTTTTACATTTTGCAGCTAAGATCACGTAGCTTAGTGGTAAAGTAAGACAACACTAAGGTCTACATTCTTTTCGTAGCACTGCTTCATGATTAGCGTCATATTCTAGTGTTAATCTCTTATTAAAGCGCGATATTCAAGATGGAATGAAGACAAGCTTAGGCCAAGTTATAACAAAAATGGTATACAAAGAAGACCTGTCTCTAGCTGCACCCCACAGATGACAACTCCCCAAACACCAATTTCCCCCGTGGGCCTGTTCATGTACTGACAAATTTGACCCTAAGGGCTTATTTTCTTGCTTTGCCCTATTTTCCCAATGAGCCATTTTCCCCTTTGTACCTATTTTATCCCATGTACCTATTTACCACTCGGTCCTATTTTTCACATGGGCATTCTTTGCTGGCAGAGTTAGTTTATACGTGGAATTGTTTTTCCTGTGGACCCATTTTCACCATGTACTTTTTTTATGCAAGAAAGAACGAACCAAAGGCCAGGAGCCCACAAACCGTTCCTTCCAAGAAAAAAAAAAATACAAAAGAGAGCCAAATTCAAGATCCGTTCAGTTCGAGATGCCTGGACACACTGCATTTGAAAGACTGATCTCGATCATAAGAAGTAGGAAATACAGAGAGAGGGAGACAGTTCCAGAGTTGACCTGTTGCATAAATGAAGGACTGGGAATAACGGTTAACTCTTGCATTAGAGAGTTGGACAGAAAAGGGATGAGAGTTTGTTGTTAGGGTGCTACGCACTCATCATAGAGGTGGAGGGATGCAAGCAGACAGTTCAAAGGAGCAGTGACCATTGAAGTAGCGATAGAAAAGAGATAAAGATGCAACAGTGCGGCGATGAGACAGAGGTTGAAGAGAGCCAGTAAGAGGAGAAGAGTTAATGAGATGAAAAGCCTTTGAGTCCACGCTATTAAGAAGAGCTGTATGTGGGGAGCTTCCCCGTACATGAGAGTTGTACTCTACACAGAGGCGAATAAAACCCGTGTATCAAGTCAACAACTATCCAGGGGTAAAGAAGATACGGAGTCGGCTTAGCACACCCAATCTCTTGGAAGCAGATTCTACAAGAGATGCAATATGATCTTTCCAAGATAAGTCCAGAGTGAATGAAACACCAAGCATGTTCAATGATGATGCAGCATTCACCTGGATATTATTAAACATTAGTGGGTACTCCTGTGGAAGATTGTGTCGGGTTGATAGGTGTAAAAACTGAGTTTTTGATGCATTAAAAACAACAAGATTATTTTTACCCCAGTCAGAGATACGAGCCAAGTCCAACATTGGGTGTGCCATAGACTCATCCCATGCTAGTTGTAGCAACTGCTGAGATGGACCTCGTGGGAACTGAATGAAAGGTGAAGGGTGGAATCATCAGCGTACGAGTGGATGGGGTTAGCTGTACAACTTAGGAGGTCATTGATAAGTAAAAGGAAGAGAGTTGGTGATAGGACAGAGCCAACTCCACTGTTGACAATCTAGAAGAACAATGGCCGTCTACAATAGCGGCTATAGAACGACCAGAAAGGAAGCTAGCGATGAAGGCACAGACAGAAGAATAGAAACCATAAGAGGGCAGTTCGGAAATTAAAGATTTATGCCAGACTCGATCGAAAGCCTTTGAGATGTCAAGTGCAATGGCAAAGCTTTCGCCAAAGTCCCGATAGGAGGATGACCAGGAGTCTGAAAGATAAGTGAGAAGATCGCCAGTGGAGTGTCCCTGACAGAACCCATACTGACTATCAGAAAGAAGGTTGTGATAGGAAAGATGCTTTGAAATTTTTCTGTGAAGAATTGACTCGCAAACTTTTGATACACGGGATGTTAAAGCAATTGGATGATAATTGGAGGGTTGGGAATGGTCACCCTTTTTTGGGACTGGCTGAATGAGAGCAAACTTCCAGCAAGAAGGAAAGGTACAAGTTGACAGACAAAGGCGAAAGAGTTTACCTAGGCAGGGCGTAAGCATAGAAGCACAGTTCTTGTGGACAACAGGAGGGACTCCATCAGGCCCCTATGCCTTGTTAGTATTAAGGCCAGTGATAGCAGAAAATACATCAGCTGAAGAAATTATAATGTCAGCCATGAGGAAGTCAGAAGGTGGAAGTGATGGAGGAACAGCATGGGAATCGTCTAAGGTGGAATTGGAGGAGAAAGTCTGAGCGAAGAGATCTGCTTTATGAGTAGAAGAAATAGCTACAGAACCATCCGAGTAGAAAAGAGGAGGGAAGGATGATAAGGTAAAGTTGTTAGAAAGGTTTTTGGCAAGGTGCATTTCCCCATGGAGACATTTTTCCATATGGACATATTTTTCCCTTGTACCTATTTTCCCCACATACCTGTTTTTCTCATGGACCAATTTCCTAAATGGACCTACATTTTCATGAGTCTTTTCCGTGGGACCTATTTTTCCCAAATAACTGTTCATGGACCAATTTCCTCCCCAGCTGGTAATGCTGAATCCAGACATTGACCTACTTTCCCACATGGACCTATTCCTCTCATGGATTTTTTTTTTTGCCTCTTGGGATTGTTCCTAGATCTGCCTGTTTCCCTGGGGAGATATTCCCTATGGATATATTTTCCCACTTGACCTATTTCTACCTTGGACCATTTAGTTCATGGCCTGGCAACACAACCACCTACCCCATACACCCATTCACATTTCCTTCCCGACCACCAACCATACTCCTCTCCATTATGCCCAACCACATTCAACACACCCAATCCAGTCTGCCTTGCCCCACCAAACCCCATCGCACCAGCCCACCCGCTAACCCTGTCCACCCATCCCACCCCATCCCACCCATCAAACGAGCCCCATTCAGCCACCCTACATAACCACTTACCCTACGCCACATGCCTGCCCTCCACCCAACCCCATTCACATCCCACCCACCTTTGCCACCAAACTCACCCACCTGACCACCCAATACCATCTACCTTCCCACCCACCCTGCCCAGCCATCTACTCTACCCACGCACCCTTCTCATCTTTCTGATCCCGTCCTCCCCTCCTAACGCCCACCCATCCACCCACCACCTTTCCTGCCTGGCTACCAACCTCTACCAGATGACTTGCAAGTTTACACACACACACACCGCTCGCTTGCCATCTGGTAGACGGGAGTCTGCACCTCGCTCAGGTTGCAAAAAGTTTCAATGACGAAGTTTTTTTTTTTTTTTTTTAATGCGAGGAAAAAGGAACCAGAGGCCATGAGCCCGCAATAAGACTTCCCTCCAAGAGAAAAACAAAATACAAGAGAGAGCCAAATTCAAGATCCATTCATTTCGAGATGCCTGGACACACTGCGTTTGAAAGACTGGAGATCATAGGCAGCAGGAAATACAGACAGAGGGAGACAGTTTCAGAGCTGACCTGTTGCATAAATGAAGGACTGGGAGTAACGGTTAACTCTTGCATTAGAGAGTTGGACAGAAAAAGGATGAGAGTTTGCTGCCAGACAGGTGCTACGCACCCGTCGTAGAGGTGGAGGAATGCATGCAGACAGTTCAGAGGAGCAGTGACCATTAAAGTAGTGATAGAAAAGAGATAAAGATGCAACAGTGCGGCGAAGCGACAGAGGTTGAAGGGAGTCAGTAAGAGGAGGAGAGTTACTGAGACGAAAAGCCTTTGACTCCACCCTATTGAGAAGAGCTGTGTGTGGGGAGCCTACCCACACATGAGAGTTGTACTCCACACAGGGGCAGATAAAACCCCTGTATAGAGTCAACAATTTGCAGGGATAAAGAAAGAACGGAGTCGGCTTAGCACACCCAATCTCTTGGATGCAGATTTTACAAGAGATGTAATATGATCTTTCCAAGATAAGTCCCGAGTAAATGAAACCCCAAGCATGTTCGAAGATGATGCGGGATTAAGCTGAATATTATTAAACGTTAGTGGGTATACCTGTAGAAGATTTTGATGGGTTGATAGGTGTAAGAACTGAGTCTTTGATGCATTAAAAACAACAAGATTATTTTTACCCCAGTCAGAGATACGAGCCAAGTCAGACATTAGGTGTGCCATAGCCTCATCCCTTGTTTGTTGAAGTAACTGCTGAGATGGGCGTTGCGGGAACCGAATGGAAAGGTGAAGGGTGGAGTCATCAGCGTATGAGTGGATAGGGTTAGATGTACAGCTTAGAAGGTCATTGATGAATAGAAGGAAGAGAGTTGGTGATAGGACAGAGCCCTGAGGAACACCACTGTTGATAGATCTAGGAGAAGAACGATAGCCGTCTACAACAGCAGCTATAGAACGACCAGAAAGGAAGCTAGCGATGAAGGCACAGATAGAGCGATAGAAACCGTAAGAGGGCAGTTTGGAAATTAAAGATTTATGCCAGACTCGATCGAAAGCCTTTCAGATGTCAAGTGCAATGGGAAAGCTTTCGCCAAAGTCCCGAAAGGAGGATGACCAGGAGTCTGAAAGGTAGGTGAGAAGATCACCAGTGGAGCGTCCCTAACGGAACCCGTACTGACGATCAGAAAGAAGGTTGTGATAGGAAAGATGCCTTAAAGTTTTTTATTGAGAATTGACTCGAAAACTTTTGAAATACAGGACATTAAAGCAATTGGACGATAGTTGGAGGGTTGGGAGTGGTCACCCTTCTTTGGGACTGGCTGAATGAGAGCAAACTTCCAGCAAGAAGGAAAGGTACAAGTTGACAGACAAAGGCGAAAGAGTTTGCCTAGGCAGGGTGTAAGCACAGAAGCACAGTTCTTGAGAACAACAGGAGGGACTCCATCAGGCCAATATGCCTTGTTAGTATTGAGACCAGTGATGGCAGAAAATACATCAGCTGAAGAAATTTTAATGTCAGCCATGAGGAAGTCAGAGGCGGGAAGTGATGGAGGAACAGCACCGGAATCGTCAAAGGTAGAATTGGAGGAGAAAGTCTGTGCGAAGAGATCTGCTTTATCAGTTGAAGAAATAGTTACAGAACCATCAGAGTAGAAAAGAGGAGGGAAGGATGATGAGGTAAAGTTGTTAGAAAGGTTTTTGGCAAGGTGCCAGAAGGAGCGGGAAGAATTCGAGTTGGAGAGTTGAGAGCATTTAGTATGGATGAAATTATTTTTAGCAGAGCGAAGAACAGACTTAGCACGATTCCGGGCAGAAACGTGAAGATGATGTGATTCAGGGGTGGGTTGGCTCCGGTACCTTTTGTAGGCCCTCTCCTTGTTGTGGACAGCATTAGAACAAGCGTGATTAAACCAAGGCTTTCTTGCGTTAGTCAAAGGATATGAGAAAGGAATGTATGCTTCCATGCCCGAGAGAATAACCTCCGTAATGCTCAAGGCACACTCAGATGGCTCCCGGCCGTGGAAGCAATAATCATTCCAGGGAAAATCAAAGAAGTACTGCCTGAGAGCCTCCCAATCTGCGGCTCCAAAATGCCACAGGCGACGTTTCCCTGGAGGCTCCACAGGCCGTACCAGAGTGATAGGACAGGTTAAGGTGATAAGGTTGTGATCGGAGGAGCCCAACGGAGAGAGAAGATTAACAGTGTAAGCAGAAGGATTAGTTGTAAGGAAGAGGTCAAGTATGTTGGAGCTCTCTCCAAGGTGGTCTGGGATACGGGTAGGGTGCTGTACAAGCTGCTCTAGGTCATTAAGGATAGAAAAGATGTAGGCTTGTTCACCAGGTGGATCAGTGAAAGGAGAGGAGAGCCAAAGGTGGTGGTGAACATTGAAATCTCCTAGAACGGAGATTTCACAGAAAGGAGAAATGGATAGAATGTGTTCCATCGTAGAAGTAAGATAGTCGAAGAATTTTTGATAGTCAGTAGAATTAGGGGATAAGTAAACAGCACCGATATAATTAGTCAGAGAATGACAGGAAAGCCGAAGCCAGAGTGTAGAGAATTCAGAAGAATCGAGTTCAGGAACACAAGAGCAAGATAAATCGTTGCGTATATATACACAACAGCCACCTTTGGCTTTGAAATGAGTATAGAGAAAGTAGGAGGATACAGAAAAGGGTTTGCTGTCAGTTGCCTCAGACAGCTGAGTCTCAGTTAGAAAGAGAAGGTGAGGTGGGTGGTTACTGTCCCCCTTGAGCAAGGGGATGGGTGTGTGCGTGTGTGAAAGTCACAGCCTTGCCCTTAGATTGGACTACTGTATACGAGCTCTCAGCTCCCTTCCGGGAGGGTAAAAGCTGACGATCACGACCATCAAGTGATCCTGATCGACCCGGTGAATTACACACACACACACACACACACACACACACACACAACAGGTCAACTCTGGAACTGTCTCCCTCTGTCTGTATTTCCTACTTCCTATGATCTCCAGTCTTTCAAATGCAGTGTGTCCAGGCATCTCGAAATGAACGGATCTTGTATTTGCCTCTCTGTTATCTTGTTTTTTTTTCTTTTTTTTGGGAGGAATGGTTTGCGGGTCCTGGCCTTTTGATTCCTTCTTCCTTACATAAAAAAAAGATGTGTGTGTGTGTGTGTGTGTGTGTGTGTGTGTGTGTGCAGTCTCGTTAATTTCTTGCTACTTCATGTTAGAAATTTTTGCAAGCTGGATATACACATCTCGTGAGCTGATATTAAAAAAAAAGTAAAAATAAAACGACAAGGCAAGGAGGAGCACCCAGAAAGTACAACACCTATAACTGGTGTATAGGCTGCACAATTGACTTTGTTTTTCGACCCTGGCCTTTCACAGATTGTTTTAAAAATTGAATTCTTTCATTCTTGCTTAAATTCAGCCTTCTTTCATTCTTGCTTAAATTCAGCCTAAATCCAAAAACTGGATTACAACTCACTGAGCTCACCTTGGACTGTCACCTAGACCCTTGTCCTGCCGTTCATAAAGCAACTGGAAAATCCAATGTTGACTCCAACCATTCCGTCAAATTTAATCCAAATTAAATTAATACTGTTATTTTGCTTATACAAACACACTTATAGGTAGAACTTTGACTTCATATTATGGCCTCGACCTTTGATTAGTACCCTTTTATTATCCTTTCATTCTTAACTTACCCCTCAGTCATTCCACCAAGCTTGGCCTATATCGTACCAAATCGTTTAAGTTTACCTGTCTTGTGACCTGGACATTTGACTTTTACTCGTAGTGTGACGTTGCCCTTTGAATGATTGTTCTAAGAAAGGAATCCATGCTACCTTTACTTTCAACTCTTCCACCACGTCTGGTCTACTTCGGATCAGAATATTTTCAAGTTGACCTAGCATATGATCTTGACCCCTGATATTCTCATTTAACCATGGCCTTTGACTGATTGTTGTTCTTATATCGAATCCTTTAGTTCGTGCCTTATCCAGCATATTTTGCTTCAGTTAGACAAACACGACCTTGCCAGGTGACTTTCTCATTTGATCTATTGCTTTGAAAGTCAACAACAGTAACTCCTGGGAGGACCCTTATTCGTTCCACCAAATTTCATCCAAATCGGAAAAAAAAACTGTTAAAGTTTTATTGCTTAGACAGACAGACAGACACACACACACACACACACACACACACTACAAAATATATCTATATATATATATATATATATATATATATATATATATATATATATATATATATATATCACTTAACAGCGCGTTATTCACAAATATGGTGCTATCCACAAGGAAAGGAAAACACGAAATATCCCGAGCGCTTTCGTGTATTTACATCATAAGGAGTATAAATCAATAACGTGTAAATAATAGCATGCAAATAATATGGTTCAGAGAGTTAAATATGACTAAGGCAAGATTCTCCTGATCTTGACGAAGGAAAGAAATCAGGACAAAAGATTCGTGATGTAGCTATAACAAAATATTTTTTTAAAGTGACTATTATAACTTTATTATCAGTTAGTAATAGAAACTACTGATAATGCAAGTGAATAATTCATACGGAAAAAATGCTAAGTTGGCAATCCTGATATCCACTCCTTTTCAGTCCCTTGTACTCCACGCTTCCTTATCTTCCGTCCGCCCTTCACTCTTCTCCTCCTCCATCTCTCCACCCTTTTTTGGATATTTTCAATATAAACAATATTAATAATATCCAGGTATATCACTACTTGTACTACTGCAACTACTACCACAAACAACAACAACGACAACAACGACAACAACAACAACGACAACAACAACAACAATAATAATAATAATAATATCAGTAACAATGACATAATAATAATAATAATAATAATGATAATAATAATATATGGTAACAACAATGATAATACCGGTAATAGTGTTATGAATATTGCTATTGTTGTTGCTGTTGTAGTTCCTGCTGTTGCTGTTGTTTTGTTGTTATTTTCTGGTAGAGAGTTAGGATTAGGAGAGGAAATATGAAGACGGTACATCGTTTATAGGTTAATGCTATTCAGGAAGGAGCTTGTAATCTCTCTCTCTCTCTCTCTCTCTCTCTCTCTCTCTCTCTCTCTCTCTCTCTCTCTCTCTCTCTCTCAGTCTTCTTGGTTGCATGGCTTTTTTTTTTCTCTCTCTTTTTACACTTGGTTTGGATTGGATCATAACTGTTGGACGAGATTATTTCACTGACCTAAAAAGTACATTTTTGTCCCCTTCAAGCTGGTGATGTGATCTATTGTTTCATATTTACTTCCATCAGAGGCCTTTACTCAGTTTGTGGTACACCGCTTGTACTGGTTGGCTAAGTGAAGGCTACATCCTCTTCAGTTAGATAATAAAAGGCGAAGTGAGCTAAAATCAAGAATAGATTTTTTAAAAATCTCTATCTACCTCTTGCCATACACCTGCATTCCCGTTTCAAGATCTGACTTATTTGTAAAAGGTGGTAGTGTGTTTTGCTAGAGGATAAGTCATATCAGATCTTGGAACGGGGACTGTCTCTGGGTTCGGATGGCTCATGTGGAGTAGCTTAATACATCATCATTAAATTTCCGCCAAAAGAGAGACTGACACAAGCAAAACTATAAATCGAACATTTCAGGAGGCAAGAATTAACCCAGCTTTGTAGCAGCTTCATTAAAAACGACGAAGAAATATAAGTGCCAGGTTATCAAAATTCGTGCTTCATTTTGGGGAAAATAAAACGATGAGAGCAATGTATTCTCCCCTGTCATATTTTTGTTACGATGCTTTTCAATACTTCAGTAGTGTATAATGGTGTTTTGCCACACAGGTTCTCACATCAACAGAGGAAATTCACGGTTACTGAACACGTGCTCAGCGCAGCGAAGTTGTTAACAGTGAGAGATATCTGTTGGCAGACGATTTCCAGAAGTCCCCATTCACATCACCTTCATTCATATGCCTCTCCACACCATCCCTCTGCTTTATGCTGGATCTTTCCCTCTTTCCATCTCCACCTCACTGACATACATTTCTAGTCACACAACACCATAACATTATTGTTGTCATGTTTCATCACCACAGCAACGATAACAAAACATTAATATTTGTAGTAATAATAACACTCACAGTACCGTACAACAACAGCAGGATCTACAACCAGAAAAATAAATAATAACAGTTTAAAAGAACATTATCAGTATCCACCACCACCACCACAAAACCACCACCAACACCACCACCAACAACAATAACAGTATAATAACAACGACATCCACCTGTTACCTTACACTGAGCCAGGATCACCTCACCCAACCCTTCACCATTGACCCTCATTACTTACTAACCTCACAAACATAATATGCACCTCAACAACATCATCAACAATAATAGAATAAAACAACAACACACACACCTGTGTCCCTCACATACTGCATAACAGAACATAACTTCTGCGACATCATGTACAACTAACACCATAATAAGCAAGGACATCAGCAAGAACAGGAACAACACCAAGAACAACGATAGTATGTGCCACAACAACAAACAAAACAACAACAAAAATAAATGCCACCACAACAATTGTAAAAACAAAGATCTCTCACTCCACCATATTAACAACAAGAAAGACAACACAGTGAGCACATACCTCCACCGACGGGTGTTCCAGACAACTTACATCACCAACAGAATTTATGAAACTCTTCCTTGGTTCATGACCCCCCCCCCACACACACACACAAATATATATATATATATATATATATATATATATATATATATATATATATAGATAGATAGATAGATAGATAGATAGACAGATAGATAGATAGATAGATAGATGGATGGATAATTGTTGAAATCCATTGACAACTTTTTAAGATGTAAACAAACAAATAAAAAACAGTCCCCTACCGAGATTTGAACTTAGATCACCACAAAAATGTAAACATCTCGTTCTTGGCCCATGACCCACATATCTGCAAAAGTTCGCTAAAGTCCATCAGTAACTTCCTTAAATATCATGTGGACAGTCAAACAAAAGACCAACACGGGTCATACATTATCTCTTCCAACTTTTCATTGGCAGAGGTAACAAGAGCACGTTAAGAGCTCATATCACCACCAAGGCAGCGCTGTTCCTCTTTCATATTTTCCATGACCTTGGCCTTTCAAGTTTTTCACACAAAATTGGATGTTTTATTTCTCTGACAGTTCTTAATGATTTTTAATCCAAATTTGATGAATCTCCCTTCAATAGTTTTCCGCACTATACTTATCCGGTAGACAAACACTTAAGTAATGAAGCTAAAGATATAGCCCCCTTGGCGGAGGTGATAAATACACAATGACAACATCAACAACAACAGCTACAGCAAAAACAACAGTACCAGTAAGCGCATGACGAGCGAGCGAGCGTGAACAATTGTGAAAAATGCAGTAAAAAGCAGTATGGGATGAATGACACCAACAGCAATAACAACAACAATAGCAAAACAGATAAACCACAGTATATAACCTGACTAGAGTAAGTGCCGGTCATTCCAACGTCTCATATAACGAAAGTAGAGCTGCCGAGTCTGTTTTTACCGAATTTAATCGAGTTTTTAGTTCAGCATTTTCCATGGTTACCATAAAAAACGTTTCAGTATATAACGGCTAAGCGCGCTATTGCAAAACCTGGCACGTGTTTTCGACGACGTATAGGTATTCCGGGAGCTGGATGTGCATACAGTGAGGTGCCGTAGCATTTATCACATGCGCAAAGTTTTTCTGCTGCCGACTTGCCATGTCAATGAACTGCGTCGGTAAACGCTTGGCTATTGATCGAATAATAAATCCCAGAAATGAGCGATTACCCTTGCTGATTTCACCCCTTAAATACAGAGAAAAACTTTCATATAAAATTATGGACGTATTGGTACATTCAAATGGAATGCTAGGATTCCAAGGGGTTTCTGTGGTTTCTTGAGTAAATATATATCTAAAAACAAAATTTATTCAATGTACCTACTACTTGCTGAAAGAACCTCTTCTCTATTTCACATAGTAGAAAAGTTACTAGCCTCCGAAAACCAGCATGGTCGGGCCGTGTCGTGTTGGGCCGCTCATTTCTCAACTGAAGGTAATCATCTTTTCGCTACGCTTGCTCGCTCGTAATCACCTGGTAGTAAAAAGAAAAATGAAGACGCCATCACTGTGGTGAAGAAAATCATCACATGGCTTCACAGACATTAAGTGTTCACATTTTTTCATTCAGCTTGGAATTGATCTCTGCTACGTAAAGGGTTAAAATCGGTATTCACCGTCTCCCTCCACCTCTCTCTCTCTCTCTCTCTCTCTCTCTCTCTCTCTCTCTCCTTTATCTTGACAAACCACTCTCCATTATCCTTACAAACCATACTCTTTTATCCTTACCAACCACCCTAGTGATATGTTACACGGGAAAAGTTTTAGCGAGACGAGTCAACAGAAATTTTTAACATTCTTCTTTTGCTATGCTAGGCGGTTTTATTTGGCTAAGGGATGAGCATCCGCTAAGGATTTAACCTTTTCGACGACGATAGACAATTCCCGATAATAATTATATAAATAAATAATGAGATAGAGATTAAAAATAAAATAGTCTTTCTCAACCTTACCCAGTTATTTCACATCCCTCCTGTGTTTCTTTAATCGTGTATATTCCTCCCTTCCTTCATGATTCTTTCCTTCCCCTTCTCTCATCAAAGATTCACAACATTGTTTTAGAAATAACTGTTCTTGCTTTACATACTTGTCTGATTTTTTGTTCTATGATATATTCAGTAAATATGAAATAGTTCAGACTTATGTTCTAATCAGTAAAAGCCAAACATGCAATCACTGGGGACAATTGACAATGTAATTATGCAATGCACACAGTGCTACTAGATTATGTGGCCTACAGAGCTACATTTGTTCTACCGAGATATTTACACTATGGTAGGCAGTCTATTTAACGTCCGCTTAATACCAGGCGGCAAGGGGAAGCTCAGATTAGGTGACTGTTAGACTTGGATTAAGTAGGCGTAGGCTAATTTACCTTACCTAATCATAGGTTAGCTGAGATTAGGTTAAGCTAAGTTACGTTCGCCTAGGTTAAGTTAGCTTAGCTTAGGCCAGCTGAAATTAAGTTTGTTTGCGACAGGTTAGGCTAACTTAGCTTATCGTAGGCTAGAGTAGCTTAGGTCAGGTTACATTACCCTAGTCATACGTAAATATAACTAACTGACATCTACCAAACAGATGTATGTACCAGTAGACACCATTGTGGAACAGAAACGAGTAAGCCACACACTATTCTATATAAATCCTAGCAGAGTGCATGCTATAATAGCAAGAGACACACTCAACAGTTCGTTCTGTGTGTTTTACCTTTGCACATGCATTCGCTTATCTTCTCTCCTCTTTCAATATTCGTTCATCCCTTTCTCCCGTAATCCTTTCTTACCCTCATTTCCTTCGTCACTCTCTTCCTTCATCCTCTCCATTTCACCTCACCAGCTTTATCCCTATACTTATACACTTCTAATGGCGTTTTTAATTCTCTCCTCTCCCTTCCCTACCATCCTCATTCATTCCGTCACTCTCCATCTTTTCTCACTACTTCACTCTCCTTGCTTGTTACGCTGATCCTCACACCTACATACTTAAACTTCTTATTTTTTTCAAATATTCCCATAATTTTCCTTCCCCTTTCCCTTTCTCCTTCTGCGCAATACTCTCTCTCTCTCTCTCTCTCTCTCTCTCTCTCTCTCTCTCTCTCTCTCTCTCTTTTCCCTTAGTTCATTCTCCATTGTTCTCTTTTCCCTCACTCCTTTCTTTTCCCTTTTCTCCCTCCCTTCCTTCTTTCCCTTTCCTTTTTCCTCGTTTCTGCCTTCCCTCTTTCACTGTTCTCCTCACTTCTTTTCTTCTTCTTCCTCCTACGCTGTCCTTCTTTCCTCTTTGCCCTCCTTACTTTTTCTCCCCTCTTTCAATCCTTCTTTCCTTCCTTCTTCCTTCACTCCTTAACTACTTTTCCTGCACCTCAAGTCCTCAAGATTTGTTCTGCCTGACTTTTTTGCCACTACCCTCTACATATCCATTTCTGTTTCTGTGTTAATGCGTCTATCAATTTCTCAACCACACGCAATTACTTCTCAAGCCTCTTGTGTTTCTTTACTCCTGTATTTTCCTCCCTCCCTCCTTAATTCTTATTCTCCTTCTTCCCTACTCACCGAAGATTAACAGTATTATTTTAGGAATACTCTTTCTTGTCTTAAAATTTTCTTGGATTTGGTCTAAAGTAGATTCAGTATGTACGGTGATACACACACACACACATATATATATATATATATATATATATATATATATATATATATATATATATATATATATATATACGGGTGATCCAATTCCATAGGAGAAAAATTAAACGCTGTCACAGCTGTTCTCCACAAGTGTGGTATTTATCAATGAAGTGTGTAAACAATGTGTGCAAAATTTTACCAAGATTCGTGAACACTTAGAGGTCACCCCAGTACACTCTCAATTATCCATCGACTCAGTTCCCTTTCCATTGCATTTTGTGTCAAATTCTAACTAGTATTTATAAACATACCTTTTTATGTACTTACATTAACTGATTTGTATGTTCTTTTACACCTTTTATTTTTATTTCTCCACCAGGCCCAATGGTTCGAAAGAGATCAAACCCAGAAGTGTGGCTACTTGGAAAGTCAACTGAAAGTCCATCTACGTAAAGGTTCCCTATATGCTTGGAAGCCCTCCTAGTGTAATACCACCACATCTGTCAAGAACAAACCATCTCAGCAAGAATGTTGATGTTACCAACATTTTCAAGCCCGTAGAAGTCACCGGGCCACTGGATCGCACTAATCTTTCAAACAGGAGTGCTGCTGTTGTAACTGGAGCTGTAGTACAAACCTTCAGAAATGAGCTGTCTGGGATGACACGCTTGCTACAGGGAGAGTGGGCGGGAACAAGCAGCCTGAAAAGACAGGAAGCCATTTTCTCTGGAAGATCCAGTCCTTCTCCATTGGGATGGGACATTGAAAGGAAAAAGACTAATGTGGATCGGATACCAATTCTCATCACATTCAATGGACATGAAAAGTTGCTCGGTGTCCCAATATGGATAGGGGAACTGGAGATACACAATTCCAGGCGTGCGTTCAAACTGCAAGACTATGGAACTTGGAGCAGCAGATCAGAGGCATGGCTTTTGACACGACAGCTTCCAAAACTGGCTTACATCAGGAAGCCTGTGTCAAGATTGAAGAAGCTTTGGGGAGAGGGCTTTTTTGGATTGCCTGTCGGCATCACAGACTTGAAGTCATAATTTCCCATGTATGTGCTTCAATCTTTGGTACAAGAGGAGACCCTGAAACAGGTATCTTCAATCTGTTCCAAAAGGAGTGGCCATCTCTCTTGCAAGATGAATTTGTCCCAGCATCAGACCGCTTGTTTAAGGATCCTCAACTCCAAAATATGAAAAAAGAAATGTTCACCTACTTACATTATGCCATTCAGACAAGCCTACTTCGTGACGATTATATGGAGCTCCTTCAGCTGTCTCTGCTCTTCTGGGGAGGACAAACTGACGCTCAGCTCTCCATCTGAGCTCTAGGTTTCATGAACCAAGGTAGGTGGATGGCAAAGGGAATTAAGTTCACTAAGAGTTTTCCTGTTTCGGCGACATTCAAGCTAACGGCGCGTGAGGAGCAAAAAGTGAAAAAGCTGGCTCTGTTTGGCAGTCTGGCGTATGTGAAGTACCGGAATGAAGCGTTTATCGGTGTGAGAACTTCACTAAGTGATCATCATATTGTGGAGAGATGTTCCCACCAAGCAGCTGGCCAGGCGGCCAAAACAGCCTTTAGCCGCCACCTGTCGGTGTATTTCGTTGGCCGGGCATGATAACAGGATTGATATTAACACAAAAAGAAGACTGGCTGAAAACCTCCAGTGCCCCCACAGTTATGACTACCCTGGGCGCCTCAACATCCCGGCTGCTGGTATTGGAAAAAATGAGGCAAACTTCATTATGAAGCTTTTTGACGCACTGAAGATTGGGGGTAAAGAACAGGCGTGCCAGTTTCTCCAGAAGAATTCACAGGAATGTCCACATGACGAACACCACCGGGAATTTGAAGAGCTTGCCTTAAAGATGAAAGTTGTCAATGATGCTGCTGAGCGAGGTATTGCTCTGATCCAGCGTTACAGTGACACAGTGACAAGGAATGAGGACCAGAAACATTACCTTCTACAACTCGTGGCCAATCAACGAGAAAAGATGCCACCTCCAGCCAAGGCAAAACAGAATAAGAAATAATGAATTTCATTACATTTGCCTTTTCCCTTTTTCTATTACAAGACATTTGTATTGTTAAATGATTTGAGGTTCAAAAATAAATTTACCAATTTTGTTGTCGAGAAGGAAGTTGGTAATTTCAGCATATCCCAAAGAATACAAAAAAGTGACAAGTGGGGCGACTCCTTAATATTCACCAAATGACACGAAACTACATTGATATTGTATATAGCGAAAGACATGAAATAAACCTTGTGGAGAGATATTTTTTAATGTGTGATCTCTTTGGACCATTTTATTATATCTATCCATCTATCTGTCTATCTATCTGTCTGTCATATCTATCAATCTGTTTATATATATATATATATATATATATATATATATATAAATATATATATATATATATATATATATATATATATATATATATATATATATATATATATATGATATATATATATATATATATATATATATATATATATGTCACAAAAGACTTTGTATAAACTTGTAGAGAAGTTTTGTTGTTTAGTTGTCACTCTCGATTTCTTGTAGTAGGAATTAAAGATGAATACAGTGAGTTGATCCTAATTCATTAACTTCAGAGAAAATCTAAGTTGAGCAGGGTATGTCTGACAGAGATAATATAATAAGTAAGTCTAATTGGGCCCCTCTTTCTTGTTCACTCTCTCCACTACCTGTCGGTTCTAATGCTAGCCTCCTTCTGAGCTCTGCTTCCTAAATTCTGGTGTAGCAGGGGTCGTGTCACGTGTGTTTCACTGTGGTTGGAAAGTTCCAGAAACCTGTGTGTGAGTATGTGTGTATGTCAGTAGGCTTTGTTCGCATGCTATCTCGCTGATACACTACCTACATCATCCCCTGACTTTGCTACTTCCTGTGTATAGTCAACATTTCCTCAGTTAAATTGCAAGATCATTTCCCTTTCCCAGGCTTGCATGGAGCTGTCTATCTACCTATTTATCTATCTATCTATTATGATTTGTAATTATAATATGGACTCATAACATTGCTCGGCCAAGCCGCTGAAGGTCCTCCGACAGCAATCATCATTGACATATGCTAATCTATTAGTACATAATATTGATTATAATATTGTTTACATATAATCTTCATAGTAAATTGCAATGATCCCGTAATATTACACTTTAAACAAGTTGTATACATATTTGAATAAATGCAATGGTTGTTGTATGACATTTTGTAAAATGTGTATGTATAACAGTCTATCTATCTATCTATCTATAGCCCGACGCCCTAATCCCGCAAAGGGTGGCCGCAGACAAAACGCCTCCAAGTCACTCTGTCACCCACCATTTGACTACTCTCCCCCCAGCTCACCCCCCCCTCCCTCATATACCTCTCAACTCCATCCCTCCACCTCATCCTCGGTCTACCCCTCCCTCTCCCTCCCTCCACCTCACCTACATACACCCTCTTAGTCAGTCTTTCTTTCTCCACTCTCTCCACATGTCCAAACCACGTCAGTGTATTTCTCCTAATCTTTTCAACCACATCCACATCTACCCCACAACGTTCCTTCACTTCTTCATTCAACCTGTCCCTCCACGTCACTCCACATGCTCCTCTCAAGTAACTCATTTCCACTGCTCTCACTCTTGACTTGTTCCCCTCTTGCAAGGTCCACGCCTCGCTTCCATACGTCAGGGTAGGGATCACAATACCATCATGCAGTGACTTCTTAACTTCCATACTCACCTCCCTATTTCTCATCACTGCTTTCAGTGTACCAACAACCTTTCTTCCCTGCTGTACCCTTTCACGTACTTCATCCCCCAATGTTCCATCCTTACTCATCACACTACCCAAGTACTTGAATGCACTCACATTCTCCATATCCTAACCATCCAACCTCACTGCACACTCTGTGACTTCATTCCTCTCAAACACCATAATTTTACTTTTGTTTACATCAACTTTCAGCTTCCTCCTCCTACACACTGTCCCAAATTCATTCACCAAACCTTGCAACTCCCATTCATCTTCACTCAACAATACTGTATCATCAGCAAACAGCAACACCGGAAGCTTCCAAATCTCACCCTTATTCATTAGGGCCACCCTCACATCCACTGCCCTACCTTGCACCTCCTTTACAACCCCATCCATGGAGACATCACACATATAATTGTGCAATGGTAATACTGCTAGGTTATTACATTACATATTGAGTTATCCCTTTAGTAATGTCTAATATTTCACCTTATTTGTAAGATGATTTTTGGTAATACAGAATTGTGGTATAATTATATGGCTTATAATATTGTAGTAACATTGTGGTAATACATAATTGTAACATTGTGAATTGTTACATAATTATATTGTAATTGTTACACTGTAGTAACATTGTAGTAATACATAATTGTAACATTTTATGAATTGTTACATAATATTGTGGTAATGCATAATTGTGTTGACCTTATAATTGTAGTTACAGTTTGTTAATGCAATTGTTACATAATTGTGTTGGCCTTATAATTGTAGTTAAAGTTACATAAAAGTTACATCTTGTTAATGCAACTGTTACATAATTGTTACATATTGTTTGTCATTACATAATTGTAGTTAAAGTTACATAAAAGTTACATCTTGTTAATGCAACTGTTACATAATTGTTACATATTGTTTGTAGTTACATAATTGTAGCAAGTGTAACATAATGCAATCGTTTGTCGTTACATAAATGTTGCATATCGTTGGTAGTTACATAATTGTAGTTAAAGTTACATAAAAGTTACATCTTGTTAATACAACTGTTACATAATTGTTACATATTGTTTGTAGTTACATAATTGTAGTTAAAGTTACATAAAAGTTACATCTTGTTAATACAACTGTTACATAATTGTTACATATTGTTTGTAGTTACATAATTGCAGTTAAAGTTACATAAAAGTTACATCTTGTTAATACAACTGTTACATAATTGTTACATATTGTTTGTAGTTACATAATTGCAGTTAAAGTTACATAAAAGTTACATCTTGTTAATGCAACTGTTACATAAATGTTACATATTGTTTGTAGTTACATAATTGTAGTTAAAGTTACATAAAAGTTACATCTTGTTAATGCAACTGTTACATAATTGTTACATATTGTTTGTAGTTACATGATTGTAGCAAGTGTAACATAATGCAATCGTTTGTCGTTACATAATTGTTACATATCGTTTGTAGTTACATAATTGTAATAATTGCAGTCCTGACATTGAATCCGGTCATGCTGCGGTCGATGAAATGATGTGCCATGCCACTAGCTTGTGGAGACAACAATTTGCTTTTTGTTTGTAGTTTATGTGGTATTTTGGCATTTGTAGTAACACTTACACTTATTTTCATTTGTTTGTAATGTGATCTTACTCTATTTCTTTTTCTTTCTTCCTTTCTTTCTTTTTTTTTTTTTTTTTTTGTATGTATTGATTTTCTATAGTTTGTTTTTCTTTCTTTTGTCTACGTTTTTTCGGTGTTGCTCGAGGTTGCATAATTGCTGGCTAATTTCCTTGGGATCCTTTTTTAAGGTTTAGTTTATATTGCACAGATATTACTGAAAATGATATTATATAGTCCCATATTTTGTTATATACAGTATTAACTATTTACACTGACTTGTTCTTCACTTGTACCTATCGTGGGCAATATGTGTCAGCACTGTGTGGAAATCATTGTCTTCACGATTGTGTTGAGGATGTTCATTCTTGCTAACGTCATTTGTGTTGGCCATTTCTTTTTTTTCTTGTAACTTAATTTATCTGTTTCCACTAGGTAGCTTTAATTAATGTTTAATATAATTCTTTTAATCGCTCACTGAGTAACTGTGATGGTATATTTTCTTTATCACTTTGTAGATGTAATAATGTATAGCTGTATGTATGAAACACGTATTGTATGTAGGTATAAATGGTAACACTCGTTGGTAGTAAATAAATGCTATAGTAAATGAATATATACAGTGTAGAATATTTATTTTTGGTGCAAGTATTTTATGATTGAATTATGAAGATAACTGAAGTAGCTATATGTATTTAAGTTGTAATTATACAGCAGGTTTTATATGTTTGTGCAGAAGTTTTTTGTCTATCACTGTGTATTGTATAAATGAAGTAACTAGGTAACTCACTAATTTTTACCGTGGTGGAAATGGTGTGAGTGGTGTTGCACGTGGTGATAGCGTTGTTCTTCACGGGTTGATTGACGTGTTGTGGGGTGTCAAACACGTTGATACGTATGGTGACGTCGACTTCCCACACTGGTAGCTGTGGTGAGTAAATGAGTAGCGATGAGTAACTTCAGTGAAGATAAGTAAGATGAGTTGTGAATATGGGCTTGGTATTTGCTTCGTCGTCTTGACCTCTCGACTCCTGCGTCAGCGGTGGAGGTTGGGTGGATGTAGCAGAGAGAGGAGGGTGAGGTCTGGTGGTTGTGAGTTGTGAGTCGTATCTCACTCTTCGTTTGTTTGTTTTGTTTTTTCTTTCTTGATGTATTCTCGGTCCCTTTTTCTTGTGATTTACTCGTTGTGGGATGAAGACTGCCACTACTTGTAGGTGCGTGTAGAAGATTATACAGACGACTCGTAGAGTTGTTACTTGTAGTTGATTGTAGATGGTTGTAGTTCGTTGGTTCGTTGTAGAAATTGCAAGATTGTTTGTATCAGTACTTTGTTAAACTACTGGCAAGGCGTCGTGTGATCACTTCTACATCAGCGTGATGATCGTGGAGACGGAGGGGGGGTTAGAGAGAACTGTCAGGAGCTGGTTGTGAGTTGTTGGTTGTGAGAGGTATTTTTTGTTTTCAATCTTGATATTTTGTAGGAATTCACTGTAGAGTCGTAGACGAGGTTCTTACGTTCTCTGCCGCCATATCTCACAAAAGACTTTGTAGTAACTTGTAGTGATGTTTTGTAGATTAGTTATATATATATTGAACTTGTGGACGAGCGGTTGTTATAAGTGAGTAGATTTGTAAGTAGATAATCTTGGTTCCCATTTGTCATGCAATGACAGGAGAGGTAAAGAATAGTATGGGACTATTTTTATTAGTCTTGGAAATATTAACAAAGTCTCTCACACACGAGTGAAGTTAAGTAGAGTCCCGCGAGCTACCTCCCTGTCTCTCTCTCTCTCTCTCTCTCTACCATGTTGCTAAGCTCGTTCTCCCTACTACTTGCCGGTTCTATGGCCTGTCTCCTTCTCATCATCTGACTTCCTGCTTCTATCTGTCTATTTATCTATCTGTCTATTATGATTTATAATTATAATATGGACTCATAACATATATATATATATATATATATATATATATATATATATATATATATATATATATATATATATATATATATATATATATTGAGCCGGTGAAGGTTTATATTCAAGGGGTGGTTGGGGTTGATTGCTCATGTAATGCCACTCAGGGATGAGTGAGGCTGGTCACTCCCATCTTAAATGTCAGGACCAACTGCCTAGCCCCGGGCTCCTATGCTCCTCATGGGGCAATGTAGGATTGGATGATGGATGGATGGATGGATATATATATATATATATAAAGAGAGAGAGAGAGAGAGAGAGAGAGAGAGAGAGAGAGAGAGAGAGAGAGAGAGAGAGAGGGAGAGAGAGAGATATGGGGCAGGCGGTGGCTCCATCGGTAAAGAGGAGGCCTGCAATCCTACCGGACCCAGATTCAAATCCCCGCCGGGGCAGGGAACAGACTTTACTGACCAACCAGAAGACCTGCTGACATGTCGTAAGAATACCCCCTGCTCATACCATTACACCAGTCTTGTATGAGACAGTCCCAGCATGTATTCAGTATAGACGGTGGGTGTTAGCGTCGAAGTGGTGACATGAAGAGGTGTATGGTATGTAGGAGGAATACTGGGCCTTGGGAGCAGCCTGTGAAGCCTTTCTATCACTGACTGACATGTGATTTTGAGCCTTTCCATTGTGTCAGGTAATGTGCACATCCGTTTCTGTAACTTTCCATAGAGTAGTTGTTGCCGTTATAGCTTACCTTCTCGTGTCTGTTCATTACCTTCTCGTGTCCGTTCATTACCTTCTCGTGTATGTTCATTACCTTCTTGTGTCTGTCCATGTTAGTTTCGGCCTCGTTAATGAGTTTCAATAATGCTTTTCATGCTTCTGTGAGTTTGTATATAAAGACCGGGGTGCCTGTTACCAAGTTGACCCAGTGACTGAGGTTGAGGTTAGACTGGTGTGTAGGTGTGCTCTTTTCTGGGAAATTTTGTATATAGAGTAGCAGTGCAGTATATCTGCCACACGTGTTAATGTTAGTTAAGAGTGTCAGCACATGCTCTTAATAGGTTATACTTATCGCTATTGCAACTGTTTATAAGAACTGCCAGTTGAGAGTCATCCAACTGTTCTTGCTAATGTCATCCATTTTATTCGTGTTATGAGTCTCAATCGTTAGTTTTATAGTCTTTACTGTGCCTCCAGCGGTTTTACAAGCCAGGGGCTAGTTTCAGTGTTCTGGTTTACCTTTATTATTGTTTGGAACTTTAGGATAATTTCTGCAAGTTTTAGATTGACAATCCTTTCGAGCCAGTTTGATTTTGTTCCCTTGTAGCTTTAAGTTAGTGTAAAGTAAGTTAAGTTTTAATTGCTCATTCATTCGTCCTTTTTGGTCACTGCTAATTGGTATAAACTTTATCACTGTTTCCCCCTTTTGACCTTACAACTTGGTTTGGCTAGCCCCTCTCCCCCCCCGCCTTTGTATTCTAAAATTCCCGTTGCGCACTTTGAGTTAATCTTCAGACAGCCAGACAGACATTTAGCTCCACCTCGTCGTCACAATATACATACATAAGGCTTGGAGGATACAGCCGCAGAAGAACTTGATATTGTTGACTTGTTGCTGACTTAATGTTACTTCCTTTTTCAGGCAGATAGTGTAGAATAATATTTCCTTTCCCTCATTTTTGTGACATTCCATAACAGTTTTTCTATGCTGCATGGTGGGCCTTCTCACTATTTACTGCCGACTTCATCTGGAGGGTTTGGTGGGTGGGGGACAGCCTTCCTATTTTTCTATCCTAGTCTCTAACTGAGAGAATAATTTTGTTAGTTATAACCTTCCCCATACCAAACAATCACGAAAGGACCAACATGTCTATTGCTGTTTGCGATATTTACCGCACTGGAGGCGATTTCCCAGGTTCCTACCTACCTTCCTCCTCTTTCTTGTCGCTCTCCCACTCCCTTCCTCCCTTACATTCCTCCTCCACTTTTTTTCCCCCTCTTACTCTTCTCCAGTCTCCTTCTCATTTTCCTCCTTATCCCTTGTCTAGATTCCTTCTGATTTCTCTTTATTTGTTCTTTCTATTCTCTTCTTCCCTCCCCGCCATCTCTTACAGCTTTCCCTTCTGTCTGATTCCCCTCTTCCTTCCTTCTCCATCTTTCGTTCTCTTTTCTTTCAAACCAAATTCTCTTTCTCCTTCATCCCTCCCCTGTTCCGCTTCCTTTTCCTTCCTGCTTCTTTGCTTCACATTATTTTTTTCTTAATTCGCTTCTCTCCTTCCTGTATTGATCTCTCTCTCTCTCTCTCTCTCTTGGTTATATGTAACGATATATGACCTTTATTTTTCCCTTTACCCTAAGAATATTTCCTAAGGGAATAAATTCTCCTAGTATCAAGTAATATACAGTAGAAAATTATTACTGTATGGAGTATTATATTACAAACTCTTTAATATCTGAGGACAACTTATTTTTTTTATACTCTGGCTAAAGCCAAGATATTTCTTTTACTACTTGGAAAACTCGAGAGATTGGAGGGCTAAGGAAGAGAAGCACGGGGCAGTAAGTCGCAAATACTAACAAACACTAGGAACTTATGGCCGTGTTTGCCGCCGTAATAGCCTCTTCGATATTAATACCGCCTCATTTTACACTGCACTCCATGTTGAGGCGTAAGTTACAATCGGACCACAGTTACTCCCGACTTTCCTTGTAAATTCAGCCACCTGACTCAAGCCACTCCCTTTTTCAATCTCTCTAGATCTGTATAAAAAAAAAAAATAATAAGTTCCATTGTTCCAACTTTCATTCCAGACTGTCCATCTAATTTTTTTTTTTATAAATAACAGAACGGAGGAAGGAAAAACAAATGGAAAAAAAAAAATAATCCATACACCAGATTACTGGTGTCCTCTGTTCATAAAATATCTGTAACAGTTAGACTTGAACAGTTGTGGGTTGAAATTTGGAGGAAAACAACTCTGGGGAAGCGAGTTCCAGAGAGATGCAGTTCGGGGAATGAAAGAATTCTGATAGGCAGAAGTTCTGCAATATGGTTGAGTGACATTCCAGTCATGAGCGCTACCAGATGCCCGTGTAGCAAGAGGGAAGGCATGGAGAGGTGGCACCATGGACGCAACTTCGTCTGAGCATTTGCCAAAGAAATATCTGTAAAATAATGCAAGGGAGGCAACATTCCTTCTTACTTGCAGGGGAGGTTGTTTATATGTAATGGCAGGGTTGTTAATGATTCTAACAGCTTTATTCTGAATTTTGTCTAGTTGTCTTAATGCAACCTCTCCACAACCATTCCACAAGGGTGAGCAATATTCAAGCTGAGAGCGCACATGACTCTTATGAATTATAGCTAACTGCTCATCAGCGAAGAAGTTACGGACTCTGTACAATAATCCAAGTTTCTTTGAGGCGGTTTTAGCAAGTGATCTGACATGAGAGGTCCAGCTGAGAGTGACAGATAAGAGATCATTAATATGAACCAGAAATAGGGTTGGCGCCAGAACTGATCCCTGTGGCACGCCGGCGTTAATTGAGTGGAAATTCGAATATACATCATCTACTTTTACTCTTATTTTCCTGTCACTAAGATAAGAAGAAATCAAAGGAACAAAAGACGTTAGTCCATAGCAAGGGAGTTTGGACAGCAGGGAACGTTGCCATACTCAGTCGAAAGCTTTAGAGATATCAAGAGCTACTGCATGAGTTTCTCCAAAAAGATCAATTGATTGATGGATGGTATGAGTTAAGAGATTGAGTATGTCAATGGTGGATCTTTCGTGGCGAAAACCGTATTGTCTATCACTAATTAAGTTGTTGGATTCAAGATGTTTAACAATATGCTTATTAATTAAAGTTTCAAATACCTTACCAAGAGAAGATGTGACAGCTATTGGTCTGTAATTGGAGGGGTCAGACGAACTTCCTTTCTTCGGAACTGGGTGGATATTGGCTTCTTTCCATGAATTTGCCATGGAATAGTTTCCATTACAGCATTTTGAGAGCTCATTTCAGGTTTTTTAGTTCGCCCTTCTCTCATTGGAGCAATAGAGCACTGGATTTACTGTATAATTAACAGCATCCATTCCAGGCGTTTTAGCTCTCTAATCTCTCATGGATGCAATATAGAACTGGATTTACCACATAAGTAACGGCATCTATTCCAGCTACCTGACCGAACCCCAGCTTTCCAAAATCTACATCACACTCAAATTTATGCCGGTCCTAGCCCCAGGTTTCCAAAATCTACATTTATACTCAAATTCATGCCATTCCAGGATTGCACATACCTCATTTAGTTCTTCCAGAGTCGATTCCTGTCTTTTAAGGGTTCAGTCTAGTCCTCCGACATTTATTCCCATTACCTGTCGCTCTGTGCCAGATCCTTTTTTGTCCTTACACGCTGCAGGTACTTTTGGGTACTTACTTAGATTAGCAACAGAATATTTTGTCCAAATGAGAAAGGTCCTGCATTCAGGTACTTTAAAGACTATCTCGAGTAATCTTTTCTGTGCAGTTGGTATATATATGAATTTTATTTAGGCAAACACAAGACGATTTTATCAAGCTGAGAGAATAACAGTCCTAAATTTCAACCATCTCACCCACTTCCCTCTTCCATATATGTCTTGAAGCTATTCCAGCCATTCCACTATTAACAATTTCCATTCCAGCCACGATCTATCAATGCCATTTTTTCTTTCAGTCTTTCCAACACTTTCCACTTAACTGTTCAGCCTTTTCCAGTTACATTTACAACTTATGTTCCAGAATTATTATGTTGGCAGAATTACTACTAAGCTGTACTCACCGTGGAGGCAGTTAGGTGATTTAGGGTCTCACTCGTTCTGAAGCTGCTGTATCTCCTCAGTAGGTAATTTTTCCAAGGGTGAGCATAATTCTTGAATCCCATGACTTATTCAGAATTTTGCTTTTGCCGTTTCCAGACGATCATTCCCACCTCAGGGTAGACTTTGATCGAAACGGGGCTTTTACATATGTTCTCAGTTGACTCGTAGACAGTTTGAGGTCTTTTCCAAAGCTAAACAAAACTGTGTAATGGTAGGAGAAAAAAAAAAAAACTTCGCCGGACTGAAGAATGGAATACGAAAAGATGCTGTTTTAACTGAATGGAAGCCAAGTAGTCAAGTGGTCCAAAACTTCGCTACTGACTCTTACACTGCACTGGACTTAATTAGATGGTTATATTATTCTGATGAAAGCATACGATTGCGTTCTTCTGAGAGAAATCTTTGAGGTTCTAGAGTTACATACTATCCTTCACAAACCTGTTCACTATTAACACCATATGATTGAAATTCCTTCAACTACTAACACCAGACAATGTAAGCTCCTCCATACTAATACCAAACGATGCCAGCCCTTCCATTACTAACATTGGAGGATGTAAGCCACTCCATTACTAACCCCAGACATTATAAGCCCTTCATTATTAATGACAGACGATTTAAATATTTTTCATTAACATCAGACAAATAACACTGCATCACAAATAACGCCAAACTTTTAAAACCTCTTTTTTTTTTTTACTAACCAAAGACGAATTAATTCATTTATCCACTAACACCAGACGATTTATTAAAACCTTTCATTGTTAACATCAGTTGGTTTCATTCAGCCGAGGCAATCCCAAGACACAGAGGATTAGGGGACGCCAGTAATCTGGTGGATGGATTATTTTTTTATTTGTTTTTCCTTCCTCTGTTGTCATAACAAAAAAAGTAAAAGAAAAAGAGTAACATGCAAGTCACTAACTCAAAAAAGTCTCTAAATTATTTCAGGCCACACCAGGAGCCAGTATTCAATCCAGAGAGGGCTTAGCTGGTCCTCAGGCGATCGTTTCAGATGCTTCAAGGTCATTCCAGTCATTTGGGATAATGCAACAACTCAAGCCGTTTCACAAGCTCAAGGAGTCGTTCCATATTTCTCAGGGCCTCATCGATCAACGGGGTGGCTCTGTAAACATTTAGCTTTCTTGGCATTCTGTAGTTGGGAGGATATTGGGAATGAGAAGGTGGGACAAGATATGGGAGCATACGAAGGAGGATGGTGGTGTGTCATGGCAAGAAGGGTCGTTGCCAAGTAGGGACAGATTTGCCTTAATGTTCTTGTATATCAAAACCAACTCACAGGATGCACCGTCGTGCCGTAGAAAGATAAAGAGACAGGTATAGTAGTGTTCCCCTGAACTTGCCTCTGTCCTAGCTAAATTATTCAGACTATGCATACGTACTTCTTTATTCCCAAATTCATGGAAAGAAGCCAATATCCACCCAGTTCCAAAGAAAGGAAGTTCGTCTGACCCCTCCAATTACAGACCAATAGCTGTCACAACTTTTCTTGGTAAGGTATTTGAAACTTTAATTAATAAGCACATTGTTAAACATCTTGAATCCAACAACTTAATTAGTGATAGACAATATGGTTTTCGCCACGAAAGATCCACCATTGACATACTCAATCTCTTAACTCATACCATCCATCCATCAATTGATCTTTTTGGAGAAACTCATGCAGTAGTTCTTGATATCTCTAAAGCTTTCGACAGAGTATGGCACCGTTCCCTGCTGTCCAAACTCCCTTGCTATGGACTAACGTCTTTTGTTCCTTTGGTTTCTTCATATCTTAGTGCCAGAAAAATAAGAGTAAAAGTAGATGATGTACATTCCAATTTCCACTCAATGAATGCCGGCGTGCCACAGGGATCAGTTCTGGCACCAACCCTATTCAGTGTTCATATTAATGATCTCTTATCTGTCACCCACAATCTCATTCACTCATATGCAGATGACTCAACACTACATAGTTCATTCACACTCAGACATCCATTTACAAAGTCTAATATCTCTACCTCTCAACTCAGTACAGCCATCTCCATAAATCAAGATCTATCTACAATCAGTAAATTAGGACAACACAACCTTGTCTCTTTTAATGCTATTAAAACTAAATAAATACAGTTTACTAATAGACAGATATTGCCAGATTCGTACATTAGCTTCAGTGCTACTAATATTCCCATCTCCAAAAGCATTGAAATTCTTGGTGTCTCACTCAACAGTGCCCTCAGCTAGACCTCTTATGTCAGATCACTTGCTAAAACCGCCTCAAAGAAACTTGGATTATTGTGCAGAGTTCGTAACTTCTTCGCCGATGAGCAGTTAGCTATAATTTATAAGAGTCATGTGCGCTCTCAGCTTGAATATTGCTCACCCTTGTGGAATGGTTGTGGAGAGGTTGCATTAAGACAACTAGACAAAATTCAGAATAAAGCTGTTAGAATCATTAAAACCCCTGCCATTACATATAAACTACCTCCCCTGCAAGTAAGAAGGAATGTTGCCTCCCTTGCATTATTTTACAGATATTTTTTTGACAAATGCTCAGACGAAGTTGCGTCCATGGTGCCACCTCTCCATGCCTTCCCTCGTGCTACACGGGCATCTGGTAGCGCTCATGACTGGAATGTCACTCAGCCATATTGTAGAACTTCTGCCTATCAGAATTCTTTCATTCCCTGAACTGCATCTCTCTGGAACTCGCTTCCCCAGAGTTGTTTCCCTCCAAATTTCAACCCACAACTGTTCAAGTCTGACTGTTACAGATATTTTATGAACAGAGGACACCAGTAATCTGGTGTATGGATTATTTTTTTTTACTCATTTGTTTTTCCTTCCTCCGTTCTGTTATTTATTTAAAAAAAAAAAAAAAACGAAGTGGAGTGACAGGAATCCGTGAAAGTGGGTTGTGTGCTTTTATTTATGTGTTTATCTCTGGACGTTTGGGAGGAAGTCGCCACGTAAATAAAGAAGTGGCCTGCTCATTCAAAGAGTTCGAATACTGCGTGGGGCACGGACCAATGTAATTATTCATAGTTTGTTAAAGCAGACTTTATATATTAATCCACCTTAAGAGTCACCAACACGTCGTAAAAACACCCACACTAACACAAAAAGATCGGTCCTGTATGAGATAGACCCTGCTTAACTTATATTCAGTATGGACGGTTGGTGCTAGCACCGAAGTGGTAACATGTAAGGGTGTATGGTACGTGGGAGGACCGCTGAGCCTCAGGGAATGGGTTCCTAAGTCAAGGCCAAGAGTCAGACAGAAAAAAATAAAATAATTTCCCGAGGATTGCCTGCCCACCTATACTGTTCGCGTTAGCTTGATTCTCCTGTGCCCCGCCCCCTTGGCCCCGCCCACTCACCCGTCGCCCCGAGTAGGAGTTCTGAGCCAGTCTTGCTGAGCCAGCGTAAGGCGAACATGTCAGGCGTTCTAGCTAATCGAAGCAACATAACTTTTACTTAACCCCTTAACAGCAATGGTATCTTTTCCATTTAACTAGGAAATATGTTTTGTAGTAAAGGATGTGGGAAAAAAGTACCACTGAACATTATCGGCCTGAAAGGTTTGTGAAGTAACGAAAGTTCCCTCTATGAAAATAAAAAGGTATACATTCTACAAAGAACTGCTTTGACCTTTTCCTTATATATAAAATGGAAAAGCAAAGACAATAATAAAAATAGAACAAAAGTAACAGAGGAACGGGATATGAATTTGAGAGGAGGAGGAGGAGCACACACACACACACACACAGCACAACCCTTTTCCCTCTGTAAGATTTTAATGACTTCACGGGTGTAGAACCAAAATTCTTCTACGGCATTGTTGGTATAAATAATTATACTGTATAAATAATTATACTATTGAGTAGGTGAAGCCAGTGACGTTTCGTTATCTTACTTCTGTATTCGATCCCTCTAATTTTAATGAAATTAATAAAGGAGATAAATAAGGAAAATTCCTGTGCCTGTTCCTATTTCTCCCATCTTTTCTGTCACTACTTATTGCTTTTCTTTCCGTTACAGGTGGCTTTACATTGAGTGACAAACCAAATGGTTTCCTGTAAGCCAAGAAACCATTTACAGCGCTGGGTGGTAAAAATATAACCAAACCATATGTGCTCCCTAAGTGTCAAGTGGGTTGGTGGAGGGTTAGCGCCCCTCCCCGTAAAACAAATAAATCAGAGTCAAATGGCCACCCCATACGGGATTATGGCGTCTGGCAATAGATAGACAATATGGTTATGATACTGTGGTAACTTACCAGACATAACAGATGACTTAATATGTTTAACCCTTACACCGCGGGCTTGTTTCCCAATGTTTTGCATGTCCCGCGGGGTTATTCGGGCTCCAACAGACTCTCAAAAAATATTTGCCAAAAATCAGTTTTTAGTCCTAGAATATTAAAATTAAATATGCCTATGGCACATACCTTCAGCTTTTTCCTGGGATGTTTGTTCAGCCTTCGTCGATTACCGTAGGACTTGTGGAGACCTCTGAAATTGGGTAACGAAGTCTCCACTTTACACTTCCCAGCAACCCGTAATATGATTACCACAGCCAGATATTATCACTATATACACTATTCTATGATTATCAAGTAGTTTGATATCCATAATCCAAAAAAAAAACACTGTGAAAGCAATGAAAATTACGAGCGCGTATGACCTTCCCACTTGCGCTAGTTCGCTGTTGATATTCTGTCATTTATTATTCATAAAACCCCTCACACTTTATATTTCTATTACTATATAACACTTATATATATGTGGAGTCTTTATCCATAAGTTTCCTTCAGTAGTATTAGTTTATTGTCACTGAAGTCATTCAATTTTTCATTCAGTAAAATACATAGAGAGCCACGGATTCACTTTCACTGTTATAACCTCAAGTATTTGTACTCATATTCTTATATTATTAATTACTTACATTTCTATTTACATTTTCTATTGTATTTTCAATATTTACACTTCTATTTTACTTACACTATGTTATTCACTGTCACTTTCAGTAACATAAAACTATATTACACTGTTCAGTCATATGTACTGTACATCCATTGCTTTCACTTGCTATTTACACATTATTTTCACATTATTTTCCTTTCCCACTTGCACTTTTAGAACTGCTTCTGGCTGTGGTAATCAATGAAGCAGGTAACACAGAGGGGAACCTGGCACTCAGTGCACTGCCAAGAGGTGCGTTTGTGCTCAGGTGTGCGTCGGGTGGTATGTGCACACACCTGGCACCTGCGGATCGCAGCCTTTCTCTTACTTGTGGCAGGCATTTGCACCAGTCTGTGCTGATCCATGTACGCCCTCTGCTCAAGTCTGTCTGGAAGTGTTACTGGATGGCGCCTTGGAGTTGCTGCTGTCACCCTACCATATCTTTCAAGCAGCTGCTGAACACAAGTCCTGGCGAACAACCTCAGGGAGAAGGACTTGGGTGGCTTGACTTTCATCTTGTACAGGATGAAGGCATTCAGCATCGTCATGTCTATGGGATGCAGAAAAACTTTCCTGTACCACCTAGTAGTCTTCCTGAGGCAGTCGATTCCCCCAATCATCATGTCGGACTTGTCCACCAGCTGCATGTTGATATTGTAGTCTAAGACAGCATCAGGTTTCCTCACAGGTTTGCCTGTCCTATGGTCGACCTTCCCACTGTCTGTCATTTCCCCCTTGTGTACGGTGGTGAGCATGTGCACGACCCTCTTGTCATGCCACCGTATTGCCAGCATCTTCTCAGACTTGCATAGGTGCACGTCTCCTCGCTGCGAGGTTCCTGCCTCTGGGAATTTAGGGAAGTGGGCACGATTACTCTTGACAGTGCCGCAAGAGCCGATGCCGTGCTCTGAAAGGTATTTGGCAAGTTTCGGTGCTGTATAATAGTTGTCTGTATACAGCACATGATTCCCACCAAAATACCTTTCAAGGAGCACTTTCACTACACAGCCTGAGAAGCCAAGGGGGTGTGTTTTATCAAAATCGACAGTGCTGGCTGAATAAATGACGAAGTCAAGGATGTACCCCGTCTTACAGTCGCACAGTACAAAGAACTTGATTTCAAAGCGATGGCGTTTGCTTGGAATGTACTGCACAAACCTAAGACGTTCTCTGAACAAAACCAAGGATTCGTCAATGACAACCTTCTGAAAGGAGTGGAAGAATGTCATAAACTTATCCTTCATTCTGCTCAGAATCTCCCGGATCTTCCAGAGTGGGTCGGTTTGGGAAGGTACATTGTTGTCGGCAAAGTGCAGGTTTCCCATGATGTTCCGGAAGTGATCTCTGGCCATGTACTTATTGAAGGTGGGTGAGGGTAGTAAGGGGTCCATGGACCAGTATTCTTCCAACTCATGCTTCTTTGAGTGTGGCATGAGAAGCATGAGGGCGAAGAACACATACAGCTCCTGCACCCCCGCATGGACCACTGTTGCATCTTGGCTGCACCTGTACCACTTGCAGCACGTTGTGATTCATACCTGTTGGTCTCATCACATATGTGCTGCATGACTTTGTCATCGAGGAAGGCCAAAAGGAAGTCAACACACTCAGCATCCTCGTCAAGATTGAAGGCAGGCTGTACTCCTGAGGAACTCTCGTCAAAATGGAGATGTTCAGGGACAAAATCGGACCCTTCCGTCCACACGAAGGCGTCCAGGATTCCCTGTCGTGGCGGTGTAGGGTGGGTGAGGGTGGAGGGTGGCTGTGAGGCAGATTTATCAGGTTCAAGGTCACTCGCACTGACCCTGGCTTGCCATACAGCACTAGCAGCCCTTACTCTACTAGCAACTCTACTTTTACTGGTCAGGGATTTACCTCTTCCTCTAAAGCCTGCCTTCACTGTTGATGCTGGTGGTGACTCCGACGACGAAGACTCCGGAGAAAATTCAGCAGAAGAAGAGGAAGAAATGAGTGAAGTGGGGCTAGGGGAATGGGGAGGTGAATCAAATCGGGACTCATTGCGGGCTGGGTCACGCGGGGACATTGTTCCGGGGCTAACCCACTGCCTTTTCATTCCTTTCCCAAATTCCTTCTCTTGCTGACTAACGGCTCCTTTCCCTTGGAGCTAGGAATAACTTGGGACACTGAAGCACTCGTACTAGTAGTTTCTGGCACGATTTCCTCACCCGGCTCATCACACGAATCCCCCGAAGGGTCAAAGTCACTATCCATCATCACCATTGATAATTCGGCTTGTTCACGTTCCACTGCAGAGTCACTTAGTTCTTTCCTGCTTCCCCCACGAGTTTTTCTGGGTGTAGCGATCACGGGGCCCTTTGCAATGAGCGCAGAAGCAGCAGAAATGGTGGGGCGCGAGTGCGACATGCTTTGACCACAGAGGGGGACAAGGAACTAAATGGCGCGGCTTATCTGAGAAGGCAAGGGTTGACAGTGACAATGGGGCTGACAGCTGCTAACTTACATGCTAATAAATTATTGCTAGAAAATCTCGGCAATACATAAAGAAATAGGTAGTTCCAGGTGAATGTAAATGTCACTTAGGCTTCTCCCATCCTTTCTGATATATATTTTTATTACAGAAATAGATTACAAGGCATAATTCAAAGGGGAAATTACCGTGGGAATGTAGTGAATGAATGCATGTGAGGTGTTGTCAGGTGATAATTAGCCAATTCCTGGTGTATACCACTATCACTTACCTTATTTTTTTTTGGGTATATATTATTTTGTATAAGTGTAGGGCATAGGGCTTATTTCAATGGATGAAATCTGTGGAAAAATCCGGGGGAGATTTGCTTAGCGCAGCGCGGCTGGGGAGGTGAGAGGACAGGGTAATGGAGGGGAGGAAGGGAGGGGAGTTAGGAACGGGGGAAAATGGCTAAAATGTCAACAATGGATGGGACTATAGATGAGATTGGAGTGTTGACTAGTGTTGGACATTGGCAGTACTGATAGATGATACAAGCCACCACTTGAACGCCCGGAATAATTCAAAATAACAGAGAATCACAAAAGTGACGCCCCGCGGTATGATCCATTGTGCCCGAGCATCACGAAAGTGACACCCCATGGTTAAGGGGTTAATAGCAACAGTGACACAGCTGCGATGTGTTATTGCTAAGCTCCGAACTTCCTTGGTACCAAAAATTCAGCTGCAGGGGCAGGAGGAGGCGAGGTGGTTTTTTTCAAACTGATTTTGATTCAGTTAACAAACTTTAGTGCTTCCTTTGTCAAACAGAAATGAATTCAAAGTAAATAATACGATACTGTTCAGGAGTAAGGCTCATTATTCTATCTGTAAGAAGAATAATTATCTCAGCCAATCAGCAGTGAGTGGAGCTGGAAGTGGGTGGGGCATCAGAAGAGGGCGGGGCACAAGAGAATCAGCCAAACGCGAACAGTATAGTACATAGAAAGAGAGTCCTGAGTCTGTCCAGCCATCTCGCATTATCTGACTCTTCTTCTTATGCTGACAAATTGAGTTTATTGTATAAGGCTTGGTAAGCATGCAGTTTAGTACAAACAGCTATAGGAAGATGTAAATGAGAGCAGCTGGACTAGTCTCAGCATTACTGGAGCAATGAAATATAGCCAGCGAAGGGGGCAGGCTCTTCACCCAGTTCTCTCTCCACTACACACCAACATCCGTCTTTTACTTATCCATTTTGTTCTTCGCTATCCCGTTACTTTCCCACCACCATACCAGAACACACACACACACACACACACACACACACACACACACACACACAAAGTATTTTTTTTTTTTTTGGATAATGAATGGAGGAAGGAAAAAAAAGGGGAAAAAAAAGTCCATGTGCCTAAAGGCATCCTCCATTCATAAAATACTTATAACAATTGGATTTAAAATCGAGAGGATTAAATGTATGTGGGAAGCAACTCCCAGGAAGTGAATTCCAGAGAGTAGTAGTTCTGGGGATAAATGAATTTTGATAAGCAGAGGTTCTGCATTGTGGGGGAGAGAGTGTGAGTTCATGGGCGCTCCCAGCTGCCTGAGTATTTCGGGAGAAAATGTGAAAGAGAGGCACAATTGAAGCTAGTTCGTTAGAGCACTTACGGTAAAAATATCGATAAAATAATGCTAAAGAGGCAGCATCTCGACTTACTGATAACGGAGGAAGGTCCTGCGTTATGGCAGGATTATTGATTAATCTAATGGCTTTATTCTGAATTTTGTCCAACTGCCTCAATGCAACCGCTCCACATCCACTCCACAGTGGTGAACAGTATTCGATCTGAAAACGCACATGACTTATGTATATTGTGGCCATCTGCTCGTCAGTGAAGAACTCACGAACTCTGTACATGAGTCACAGTTTTTTAGAAGCATTTTTAGCAAGGGATTTAACATAAGCTGTCCAGCTTAGGTTGGGGTTTAAAGTAACACCTAGGATATCAATTGTAGTGGATATGGGAATACTGACATCATTTAAAATTATGTGTGAGTCTGAAGGATTCTTTCTATTGGAGAAATTAATGTATTTAGTTTTCTGAGCATTAAATGATACCAGATTTTTTTGTCCCCATTGATTAATTTTAGAAAGGTCCTGGTACAAAGAAATTGCTGTATTTATTTGGGAATTTATAATATCAAATTGTGTAAATTAGGTACTAAATGTGAAAGAACTATGAAGGGTCGAGTCATTAGGATAAGAGTGTATTGGGTTGTGCGTGACAGATAGGAGGTCATTTATATGAATGAGAAAAAGTGTTGGCGCCAAAACTGATCCCTGAGGTACGCCAGCATTTATGGAATGAAACTGAGTTTAAATTTCATCTACCATGACCAGTATTTTTCTATTATGAAGGTAAGAAGAAATTAGAGGAACTATCAGCTAATTCAAGAAAGGAGAAGGCTTAGATTAACGAATACTGAATGCGCGAAGGGTTTTAAAGAATATGTTTTTTATTGAAAAGTCCCAACCCTTTCCAAGCATTCAACACTTAGCCAATGAATTTACACTCTTGTCCACAGTCATACTACACAGTGAACATGGCCGAGAGAAAAAGAAATTTTATCTAGGAGAAAATGACTTAAATTTTCTTAAATTGGCAGTGCACTAAACGTTTATTGAATATTTCATTGAAATCTAAGGACAAGAGATTAGTGACAAGATACAGATTCTTATTCAGAAGAGCAAACAAGTACCCTACTCAAATTTTCAGGCAATCCTGCAAGGAGAAGACAAGGCGATGGAAGTAGGGTTATATTCATTGTAAATCTCTCTCTCCCTCTCTCTTTTTCTCTCTCTCTCTCTCAGTCAGTCAGTCAGTCCGTCTATCTACCCATCTATCTTCTCTCTCTTTCAGTCAGTCATCTGTCTATCTACCCATCTATCTTTCTATTATTGAGAAGTTATTGGTATTGCAGACGCTTCTCTCATAAGTTGAATAAAGTTGAGTCTCTGTAGCAAAAGAAAACACAAAAGACGATATTTCCGAGCTATTCCTGTCGCCATTCGATTTATGTTACCCTCATAATGAAAGTATCTCAAAGGTAATTAGTTTTTCATCTTTGTTTGATGATTGAGTTTCAATTACGGTCTTTCTATTACCAGATAAATTCTTCTCAAATTAGGGAATCCCAAGTAGTGAAGGGGTTTAATTACGACAATTTAACCCACCACTGCAGAACATGTGGCCTTGGCAAAATAAAATCGTCTGGAGATAAGACGAATGAAATATTTGTCATCCAACTGAAGGGGCTGATGTAACTTTGTAAAACAATTCTATGTAATTAAAGTCTTATACGAAAATATGAACTCTTTTCGCTTTAGTCCTGCAATCGTTAGGTACAACTTTAGTTTTACTCTTGTTTCCACAGGACAATTTTATTTAAGCTTCAGGAGACTAATAGTGCGGAGATAATTAGAGACTATTTTAACTCCAATCTGCTTTAGATTTTAGATTAGATGAAGAAAATGGCTTCGAGATAGGAACAGAATAGCAAAAAAGATGTTAAGAGAATGGTGTTAAAAATAAACACGTATTTTTTTGCTCAGCAAAAAAACACCGCGCAAAGTACAACATAGTTGCACGAAGCACGTGGGGCTTATCAAGAGTGAAGCAACTTGCGTGCGAAATCACTTAGGGAGTGACTGACTGACCTGGACTAAGATTCATTAACATATTTACTATCGAATGTCTCTCATACCTAAGATCAGTTATTGCAAGAAGAAGTAGATAGATTGGAAGATACTGCCGCTCCCTTTGCTGTTCCTTCTTCAATAAGTGGTATGATCTTACGGTCATATTCCTGCTCGCAGCCAATATTTGTTTTGTGTAGGAAGAACATGAAGTATGGAATGACCCTGCACTCACTTTTTCTTCTTCCTGCAAAAAGATATCCTAGTTACGGCAAGGAAGCGATGGCAGAAATGTTTGAGAATCCCACCTCTGGTCATTCTGTGAGATGTCCCCTCATCATCTGAAGAAAGAGTGAATTAGTAAAAATAAGTAAATAAATAAATATCAATGTCTTTCTCTATCTATCTACATATCTATCTATACATATTATATATACCCGATACTGCATATACTGTATATATATATAATATATATATATATATATATATATATATATATATATATATATATATATATATATATATATATATAGAGATAGATAAATATATATATATATATATATATATATATATATATATATATATATATATATATATATATATATATATATATATATATATATATATATATGTGTGTGTGTGTGTGTGTGTGTGTGTGTGTGTGTGTGTGTAAACCTTTGTATCTTCGCCGCATTATTACATTAACAAATCTTTTCTATCGCAATTCGAAGGTCACTGCTCCTCTAAACTATCTGCATTTCTCCACCATTATGGCAGGCTCGTAGCACCCGTCTAGCAACAAACTCGCATCCCTTTTCTGTCCAACTTTAATGCAAGAGTTGACCATTACTCCCAGTCCTTCATATATGCAACAGGTCAACTCAGGAACTGTGTTTTTCCTGTCTGTATTTCCTACTGCCTATGAGTTCCAGTCTTTCAAACGTTGTGTGTCCAGGCATCTTCAAATGTACAGATCTTGAACTTGGCTCTCTTATACTGCTTTTGTTTTTTCTTGGAGGAAACATTCTGCGGGCTTCTGGCCTTTTGTTCCTTCCTTCTTTTTTGCATAAAAAGTGACGTCCAAACTATGGTGTGTAACGTACTCGAGGGAGCGCTGCGTGCTGGAGTTGAATGACTTAGATGGAAATGATGTTAAGCACTGGTATTATTCAGATTCAACACTTTCCACAGGAGTTTCACTGATTTCTTTGGCTGATGTTTGTTTTTCTTTCTTATTCTTCCTCTTTTTTTTTTTTTTTTTTTTTCCTGCAGACTTCAAATAAGCACGTCGTGACTTGTGACTCGCACCAAATCTCTAATTTATTCACTCTGGTCATGAGGATGGCGTTTCCAGATATAACCAAGCAAAGTCGGTCACACGTACCATCTCATCAAACGTTTTTTCTCAGCCAAATTCTCATCACTGCAGCGGCATATGCCATGTCTTTGAGAAAATCCAATAACTGAACTTGTTTAAACAAGACGAACAGTAAGTTCATCGCTATATGTTTTTTTCTTATTAACGGTTTAATAAATTTTGTAGAGAGTTTATTTCATACAGCTATATGAATTTCTAAATTAGAATACAGAAAAGTATAAATGAAATCTGTAAGTAAAATTCATTCATTCATTCATTGCCAGACGCCATGTATCCCAGAAGAGGGGTGGCCCAGGTTTAGAGATAATTGTTTTACAGGGAGGGGCACTAATCCTCCACCAACCCCACTTAATACGTAGGGAGCATGTATGGTTTCGATAGATGTAAACCACCCAGCATTGTACATGGTTACATGGCTTAGAGGAAGGACGAGCAGGAGAATCCTGTTGTCACCGGCGGTTGAATAATAAAGTCCACCTATCCCTCTTCCATGAACTCTGAGTTATCTGATTTTACAGGGAGGGGTACAAATCCTCCACCAACCCATTTGGAACGTAGGGAGCGCGTATGATTTGGACATATGGTATCACCCAGCAGTGTCTGTTTAACTCAATGTGCGTTCGACTTGTCGATGTGTCTCATCTTGCTCCTCCTCGGAGCCGAGTTCCCACCCGGTTACGCAAGGGGTGACTGACACACTGACGGACTGACTGACCATCTGACTGGCTGGCTGAGGTATCATAAGAACATAAGAAGAGAGGATAACTGCAGTAGGCCGGTTGGCCCATGCTAGGCAGCTCCTAGAAGGGTAACTGAACTACTAGAATGAGATAAGGATAGCAAAGAAGAAGGCTCTCCCCCGCCCTCCAAACCCTCCAGCCGAAGCCGGCAGGAAAAAGTCAGAAAGAACACCACGCCGTATAGAAAAACTGGCGTGGACATTTTACAGGAAAGTGTGAAAGGAGAATAGAGACTATCATAGTGTAACCTGAAAAGAAATTTTTTTTGAATTAGTATTGGTTATAATATTTTCTTTATTCTATATCCACCCCTTATTTGTCATATGCTTATCTAGCCTATGCTTGAAACTCTCAATGGAAGAGGCAGCAACTACTTTACTAGGAAGCTTATTCCATTCGTCTACTACTCTATTACCAAACCAATTTCTACCGATTTCCTTTCTGAAACGGAATTTTTCTAGTTTGAAACCATTATTTCTAGTTCTATCCTGTATGCTCACTTTAAGTACCTTGCTAATATCTCCCTTATTTATACCATTCATCCACTTAAACACCTCAATTAAGTCTCCTCTTACTCTACGCCTCTCTAGCGAATGCAGACTTAGTCTTTTCAGTCTGTCTTCATATGACAGGTTCCGGACGTCATGTATCATTTTAGTCATTCTTCTCTGTACATTTTCTAACGAATTAATATCCATTCTATAGTAAGGACACCAAAATTGTACTGCGTAGTCTAAATGTGGCCTTACTAATGCTAGATAAAGTTTCAGTATTACTTTAGATGATCTATTGCTCACGCTTCTCGAAATAAATCCTAGGACCCTATTTGCTTTATTTCTCGCATTAACGCACTGTTGCCTAGGTTAAAGGTCGTTACTAATCATAACTCCTAGATCTCTCTCGCATTCCGATTTGCTAATTTCTTTGTTATCTAAGCTGTATTTAGTATCTCCAATGGTCTTGCCTACGTTAAGTACTTTACATTTTTCAACGTTAAATTCCATTTGCCAAGTTTTAGACCATTTGGACAATGTATCGAGGTCTTTTTGTAAGTTATGGCAATCGTCAGTCGAGTTAATGATACGCCCTATTTTTGTATCGTCGGCAAATTTGCTGATTCTGCTATTGACTCCTAAGTCTAGATCATTTATATATATGATAAATAATAAGGGACCGAGTACTGAACCCTGTGGTACACCGCTAGTTACTAATCCCCAGTCCGACTTAGTTCCATTTATTAATACTCTCTGCTTTCGTCCTTTCAGCCAGGATTCTATCCATTTTAAGATATCGCCGTCTATACCGTGTGCTCGAACCTTTCTACCTAACCTTTCGTGTGGGACTCTATCAAAAGCTTTACTAAAGTCCAGATAAATAACATCATAAGCTTTATCGCTGTCTACTGCCTCATAGACCTCCGAGAAGAATGACAACAAATTTGTGAGGCAGGATCGTCCTTGCCTGAATCCGTGCTGACTTTCTTTTATAAGATTAAATCTTTCTAAGTGTTCTCTAATCCTATTTGCCAAAATTGACTCTAACATTTTTCCTACTATTGACGTTAGACTTATCGGACGATAATTCGACGCAGCTGATTTATCACCCGTTTTAAAGATGGGCACTACGTTTGCGGTTTTCCACGCCTCTGGAACTTCTCCTGAACTTAAAGAGTCATTAAATAACGTTAAAAGTGGCTGACATAATTCTTTATTGGTTTCTTTTATAATTTTTGCATATATATCGTCCGGACCTGGCGATTTTTGAGGTTTTAACTTATTAATTTCTTTCAATACGTCCTCCTTACTAATGGTTATTTTACTAAGAATATTTTCCGTATTCTCATGGTAAATATTTGCTGCTTGAGGGACCAGGCTTAGATTTTCCTTGGTGAATACTGATATGAAATAATTATTTAGGATGGAGCACATTTCTTTATCTTCACTGGTAATGTCACCTGATTCTGTTCTGAGTGGTCCTATCCTATCTTTATTTTTCGTTCGGTACATTTGATAATAACCCTTGGGGTTTTCTTTTGATTCACTTGCAACCTTAATTTCATAACTTCTCTTTGCTTTTCTTATCTCCCTCTTTACTTCTCTATTTAAAATCGTGTACCGGTTACGTAAGTGTTCCTCTCCACGTTTTATTTTTCTATATATTCCTTTCCTTTGTCCTATGAGAGATTTTAATCTGTTGTTTAACCATCTTGGTTCTGAATTGTTAGTTCTAAACGGTTTTGATGGAATATATCTATCTTGGCCTCCGTGTATTATATTTATTAACTCGTTATACTTCTCACTGGTTGAACGTCTGTTTGGTACTGGAGCTGAGTTAATTTCCGTCACCTGGACTACATTCCTATCTACCACCTCCCCCCTCACAGACACCTGACGGACATCCCCACGTGCTTCCTGCGCCTGACCTATGACCTGGGAATACCCACTGACCTGGCATTCCCTCAAATAGCTAATCTCCCTGTGGAATACCGTTCGAAAATAAGCTCTTAAGCCATCGAAATCTCCTAGACGAAAATTAGGAACGGTGGAGGTATTTTCAGTGGAACAGACATCCCAAATAAATTTGAACTTAATTTCTTCATGATCGCTATTACCAAGTCGTCCACCAACCTCTATATCGCTAATGATATTTTCTTTATTAGCTAAAACCATATCTAGTATATTATTACCTCTGGTGGGCTCCCTGATATACTGATAAAGGAAATTATCCTGTACTACCTCTAGAAATTCCTCTGGCTCTGCATCTCCTGTCTGATTTCTCCAATCTATCCTTGGCAGATTAAGGTCCCCTACAATTATTACTAAGCTGGACTGTGATGCTTTCCTAATTTCCTCCCAGAGGTATTTACTATCAGCTCTACTTAATTTAGGAGATCTGTAAATTGCTCCTAAGACTAATTTCTCCCTATCGTTACTAATTTCAACCCAGACACTTTCTGTGTCCCTATTTACTTTAATGTCTGCTTTATTGTAACAGTTTAATGAATCCTTTACATAAATACAGTAGCTACCCCTCCCCCCTTTCTTCCCTGACGGTTTGACACAAAAATATTATAGCCTTTTATCTGATATTCTGCTAAAAATTCTCGAGTGTCTGTATTCATCCAAGTTTCACTAATAACGGCAATGTCTATTTTCTCTGTACAAATTAAAGCCCTCAGTTCATCCATTTTATTACGTAAAATCCGGCTGTTTGTGTAGTACACTTTCAGATTATTACGAGTAGTTAAGCCTTTACCTTGGCATTTACTGTTATTTATTTTATTACTAACTGGGAAACTCTTTACTTTACTAATATAACAATTTTTTGTACTATCGCTTATCGCCCTTCTATCATCGCTTGTTCTATCATCTATCATCGCCTGCTCAATTTGAGGTGCCTGAGTGGATGTATCTACAGTATTGGTTGAACTTTTGTTCTTAATTTTGCAAGTATCGATGCATCTATCCAAACATGGTAATAATGATTTCTGAGTGTAGTTGCTGCATCTTCCTGTACACCTACTTCTCAATCTCGAAAAAATCCCTCCAACTCCCTATCTATCATTCCAGCTAAAACAGTAACTCCCTGCCTGCTAAGATGAGTCCCATCCCAACTATACAAGGCACTCCGTCCATAAAACCGGTCCCAACTGTCTATGAAAGGTATTGCATTATCTTTGCAATACCTTTCAAGGCGGCAATTAAACCCTATTGCCCTGCTCAACCATTCCCTTCCAACCCGCCACCTTGGTAAAACACCAAGCACTACAGGGGTTCCTCCCCTCTCCCTAACCTTTTCTAACATCAACTTGTACCTTTTCCACGGTACTTCACTCTTACGGCTACTAATATCATTGCCTCCTACACTGAGGCACACAGTGGGTGTGTCACCACTTTCCTTTACGATATTTGAAATTTTTTCTACCACATTAGCCACCCTGGCCCCTGGAAGACACACATGTTTAGCGAGTGGAGTATACATGGCCCTGTTCAGATATCTCACCTGGGAGTCTCCAACAACAACAACATTTTTCTTACCTTTCTTGTTCTGTTTATACTTACCTGTACTGGAAGTTCTCTCACCGTCCTTCTCCTCTACTTCCCTCTCTGCCTTCCCTTCACATTCGTCCCGTAGTGCGTCGAATGCATTAGTTGTCTTAATTTCCGTTTGCTTTTTAAGAGTGAACTTCGTTGCACCCTTGTTAACTAGTGTCCAACCTTCAGCCTTTTTCTCTTTCTCCTCCAACATCTCCTCCAACAATTCCCTCATCTGTGCCTTCTCCTGCCTGAGAATTTGTACCTCCCGCTTCAGTTCGAGAAGTTCCTCCTTTAATTCAAGGTAGTCCTTTTCAGTACCTGCAGTGGGGACACAGCTCTCTGCCGAGGAAGCCATTACGCACTAGTTCACACAAGGTAGAACACACTATCACGGGTCACTACGGGTCACCACAACACACACTCTCACGGATCACTAGCACAGCACTATCGCTGATCACAACAACACACTAACACAACCACTATCACAGATCACTAAAGCATACTAGCACAACACTACCACAGGGACCAATCAATCCCATTACCGTCGACCAGACTGGCCTGAGGCCAACCGACGACAGCAGCAGCAGCAGCAGCACAGGGTCAGCAGGACAGTGATCCACTCACTACAGCATCCAAGAAACTCCTCTCCACGGACCCACCCACCCACCCACCACAGGACCACCCTCGTCAAGGTTGTTGCTCCTTGACTCCACAGAGCAGACCTCAGTATTGGTGGTGGTAGTGGTCCTCTCTCGTCACTAGGAATGGTGTTACAAAATTCCTCGATTAACAGCAACACTAATTTACACGCCTCTCACGCACTGGCCTGGGGAGCAGACTTTGTGTAATTCGCTCGGGCGCTCAAACAGTAAAACAGTTTATACCGCCCGCTGTTACTAATGAAAAAGAAACTCGTCTGTAAAAAAAAGAAAACAAAAACTTCATTTAGGAGCTTTTATTTTCGGAAAGAGATGGGCACTTGGTTTAGCAAGATTCTGAAGACAGGCGTCTCAATAAGATAGAAATGGAAAAGACGAGGTAAAATACTCAGATAACAAAATAATGATTATTCGATTAACGATATGACACCATATTATGAGGGATTAACAGAGGAAGAGGAAGTGAACAAGAGGATATATCATGAATTAGTTACTACACAGAAAATGAAGCTACAAAACACACACACACACACACACACACACACACACACACACACACACACACACACACTGATGATATGTTAGTAGACGAATAAAAACGCTGAGACAGTTAATTATTACTCAGTCGATGAAGCCACATTACAAAGAAACAGAGAACGATGATAGCTATGAGAGAGAGAGAGTTACATAGAGTTACATAGATACTCAGACCACACAGACCTTACAGTCCCTACGAGGTGGTCCGGCCTTAATCCTAATATAGTGCATAGGAGCAGGAGAAAAGGATAGCATAGCAGAAGGCTCTCTCCCCCACCCTCCAGACCCTCCGGCATTTGCCGTACAGGAAACAAGAGAGGAAGTAATACCTTGTAGAAATGAAAAACCTGAAGGAATTTTATAGGATCGGCAAAAAGTAGAATATTATGGAAAAGGAAAATTTGGGCATACAGCCACATACTTACTCTATGCATGCAATTTTTTTTTTTTTTTTATCAAAGATGAATAAGAACATAGGAACATAAGAAGAGAGGACAACTGCAGTAGGCCGGTTGGCCCATGCTAGGCAGCTCCTAGAAGAGTAACTGAACTACTAGAATGAGATAAGGATAGCAAAGAAGAAGGCTCTGCCCCCTCCCTCCAAACCCTCCAGCCGAAGCCGGCAGGAAAAAGCCAGAAAGAACACCACGCAGTATAGAAAAACTGGCGTGGACATTTTACAGGAAAGTGTGAAAGGAGAATAGAGACTATCATAGTGTAACCTGAAAAGAAAATTTTTTTGAATTAGTATTGGTTATAAGATTTTCTTTATTCTATATCCACCCCTTATTTGTCATATGCTTATCTAGCCTATGCTTGAAACTCTCAATGGAAGAGGCAGCAACTACTTTACTAGGTAGCTTATTCCATTCGTCTACTACTCTATTACCAAACCAATTTCTACCGATTTCCTTACTGAAACGGAATTTTTCTAGTTTGAAACCATTATTTCTAGTTCTATCCTGTATGCTCACTTTAAGTACCTTGCTAATATCTCCCTTATTTATACCCTTCATCCACTTAAACACCTCAATTAAGTCTCCCCTTACTCTACGCCTCTCTAGCGAATGCAGACTTAGTCTTTTCAGTCTGTCTTCATATGTCAGGTTCCGGACGTCATGTATCATTTCAGTCATTCTTCTATGTACATTTTCTAACGAATTAATATCCATTCTATAGTAAGGACACCAAAATTGTACTGCGTAGTCTAAATGTGGCCTTACTAATGCTAGATAAAGTTTTAGTATTACTTTAGATGATCTATTGCTCACGCTTCTCGAAATAAATCCTAGGACCCTATTTGCTTTATTTCTCGCATTAATGCACAGTTGCCTTGGTTTAAGGTCGTTACTAATCATAACTCCTAGATCTCTCTCGCATTCCGATTTGCTAATTTCTTTGTTATCTAAGCAGTATTTAGTATCTCCAATGGTCTTGCCTACGTTAAGTACTTTACATTTTTCAACGTTAAATTCCATTTGCCAAGTTTTAGACCATTTGGACAATGTATCGAGGTCTTTTTGTAAGTTATGGCAATCGTCAGTCGAGTTAATGATACGCCCTATTTTTGAATCGTCGGCAAATTTGCTGATTCTGCTATTGACTCCTAAGTCTAGATCATTTATATATATGATAAATAATAAGGGACCGAGTACTGAACCCTGTGGTACACCGCTAGTTACTAATCCCCAGTCCGACTTAGTTCCATTTATTAATACTCACTGCTTTCGTCCTTTCAGCCAGGATTCTATCCATTTTTAGATATCGTCGTCTATACCGTGTGCTCGAACCTTTCTAACTAACCTTTCGTGTGGGACCCTATCAAAAGCTTTACTAAAGTCCAGATAAATAACATCGTAAACTTTATCGCTATCTACTGCCTCATAGACCTCCGAGTAGAATGACAACAAATTTGTGAGGCAGGATCGTCCTTGCCTGAATCCGTGCTGACTTTCGTTTATAAGATTAAATTTTTCTAAGTGTTCTCTAATCTTATTTGCCAAAATTGACTCTAACATTTTTCCTACTATTGACGTTAGACTTATCGGACGATAATTCGAGGCAGCTGATTTATCACCCTTTTTAAAGATGGGCACTACGTTTGCGGTTTTCCACGCCTCTGGAACTTCTCCTGAACTTAAAGAGTCATTAAATAACGTTAAAAGTGGCTGACATAATTCTTCTTTGGTTTCCTTTATAATTTTTGCATATATATCGTCCGGACCTGGCGATTTTTGAGGTTTTAACTTATTAATTTCTTTCAATACGTCCTCCTTACTAATGGTTATTTTACTAAGAATATTTTCCGTATTCTCATGGTAAATATTTGCTGCTTGAGGAACCAGGCTTAGATTTTCCTTGGTGAATACTAATATGAAATAATTATTTAGGATGGAGCACATTTCTTTATCTTCACTGGTAATGTCACCTGATTCTGTTCTGAGTGGTCCTATCCTATCTTTATTTTTCGTTCGGTACATTTGATAAAAACCCATGGGGTTTTCTTTTGATTCACTAGCAACCTTAATTTCATAACTTCTCTTTGCTTTTCTTATCTCCCTCTTTACTTCTCTATTTAAAATCGTGTACCGGTTACGTAAGTGTTCCTCTCCACGTTTTATTTTTCTATATATTCCTTTCCTTTGGCCTATGAGAGATTTTAATCTGTTGTTTAACCATCTAGGTTCTGAATTATTAGTTCTAAACGGTTTTGAAGGAATATATCTATCTTGGCCTCCGTGTATTATATTTATTAACTCGTTATACTTCTCACTGGTCGAACGTCTGCTTGGTACTGGAGCTGAGTTAATTTCCGTCACCTGGACTACATTCCTATCTACCACCTCCCCCCTCACAGACACCTGACGGACATCCGCAGGTGTTTCCTACGCCTGACCTATGACCTGGGGTTCCCCACTGACCTGACATTCCCTCAAATAGCTAATCACCCTGTGGAATACCGTTCGAAAATAAGCTCTTAAGCCATCGAAATCTCCTAGACGAAAATTAGGAACGGTGGAGGTATTTTCAGTGGAACAGACATCCCAAATAAATTTGAACTTAATTTCTTCATGATCGCTATTACCAAGTCGTCCACCAACCTCTATATCGCTAATGATATTTTCTTTATTAGCTGAAATGTTTATCTATTATATATATTGTAAAATACTGTCTGTGTCTAATAGACACATGAATGCAGACGCGAATATACAAGAATTGCTCCATCCTAACTAAACGATACCAATTGCGTCGAGATACATGTCCAGTCTATTTTTAAACATATTTATGGTACCACTCTTAATCACATTCCCAGGGAGTTTATTCCATTTGCTTACAACAGAGTAAGTGAAGAAGTTTTTGGTTGTATCAAGATTGCCCTCCTTGCTTGCAACTTCATACCATTTCCTCGAGTTACACTCTCTGCAATTACTGTGAATAGCTTGCTTGAATCAGTATTACTAAAGCCTTTTAGAATCTTAAAACATTCAATCAGTTGTCCCCTGAGTCTCCGTTTTCTAAGAGAGAATAGGTTTAATTCTCTGAGTCTCTCGAGGTATGGGTTATTCCTCAGGGACGGGATTAACTTGGTAGCCCTACGCTGGACCGCTTCCAGTATTTCTATATCTTTAATTAGTTGAGGCGCCCAAAATTGCACTGCAAACTCTAAGTGTGGCCTGACTATGCTTTTGTATAGGGGGATTACAATATCTTTGCTTTTATATGTAAAATGTTTTTTGATGAAGCCTAGGGCCCTGTTGGCTTTATTGGCAGCAGAGATACATTGATTTGAACATTTCAGATCGTCTGGAATTAGTACGCCTAGATCTTTAACTAGTAAGGACTTGCTAATGATTTGGCCCTTCATTTCGTAATCATACCTTTTGTTTTTCTTCCCACATTGCAGTACCTGACAATTGCTTACATTGAAGGACATTGGCCATTTTTCTGACCAGCTAATAATTTTATTAAGGTCATTTTGAGGCTAATTCTGTCTTCTTCAGTTAATATAGTGTTGCCGATTTTTGTGTCGTCTGCAAATTTAGAAATGAAATTGTTTAGGCCAACATCGATATCGTTAATATACATAATAAATAGGACTGGTCCCAACACCGATCCCTGAGGAACACCACTGGTCACTGGAGCCCAGACTGACTCTACTCCATTTATAACGACTCGTTGCTTTCTCGCATTTAACCAGCAACGTATCCACCTATGAATATTTCCGTCAATTCCAAGTGATCTTACTTTTGTCATTAGTTTATCATGTGGCACTTTGTCAAAGGCTTTCTGGAAGTCTAAGTAGATTATATCAAGTGACCTGGTACAATCATTCATTTTAAAAAGTGTATCGTAAAACTCAATTAAATTTGTCACGCATGATCTCCGCGTTCTAAAGCCATGCTGGCTGTTCCTAATTACGTTATTAGTTTCTAGGAACTCAACTATCTTATCTCTAATTAATGATTCGAGGATCTTTCCCAAGACAGGGGTTAGGCTAATTGGTCTATAATTACCTGGTTGATCTCTACTGCCCTTTTTTATATATAGGGGTCATGTTAGCCAGTCTCCAGTCTGCTGGAACCTTTCCTTGTTGTAGGGACTTGTTAAAGATAGTTGTTAGAGGACTGCATATTACATCCATCACATTTTTTTAGTATTTTAGGGTAGAAATTGTCTGGGCCGGGAGTCTTATTACTGTTCATTTTAATAAGTTTATCTCTCACTTCATTACTGCTAATATGCATATCACTCAGTGCATTTTGGATTGACAATTGATGCTCTTCGATGGTGTCATTGGCGTCTACTGTGAAAACTGAACTGAAAAACTTATTTAAAGTAGAGGCAATTTCCTGATCGTCCGAGATAAGAGCACCCTCGTCGCTGATAAGTGGACCAACGCCCGCCTAGAGTCTCTTATTGCTGTTAATGTATCCATAAAAAAGCTTAGGATCCGTAGAACTTGTTTTTGCTATATCAAATTCAAATTGTCGTTTAGCTGTTCTAGTGAGTTTTTTAACTTTTCTTCTACTGATATATTGCCCTGTGAGTAATTCACTGGTGTGACTTTTAAGCAAGGTGTGGAGACGGTTTCTTTCTTTAACTGCTCTGCTAATATCGGCATTAAACCACGCTGGTTTGTTTCTACCCTTGTTTTGTCTAGATTTCATTGGCACGTACTTGTTTTGAGCGGTCATGAATACGTGCTTAAATTCTGCCCACATTTCGTTTACATCATTCATTCTTTCTATGTGTTCAGCTAGTGTACTCAGGGCGTCCTTTAGGCCGTTAAAATCTGCGTTTTTATAGTCCGGCATTTTAGTTTTACTTGTGCACTCATTATGTGAGAGATTCATGGAAAATCTTATGAGATTATAATCGCTAGATGCTAGATGTTCACCCACAGTGAGGCTTGAGACCATATCTTCATTTGTAGTGATGACAAGATCTAACATATTGCCCTGTCTTGTCGGTTCCGTGACACATTGAAATAAAAAGTTGTTCTTAATGAAATCTGTCATTCTTTTGTCATTATTACTGCCACCGGTAACTGTATTCCAATTTACTGACGGCAGGTTGAAGTCGCCGGTAATCAACGTTTCGTCACCATCGAGAACTTCCTGCAAGGTACTATATAGTTCTGTGTCTTCCTCTGGAGTATGAGTAGGGCGACGGTAGACTGTAACAATAATTATATTCTTATATCTTTGAGAGAGGTGAAGTCAGTAAATGTACAGCGAGGTTGGATGGTGAGGAATTGGAAAATGTGAGTACGTTTAAGTACTTGGGTAGTGTGATGAGTAAGGATGGAGGTTTGGAGGCTGAAGAGCTTGAAAGGGTACAGCAGGGAAGAAAGGTTGCTGGTTCTTTGAAAGCAGTGATAAGAAACAGGGAAGTGAGCATGGAAGTGAAAAAGTTACTACATGACAGTATTATGATACCAACTCTAACGTACGGAAGTGAAGCTTGGACGTTGTTGGAAGGACACAAGTCAAGAGTGAGAGCCGTGGAAATGAGTTATTTAAGAGGAGCCTGTGGAGTCACATGGAGAGACAGGCTGACGAATGAGGATATAAAGGAGCGTTGTGGTGTTGATGTGGATGTGATAGGAAGCGTTATGAGGAACACACTGAGGTGGTTTGGCCATGTGGAGAGGATGGAGGGTGAAAGACTGACGAAGAGAGTGTATGTGAGTGAGGTGGAGGGGGAAAGAGGGAGGGGTAGGCCGAGGATGAGATGGAGAGATGGGGTGGAGAGGTATATGAGAGAGGGGGGTGTGAGTTGGGAGCAGGGGAGTGATATGGCGGGGGACAGGGCGACTTGGAGACGATTTGTTTGTGGCCACCCCAAACGGGATTGAGGCGTCTGGCAATAGATAGATAGATATCTTAAATGTAATTTGACACAGACCAGTTCGGTGTTCTTCCACTTAAGGTTACCTCTGTTGGGTTTAAGTGATTTTTTACATATATCCCAATACCACCTCCTAGGCGTCCATTTTCTCTGCATTTATAGTGAAATTTATACGAGTCTAACTGGGATTCAGCTAATAAATCTTTATTACCTATATCAAGATGCGTTTCTGTTACGGTAGTTATATGAAAATCTTTGACACTTAGAAGGATTTTGAGTTCGTTAAACTTGTTTTTAAGACTGCGAGCATTGAATGATAATACTTTAATTTGCTCTGCGGTTGGCTTTGACTGTAGGGCTAATCCGGATACACCATCTCCCCGGGAATTATGATTTAGTTTCCCTGGGTCAGTGGACGGGTGGATAGTGAGGGAGAGGGGGGGGGGAGGGTGACTGCGCGACTGTGAGATTAGGGGGGAGGGGGTGAGGTGAGAGTGAGGGGTAGGGCTGGGGTGATGGGCGAGGTGGGTGAGGTGGGAGCGTCCGTGAGGGCCTCAGGGGGCGCAGGTGTTTCCGCCACACCTGCATTTTTGTGGATTTTAAAAACATAAGAACATAAGAAGAGAGGATAACTGCAGTAGGCCGATTGGCCCATGCTAGGCAGCTCCTAGAAGAGTAACTGATCTACTAGAATGAGATAAGGATAGCAAAGAAGGCTCTCCCCCGCCCCCCAAACCCTCCAGCCGAAGCCGGCAGGAAAAAGTCAGAAAGAACACCACGCAGTATAGAAAAACTGGTGTGGACATTTTACAGGAAAGTGTGAAAGGAGAATAGAGACTATCATAGTGTAACCTGAAATGGAAAAATTATGAATTAGTATTGGTTATAATATTTTCTTTTTTCTATATCCACCCCTTATTAGTCATATGCTTATCTAGCCTATTCTTGAAACTCTCAATGGAAGAGGCAGCAACTACTTTACTAGGTAGCTTATTCCATTCGTCTACTATTCTATTACCAAACCAATTTCTACCGATTTCCTTACTGAAACGGAATTTTTCTAGTTTGAAACCATTATTTCTAGTTCTATCCTGTATGCTCACTTTAAGTACCTTGCTAAAATCTCCCTTATTTATACCCTTCATCCACTTAAACACCCCAAGTAAGTCTCCCCTTACTCTACGCCTCTCTAGCGAATGCAAACTTAGTCTTTTCAGTCTGTCTTCATATGACAGGTTCCGGACGTCATGTATCATTTTAGTCATTCTTCTCTGTACATTTTCTAACGAATTAATTTCCATTCTATAGTAAGGACACCAAAATTGTACTGCGTAGTCTAAATGTGGCCTTACTAATGCTAGATAAAGTTTCAGTATTACTTTAGATGATCTATTGCTCACGCTTCTCGAAATAAATCCTAGGACCCTATTTGCTTTATTTCTCGCATTTATACAGTTGCCTTGGTTTAAGGTCGTTACTAATCATAATTCCTAGCTCTCTCTCGCTTTCCGATTTGCTAATTTCTTTGTTATCTAAGCTGTATTTAGTATCTCCAATGGTCTTGCCTACGTTAAGTACTTTACATTTTTCAACGTTAAATTCCATTTGCCAAGTTTTAGACCATTTGGACAATGTATCGAGGTCTTTTTGTAAGTTATGGCAATCGTCAGTCGAGTTAATGATACGCCCTATTTTTGTATCGTCGGCAAATTTGCTGATGCTGCTATTGACTCCTAAGTCTAGATCATTTATATATATGATAAATAATAAGGGACCGAGTACTGAACCCCGTGGTACACCGCTAGTTACTAATCCCCAGTCCGACTTAGATCCATTTATTGATACTCTCTGCTTTCGTCCTTTCAGCCAGGATTCTATCATTTTAAGATATCGCCGTCTATACCGTGTGCTCGAACCTTTCTAACTAACCTTTCGTGTGGGACCTTATCAAAAGCTTTACTAAAGTCCAGATAAATAACATCGTAAGCTTTATCGCTATCTACTGCCTCATAGACCTCCGAGTAGAATGACAACAAATTTGTGAGGCAGGATCGTCCTTGCTGAATCCGTGCTGACTTTCGTTTATAAGATTAAATCTTTCTAAGTGTTCTCTAATCTTATTTGTCAAAATTGACTCTAACATTTTTCGTACTATTGAAGTTAGACTTATCGGACGATAATTCGACGCAGCTGATTTATCACCCTTTTTAAAGATGGGCACTACGTTTGCGGTCTTCCACGCCTCGGGAACTTCTCCTGAACTTAAAGAGTCATTAAATAACGTTAAAAGTGGCTGACATAATTCTTCTTTGGTTTCTTTTATAATTTTCGCATATATATATCGTCCGAACCTGGCGATTTTTGAGGTTTTAACTTATTAATTTCTTTCAATACGTCCTCCTTACTAATGATTATTTTACTAAGAATATTTTCCGTATTCTCATGGTAAATATTTGCTGCTTGAGGGACCAGGTCTAGATTTTCCTTGGTGAATACTGATATGAAATAATTATTCAGGATGGAGCACATTTCTTTATCTTCACTGGTAATGTCACCTGATTCTGTTCTCAGTGGTCCTATCCTCTCTTTATTTTTCGTACGGTACATTTAATAAAAACCCTTGGGGTTTTCTTTTGATTCACTAGCAACCTTAATTTCATAACTTCTCTTTGCTTTTCTTATATCCTTCTTTACTTCTCTATTTAAAATCGTGTACCGGTTACGTAAGTGTTCCTCTCCACGTTTTATTTTTCTATATATTCCTTTCCTTTGGCCTATGAGAGATTTTAATCTGTTGTTTAACCATCTTGGTTCCGAATTATTCGTTCTAAACGGTTTTGAAGGGATATATCTATCTTGGGCTCCGTTTACTATATTTATTAACTCGTTATACTTCTCACTGGTCGAACGTCTGTTTGGTACTGGAGCTGAGTTCATTCCCGTCACCTGGACTACATTCCTATCTACCACCTCCCCCCTCACAGACACCTGGCGGACATTCCCACGTGTTTCCTGCGCCACACCTATGACCTGGGGTTCCCCACTGACCTGGCATTCCCTCAAATAGCTAATCTCCCTGTGGAATACCATTCGAAAATAAGCTCTTAAGCCATCAAAATCTCCTAGACGAAAATTAGGAACGGTGGAGGTATTTTCGGTGGAACAGACATCCCAAATAAATTTGAACTTAATTTCTTCATGATCGCTATTACCAAGTCGTCCACCAACCTCTATATCACTAATGATATTTTCTTTATTAGCTAAAACCAAATCTAGTATATTATTACCTCTGGTGGGCTCCCTGATATACTGATAAAGAAAATTATCTTGTACTACCTCTAGAAATTCCTTTGACTCTGCATCCCCTATCTGATTTCTCCAATCTATCCTTGGTAGATTAAGGTCCCCTACAATTATTACTAAGCTGGACTGTGATGCTTTCCTAGTTTCCTCCCAAAGGTATTTACTATCAGCTCTACCTAATTATGAGATCTGTAAATTGCTCCTAAGACTAATTTCTCCCCTCAGGCACCTCAAATTGAGCAGGCGATGATAGATGATAGAACAAGCGATGATAGAAGGGCGATAAGCGATAGTAAAAAAAAATGTTATATTAGTAAAGTAAAGAGTTTCCCAGTTAGTAACAAAATAAATAACAGTAAATGCCAAGGTAAAGGCATAACTACTAGTAATAATCTGAAAGTGTACTACACAAACAGCCGGAGTTTACGTAATAAAATGGATGAACTGAGGGCTTTAATTTGTATAGAGAAAATAGACATTGCCGTTATTAGTGAAACTTGGATGAATACGGACACACGAGAATTTTTAGCAGAATATCAGATAAAAGGCTATAATATTTTTGTGTCAAACCGTCAGGGAAGAAAGGGGGGAGGGGTTGCTTTTTATGTAAAGGATTCATTAAACTGTTACAATAAACCAGACATTAAAGTAAATAGGGACACAGAAAGTGTCTGGGTCGAAATTTGTAACAATAGGGAGAAATTAGTCTTAGGAGCAATTTACAGATCTCATAATTAAGTAGAGCTGATAGTAAATATCTTTGGGAGGAAATTAGGAAAGCATCAGAGTCCAGCTTAGTAATAATTGTAGGGGACCTTAATCTACCAAGGAGAGATTGGAGAAATCAGATAGGGGATGCAGAGTCAGAGGAATTTCTCGAGGTAGTACAAGATAATTTTCTTTATCAGTACATCAGGGAGCCCACCAGAGGTAATAATATACTAGATTTGGTTTTAGCTAATAAAGAAAATATCATTAGTGATATAGAGGTTGGTGGACGACTTGGTAATAGCGACCATGAAGAAATTAAGTTCAAATTTATTTGGGATGTCTGTTCCACCGAAAATACCTCCACCGTTCCTAATTTTCGTCTAGGAGATTTTGATGGCTTAAGAGCTTATTTTCGAATGGTATTCCACAGGGAGATTAGCTATTTGAGGGAATGCCAGGTCAGTGGGGAACCCCAGGTCATAGGTGTGGCGCAGGAAACATGTGGGAATGTCCGCCAGGTGTCTGTGAGGGGGGAGGTGGTAGAAAGGAATGTCGTCCAGGTGGCGGGAATTAACTCAGCTCCAGTACCAAACAGACGTTCGACCAGTGAGAAGTATAACGAGTTAATAAATATAATACACAAAGGCCAAGATAGATATATCCCTTCAAAACCGTTTAGAACTAATAATTCAGAAACAAGATGGTTAAACAACAGATTAAAATCTCTCATAGGCCAAAGGAAAGGAATATATAGAAAAATAAAACGTGGAGAGGAACACTTACGTAACCGATACACGATTTTAAATAGAGAAGTAAAAAGGGAGATAAGAAAAGCAAAGAGAAGTTATGAAATTAAGGTTGCTAGTGAATCAAAAGAAAACCCCAAGGGTTTTTATCAAATGTACCGAACGAAAAATAAAGATAGGATAGGACCACTGAGAACAGAATTAGGTGACATTATCAGTAAAGGTAAAGAAATGTGCACCATCCTGAATAATTATTTTATATAAGTATTCAACAAGGAAAATCTAGACCTGGTCCCTCAAGCAGCAAATATTTACGATGAGAATACGGAAAATATTCTTAGTAAAATAACCATTAGTAAGGAGGACGTATTGAAAGAAATCAATAACTTAAAACCTCAAAAATCGCCAGGTCCGGACGATATATATGCGAAAATTATAAAAGAAACCAAAGAAGAATTATGTCAGCCACTTTTAACATTATTTAATGACTCTTTAAGTTCAGGAGAAGTTCCCGAGGCGTGGAAGACCGCAAACGTAGTGCCCGTCTTTAAAAAGGGTGATAAATCAGCTGCGTCGAATTATCGTCCGATAAGTCTAACGTCAATAGTATGAAAAATGTTAGAGTAAATTTTGACAAATAAGATTAGAGAACACTTAGAAAGATTTAATCTTATAAACGAAAGTCAGCACGGATTCAGGCAAGGACGATCCTGCCTCACAAACTTGTTGTCATTCTACTCGGAGGTCTATGAGGCAGTAGATAGCGATAAAGCTTACGATGTTATTTATCTGGACTTTAGTAAAGCTTTTGATAGGGTCCCACACGAAAGGTTAGTTAGAAAGGTTCGAGCACACGGTATAGACAGCGATATCTAAAAATGGATAGAATCCTGGTTGAAAGGACGAAGGCAGAGAGTATTAATAAATGGAACTAAGTCGGACTGGGGATTAGTAACTAGCGGTGTACCACGGGGTTCAGTACTCGGTCCCTTATTATTTATCATATATATAAATGATCTAGACTTAGGAGTCAATAGCAGAATCAGCAAATTTGCCGACGATACAAAAATAGGGCGTATCATTAACTCGACTGACGATTGCCATAACTTACAAAAAGACCTCGATACATTATCCAAATGGTCTAAAACTTGGCAAATGGAATTTAACGTTGAAAAATGTAAAGTACTTAACGTAGGCAAGACCATTGGAGATACTAAATACAGCTTAGATAACAAAGAAATTAGCAAATCGGAATGCGAGAGAGATCTAGGAGTTATGATTAGTAACGACCTTAAACCAAGGCAACAGTGTATAAATGCGAGAAATAAAGCAAATAGGGTCCTAGGATTTATTTCGAGAAGCGTGAGCAATAGATCATCTAAAGTAATACTGAAACTTTATCTAGCATTAGTAAGGCCACATTTAGACTACGCAGTACAATTTTGGTGTCCTTAGTATAGAATGGATATTAATTCGTTAGAAAATGTACATAGAAGAATGACAAAAATGATACATGACGTCCGGAACCTGTCATATGAAGACAGACTGAAAAGACTAAGTCTGCATTCGCTAGAGAGGCGTAGAGTAAGGGGAGACTTTATTGAGGTGTTTAAGTGGATGAAGGGTATTAATAAGGGAGATATCAGCAAGGTACTTAAAGTGAGCATACAGGATAGAACTAGAAATAATGGTTTCAAACTAGAAAAATTCCGTTTCAGTAAGAAAATCGGTAGAAATTGGTTTGGTAATAGAGTAGTAGACGAATGGAATAAGCTACCTAGTGAAGTAGTTGCTGCCTCTTCCATTGAGAGTTTCAAGCATAGGCTAGATAAGCATATGACTAATAAGGGGTGGATATAGAAAAAAGAAAATCTTATAACCAATACTAATTCATAATTTTTCCTTTTCAGGTTACACTGTGATAGTCTCTATTCTCCTTTCACACTTTCCTGTAAAATGTCCACGCTAGTTTTTCTATACGGTGTGGTATTCTTTCTGACTTTTTCCTGCCGGCTTCGGCTGGAGGGTTTGGAGGGCGCGGGAGAGCCTTCTTCTTTGCTATCCTTATCTTATTCTAGTAGTTCAGTTACTCTTCTAGGAGCTGCCTAGCATGGGCCAACCGGCCTACTGCAGTTATCCTCTCTTCTTATGTTCCTTTGTTCTTATGTTCTATTGTTATTAATTTCGATCCAGACACTTTCTGTGTCCTTATTTACTTTAATGTCTGCTTTATTGTAACAGTTTAATGAATCCTTTACATAAATAGCTACCCCTCCCCTCTTTCTTCCCTGACGGTTTGACATAAAAATATTATAGCCTTTTATCTGATATTCTGCTAAAAATTCTCGAGTGTCTGTATTCATCCAAGTTTCACTAATAACTGCAATGTCTATTTTCTCTGTACAAATTAAAGCCCTCAGTTCATCCATTTTATTACGTAAACTCCGGCTGTTTGTGTATTACACTTTCAGATTATTACTAGTAGTTATGCCTTTACCTTGGCATTTACTGTTATTTATTTTATTACTAACTGGGAATCTCTTTACTTTACTAACATTTTTTTGTACTATCGTTTATCGCCCTTCTATCGTCGCTTGTTCTATCATCTATCATCGCCTGCTCAATTTGAGGTGCCTGAGTGGATGTATGTACACTAATGGTTGAACTTTTGTTCTTAATTTTGCAAGTATTGATGCATCTATCCAAACATGGTAATAATGATTTCTGAGTGTAGTTGCTGCAACTTCCTGTACACCTACTTCTCAACCTCGAAAAAATCCCTCCAACTCCCTATCTATCATTCCAGCTAAAACAGTAACTCCCTGCCTGCTAAGATGAGTCCCATCCGAACTATACAAGGCACTCCGTCCATAAAACCGGTCCCAACTGTCTATGAAAGGTATTGCATTATTTTTGCAATACCTTTCAAGGCGGCAATTAAACCCTATTGCCCTGCTCAATCATTCCCTTCCCACCCGCCATCTGGGTAAAACACCGAGCACTACAGGGGTTCCTCCCCTCTCCCTAACCTTTTCTAACATCACCTTGTACCTTTGCCACAGTACTTCACTCTTACGGCTACTGATATCATTGCCTCCTACACTGAGGCACACAGTGGGTTTGTCAACACTATCCTTTACGATATTTGAAATTTTTTCTATCACATTAGCCACCCTGGCCCCTGGAAGACACACATGTTTAGCGAGTGGAGTATGCATGGCCCTGTTCAGATATCTCACCTGGGAGTCTCCAACAACAGCAACATTTTTCTTACCTTTCTTGTTCTGATTATACTTACCTGTACTGGAAGTTCTCTCACTGTCCTTCTCCTCTACTTCCCTCTCTGCCTTTCCTTCACATTCGTCCCGTAGTGCGTCGAAGGCATTAGTGGTCTTAACTTCCGTTTGCTTCTTAAGAGTGAACTTCGTTGCACTCTTGTTAACTAGTGTCCAACCTTCAGCCTTTTTCTCTTTCTCCTCCAACATCTCCTCCAACAATTCCCTCATTTGTGCCTTCTCCTGCCTGAGAATTTGTACCTCCCGCTTCAGTTTGAGAAGTTCCTCCTTTAATTCAAGGTAGTCCTTTTCAATACCTGCAGTGGGGACATTGCTCTCTGCCGAGGAAGCCATTATGCACAAATTCACGTAAGGTAGCACAGCACTATCACGGGTCACTACGGGTCACCACAACACACTAGCACAACACTTTCACGGATTACTAGCACAGCACTATCGCTGATCACTACAACACACTAACACAGATCACTAAAGCACACTATCACAGCACTACCACAGGTCTCTAGCACGTCTGAGGAGACTGACCTTACGAGAGCTCATCTCTGCAATTCCTTTCGCATTTAAGTGTACACCATCTTGTCTAAAGAGGCTTGGCTTTTCAACAAATCTGTTCCAGACATCATTGAAATATATGTTTTCTCTGGTACACATTTCCTTAAGGGCTCCATTAATTTCTACTACTCTGTTCCTGCAGTAAGAATTGGAACGTAGCCTTGGCAATATACCATTCACCACGCACTTATCTGACTTATTTTTCATTACTTTTAAAAGGGCTTCATATTTCTGCAAGATATTTTTTGTGGAAACTCTACCTCCGTCGTGTGCATCATTTGTTCCTACATTTACTACAAGACATGCATCTCGACTGACTGGTGTACTTGCAATGTCTTTGGTGATCATGTCAATCTTGCTGCCAGGTACAACCTTCACTGATCTTTTCTGAGAGAGAGAGAGAGAGAGAGAGAGAGTGAGAGAGAGAGAGACAGACAGACAGACAGACAGACAGAGAGGTACCAGGACAACTTCTGAAACATATATATATATATATATATATATATATATATATAGGTGTGGCAGGGAGGTTTTGAAAGTGAGTGAGTTGGATAAAAGAGACAAAAAGATAGAGTATCAGGAGAAATTGAAAGATGAGTGGAACGCAGTGAAAGATCGGGAAAATGGCAGTGTGGAGGAGGAATGGCAGTTGTTTAAGAGTGCTGTGGTGGGGCATGCAGAAGAGGTGTGTGGTGTGAGACGTGTGGGTGGTGGTGTAAGAAAAGGAAGTGAATGGTGGTGCGAGGAAGTAAGTATGGCTGTGGCTGAGAAGAGACGTGCATATGAAGTGTGGCTGCAGAGGAAGGATAAGATGTCATATGAAAGGTATAAGGAAAAGAGGAATAGAGCGAGAAGGGCTGTGTGTGATGCTAAAATGGCAGCAGATGAGAGGTGGGGTAGGCGGCTGACAGAGAATTTTCAACAGAATAAGAAAACGTTTTGGAAGGAGGTGAAAAGGGTGTGAAAGGGAGAGTCTGGGAAGGAAGAACGAGTAAAAGCAGAGGATGGAAGGATGTTAATTGAGATGGATGCAGTAAGGAAGAGATGGGCAGAGTATTTTGAAAGATTGTTAAATGTAGAGGAGGAAAGGGAGGCTGAGATTGTGGCGGATGGAAGGGTGCAAGGAATAAATGTTTTGGGAGAGTTGAGTGATTCTTTGATCACGAAGGAGGAAGTGGAGAAGGCAGTAAAGGAGGTGAAAACAGGGAAAGCTGCAGGTATGGATGGGTGTGCTGTGGAGTGCCTGAAGGGTGGTGGAGTGACTATTGTTGACTGGTTAGTAAGATTGTTGAATGTGTGCTTTGAGAAAGGTATGGTGCCAATTGACTGGGCAAGTGCTTGTGTGGTCCCGTTGTATAAAGGCAAGGGTGATAAGTATGAATGTACTAGCTTTAGGGGTATAAGTCTGTTGAGTGTTGTAGGTAAGGTGTATGGTAGAGCGTTAATTATGAGAGTTAGAGAGGGTACAGAGGGAGTGATTGGTGATGAGCAGTGTGGCTTTAGGAGAGGAAGGGGATCCATTGATCAGGTGTTTGCTGTGAGACAAGTGTGTGAAAAGTATTTAGCGAAAGGCAAGGATGTGTTTTGGGCATTTATGGATTTAGAGAAAGCGTATGATAGAATTGATAGGGAGGCTTTGTGGACTGTTTTAAGATTGTATGGACTTGATGGCAGGTTACTAAAAGGGGTGGAAAGTTTTTATGTAAATAGTAGAGCGTGTGTAAGAGTGGAAAATGCTGTGAGTGATTGGTTTCCCGTGAGAGTGGGGCTGCAACAGGGATGTGTGATGTCGCCTTGGTTGTTTAATATTTACATGGATGGTGTTGTAAGGGAGGTGAATGCAAGAGTTTTAGGTGGAGGTCTGAGTCTGGTGAATGTTGATGGTGGAGAGTGGAATCTGAAGCAGCTGCTGTTTGCAGATGATACTGCACTGGTGACTGATTCAGAGGAGAGATTGAGACAGTTGGTAGAGGAGTTTGGAAGGGTGTGTGAAAGGAGGAAATTGAAAGTAAATGAGAATAAGAGTAAAGTGATGAAGTGTACGAGGTTGATAGATGGTAGGGGGATGAATATAGTTTTGAATGGTGAGTTGCTTGAGGAGGTAGATTGTTTTAAATATCTAGGGTCACATGTTGCTGTGGATGGAAGAATAGATGCAGAAGTGAAGTTTAGAATAAATGAAGTAGGAAAGGTGCTGGGAGGAATGAAAAAAGTGTTTAAATGTCGTTCGCTTAGAATGGATGTAAAGAGAAGGCTGTATGAGGGTGTTGTGGTACCGACTGCGTTATATGGGGCTGAAACATAGAATATGGGTGTAGCAGAGAGGAAAAGTTTGAATGTAATGGAGATGAGGTGTCTGAGGAGTATGTGTGGAGTGACGCGTATAGATCGGGTGCAAAATGATGAAGTGCGAAGGAGAACTGGAGTTGTTCGGGAGATGGCTGGTAGAGTTGAGCAGAGGGTGTTGCGATGGTTTGGGCATATGGAGAGAATGTATAATGAGCGATTTGTGAAAAAGATAACTAGATCTGATGTGAGAGGTGTAAGGCTGAGGGGAAGACCACGAATAGGATGGATGGACAGTGTGAAGAGAGCACTGGATGAGAGATGGATGTCTGTTGAGCAAGGAAGAGTGGCTGTGCATGACAGAAATAAATGGAGAGAAATTGTGAATGAATAAGTGATGACGCAGCCCTGAGGGGATATTCTCCCGCATTTGGTCTGATCAGCTAGTCAGGTCAGGTGCGGGTAAGGGGATGGGTCTGTTATGATGTGGCAGGGGTAAACCAGTTCTGCTGTTGGGCCCTGCTGTGGATGTCACTGAACCTTGTGTGGTGTGGTGCGGTGAGGATCTGTCCGTTCTCCCCTTTGGGGCTAAGATGCGAATGAATGTGTTTGAATGGATGAGTAAATGGGGAGTGTGTTGTCCTGTCTCAGCTACCTCCCTTTCCTTGGGGGAAGCAGCCTAGGCATATATATATATATATATATATATATATATATATATATATATATATATCCCTCCTGGGGGTAGGGGGGGTTTTCAAGAATACTCCCCCAGTATCCCTGCTTGTCGTAAAAGGCGACTGAAAGGGTTGGCGGAGGGTTAGTGCCCCTCCCTGGAAAACAACTAACTAAAAAAACAAACAATAAGCCTCAGACAAGGACTGACCAAACGATGACGACCAAGGACCGGACAAAGGACATGGTTATCGGAACGTGGAACGTAAGGGAAGCGAATGATGAGATGAAAGAGAGAGAGATTGTCCAAGTGCTTGAGGGTGCGAAAGTGGATGTATGTGGAATAACTGAAACAAAATGGAGAGGAGAAAGTGTGAGAGAATGGGAGTATGGATAGGGTATATGTGCAGAAGTAGGTGAGAATGAGAGGGCAAAGGAAGGAGTATGTATAGTTGTGAGTAAAAGATGGAAGAGGAGCATAAGACAGTATGGATCAGTTGGGTCAAGGATTGTGTGGGTAAAGTTGAAAGTTAGAATACAAATGTGGGCGATTGTGTGTGTGTATGCACCAACGCAAGATCGTGCTAGAAGAGTGAGAGAAGAGTTCTGGACAAATGTAGAAGTGTGCATGGAAAGGTTTGGAAGGAATGAGTGTTCTTGATCGGTGATGTGAATGGTAAAGTTGGGAATGTGAAGGTGGATGGAATAGTTGGTGAGTGGGGTGTGCCTGCTGAGATAGGTGAGAATGGGAGTGCGTTAGTGGACATTTGTGCTGGGAGGGGGTTGATGATAGCCAATACCCTCTTCAGGCATAAAATGATCCACAGGTATACATGGTGAGTGATGAGAAGGGTGGGTGGTGAACTGAATGAAAGGAAGGCAATGATTGATTATGTGTGTGTGGATGAAAGGATGCGAAGATGTGTAATGGATGCAAGACTTTATAGAGGTTGGGGGAGTGGACTTTCTGACCACTACTTGGTGGTGGCCAGAATTAGAATTCAAGTAAGATGGAGGAATAGAAGAAGGGAAAGACGAGAGGAAGGAGTAGTTGGAAGGAGAGTGGAAAGGTTACAAGAGGATGAGAAAAAGGCAGAGTATAAGAAAGAAGTGGAGGAACGATTGGGCAAATATGAATTGGAGCAGATGGGAGACGTGGAAGGTGTGTGTAGGACATTTACAGAAGAAATATGTGCAGCATATGATGTGGTGTGTGGAAGGAAGAGAAGACGGAGGGGGGTGCAAGGAACAGCGTGGTGGATTGAAGAGGTGAAACAGGCTGTGGCACAAAAGAAGAAAGCATACAATGAATGGATGAGAAATAGGGGCGTGGAAGAAGTTGAGAGGTGGAAGAGAGAGTTATATGTAGAAAGAAAGAGGTGAAAAGATTAGTAAGAGAGAGTAAGAAGAGAGTGGATGAGGAATTTGGAAAGAATCTGAGTGTAAAGTGGAGGGACTGTAAGAAAATGTTCTGGAAAGAGGTGAAAAGAGTTAGACAGGGTGGAAGTAAAGTTAGCAGGGGAGTGAAAGATAAACGTCGTAGATTACTAGTGGAGAAGGGAGGAAAAGTGAGCGGATGGAGAGAACACTTTAAGGAATTGTTGAACGTAGAGAATTGAAGTAATGCGAGTATAAGTGGCTGGGGAATGGCTGGGAGAAGGAGGGAGGTGAGAAGACAGGAAGAAATCAGTAGGATAAAAGTTGTGGAAGCAATGAAGAAAGTTAAATCGGGGAAAGACCCAGGAATTGATGGAGTGTGTGGTGAAATGCTGTAGCATGGGGGAGAGATAGTAGTAGAATGGATGTGGAAGATGTGCAGATTGGCCTGGGAGGAAGGTAGAGTCCTGGAGGATTGGAAGTCAGGTATAATTATTCCCTTGTACAAAGGAAAAGGGGAAAAAGAAGTGTGTGGTAATCATAGGGGCATTTGTCTTCGTATAGAAATAGTGTATGGCAGGATACTTATTGACAGAGTTAGAGAAAGAGCAGAGAAATTAGTTGGAGAAAAACAGGGAGGCTTTAGGAAGGGAAGAGGTTGTGTAGATCAGATATTCATTCTTAGATCTTTAGTGGAAAAGTTTCTAGAGAAGGGAAAGAAGTTGTATGCGGCTTTCATGGATTTGGAGAAACCATATGACAGGGTGGATAGACAAGGATTGTGGAAAGTGGTAAGAATATATGGAGTAGATGGGAAGCTGTTGAATGCTGTGAAGAGTATGTACGATGGTGCGAAGGCTGCAATGCGTGTGGATGGTGAACTAAGTGAATTTTTCTCCTTGAAAGTTGGATTCAAACAGGGATGTGTCATGTCTCCATGGTTGTTCAGTCTGTACATGGATGGGGTAATAAAAGAGGTACAAGGTAGGGTAGTGGATGCTGGAGTGTCCCTGGTGAGAGAGGATAGTGTTTGGAAACTCCCTGTACTGTTGTTTGCAGATGATACTGTGTTGTTGAGTGAAGACGAAGGGGAGCTGCAAGGCTTGGTGGATGAGTTTGGGAGTGTGTGTAAGAAACGGAATCTAAAGGTGAATGTAGGGAAGAGTAAAGTGATGGTCTTTGAGAGAGGTGAAGTCAGTGATTGTACAGCGAGGTTGGATGGTGAGGAATTGGAAAATGTGAGTATGTTTAAGTACTTGGGTAGTGTGATGAGTAAGGATGGAGGTTTGGAGGGTGAAGTGCTTGAAAGGGTACAGCAGGGAAGAAAGGTTGCTGGTTCTTTGAAAGCAGTGATAAGAAACAGGGAAGTGAGCATGGAAGTGAAAAAGTTACTACATGACAGTATTGTGATACCAACTCTAACGCACGGAAGTGAAGCTTGGACGTTGTTGGAAGGACACAAGTCAAGAGTGAGAGCAGTGGAAATGAGTTATTTAAGAGGAGCCTGTGGAGTGACAGGGAGAGACAGGCTGACGAATGAGGATATAAAGGAGCGTTGTGGTGTTGATGTGGATGTGATAGGAAGCGTTATGAGGAACACACTGAGGTGGTTTGGCCATGTGGAGAGGAGGGAGGGTGAAAGACTGACGAAGAGAGTGTATGTGAGTGAGGTGGAGGGGCGAAGAGGGAGTGGGAGGTCGAGGATGAGATGGAGGGATGGGGTGGAAAGGTACATGAGAGAGGGTGGTGTGAGTTGGGAGCAGGGCAGTGAAATGGCGGGGGACAGGGAGACTTGGAGGCGATTTGTTTGTGGCCACACCAAGCGGGATTGAGGCGTCTGGAAATAAATAAATAAATATATATATATATATATATATATATATATATATATATATATATATATATATATATACAGAGAGTGAGAGAGAGAGAGGGAGAGAGAGAGAGGTACCAGGGCAACTTCCGAGATATATATATATATATATATATATATATATATATATATATATATATATATATATATATATATATATATATATAATATATATACATATACATATATATATATATATATATATATATATATATATATATATATATATATATATATATATATATATATATATATATATATATATATATATATATATATATATATATATATATATATATATATATATATATATCCATCATCCAATCCTTCCTTGCCCCATGAGGAGCGTAGGAGCCCGAGGCTAAGCAGTTGGTCCCGACATTTAAGATGAGAGTGACCAGCCTCACTCATCCCTGAGTGGCATTACATGAGCAATCAACCCCAACCACCCCTTGGATATAAACCTCCACCGGCTCAATCCGATTGGAGCGCAATACTCACTAAAGCACCAGGTGCCAAAATTTGGTTATATGGTTACCACCCAGCGTAGTAAATGGTTTCCTGGTGTACAGGAAACCATTTGGCTTGTCATTCAGTGTACTGTAGAGTCACCCACAGGCAGAAGGAAGAGGAAAGAATAAAGGAAAGAAAGACAGAAGAGGGAGTGTAAAGTTACCCGTATGGAGAAGGACCAGGAAAGAATGAAGTAAAGGAAGACAGAAGAGGATGGAAGGAAAGAAGGATGGAGGAGAGGAAAGGGCAGACACCCGACAGCAGCACTACATGTAGTGAGTGGATGGTGAGCGCCCCCACCTACCACAACCCATAAATATATATATATATATAAATATATATATATATATATATATATATATATATATATATATATATAGGTAGATAGAAAGATAAATAGATAGACAGATAGATGGATAGATAGATAAATAGGTAGGTATGTAAGTAGATAGAGATAGATAGATAGATAAATAGGTAGGTAGGTAGGTAGGAAGGTAGGTAGATACTGTAGATAGATAGACAGATAGATAAACTAATTGGTATAGAGAGGTAATATATATTATACGTTATTATATATTGATATTATATATAACGTATATAATATATTTTATATATATAATATATAGATATCCCATTGGATCCCAGTGTCTGGAATATTGGACAGAACTGGGATTTTTCAAGTCTTTATAAAGTAGGGAACCCCCGGGTAGGGACCTATGAGCTTCGCGACTATGAGCCGATAGACGGAGGGCGGTACGCTTAGTACCCACCCAGTGCAATGCCTCGCCCAGCATCCCTGGGATCCAATGGGTTATATATATATATATATATATATATATATATATATATATATTCAACAACCGCTCTCTGTAATTGGCCGAAGGACTGATCACACAAATTTGCCCTGTGACCTTGACTTTCAAGAGATTATTCACAAAATCGCAATAGTTCTTTGCTGTCTGACTACTAACTCAGCAAGTTTAGTCCAAAGCGCATGTGACCTGTTTGAAATTACAGTATCCCGTGACCTTGGTCATAAAACAGAAGGTCAAAATAGAATCTCTTCTCCCATAGTTTGACACAGCCTCATTTTTTTTCACCAAGTTTCTTTCAGATTGAAGCAAAACTATTTGAGTCCTAGTGTTAAATATGTGACCTTGCCTTATGACCTTGAACTTTACATAATTGGTCACAACTGAATCACTTCATTCTCGTCTCACCACATACTGTGTACCAAGTTTCGTGTTAATTAAATGAAATGTGTTCATTGAAATATTAATGTCATGTGAACTTCACGTTTCACTCCTTGTTCTCAAATATGTTACACCAGTCTTATGTTCAACCTTCAGCATTTTGAAAGTTCGGGCCACGTCAAAATTGCTTCAGCTGCTGATTGTTATACACGTACAGATACACATGGGCCAGAAATTGACCTTGCCGTGAGACCTTCGCTTGTGGCAAATTATTTTCAAAATCGTTTCCCTATTCCTCCAAACTTAGTCTATGTTGGACGAAAAATTATAAAAGTTAACCTTGCCATTTCACTTTACCAAGTTATCGTGACTTCTGACTGTTTTTTTTTTTTTCCCTCCAAAATCGAATGTCTTCAACCTACCCATATAACGAATTGTTTCACCAAGTTTGGATTTAATTGGATAAAAAACTATAATTTGTCGTTGATCTGGCCTATTGGTCTTGACTGCTCTTGACCTTTAACCGAATGGTTTGAAAACAATGGACCACCCTCCTGGCTGACCCTTAACACTTCCACAACGTTGGTTGGATCAGATCTGATATAACCATCTTTTAATACAGACAGTCTTGGTTCAGACTTTGGCCTCGGCATTTGACCTTGACCTTTCACTGATTGTTCTTAAAATAGACTCTCGTCGTCCAGGCTTTATATACCCTCAACCCTTCCACAAAACTTGGTATAAATCTGATCAAAGCTGTTTAGCTAATTTTGACCAAAGACCCTGATCCTTAACATAGCGTAAAACGAAAAAAAATCCGTTTCCTCCTTGGCCGGCCCTCACCATTTCCACAAAGTATGGTTAAAATATGTTCGAAACAGAGCTGTACTGTTGGCGCAAACACACGACAAACAAAAAAGTAGGTTGGTTGCTGGAGAGTGGTGACACTGACATAGGTGGGCGGCTCCGCTACCTCGTTATGCAGATATCCCACACCTGTCACATCCCCTGAAAGGAGGTTTGGTGGACAGCAGAAGGGGGGAACTACATTTTTTTTTTTATGTGTCCGACTCTGGGCATAGGCTTCACAGCCTGCTATCAAGGCCCAGCAGTCCTCCTACATACCATACACCTCTCCATTTCACCACTTTGGCGTTAACACCCACCGTCCATATTGAATACATGCTAGGGCTGTCTCATGCGGGACTGGTGTATTGGTATTAGCGGGGGTATTTTTACGACATGTCGGCGGGTCTTCTGGTTGATCAGTAAAGCCTGATTTAATGAAACTGAAATCCTTAAACTGTTCCCTGCTCCAGCGGGGATTTGAACCTGCCGTTAGAACGACAGGCCACCTCTACCGATTGAGCCACGCCAGGTTGCAGACTACTGGGTTCAAATTTCATCTGAACCTGGGCTAACAACAACAGTTACAACTACTACCCCTGCCTGGCATCCACCACATTCGTTGTAATAAAATTGTTTGGTGGTAGTAGCAATATAACAGTGAGAGAGAGAGAGAGAGAGAGAGAGAGAGAGAGAGAGAGAGAGAGAGAGAGAGAGAGAGAGAGATGTGAAACAGTATACGTAAACAAATTAATCCATCCATTTGCCTGACTGGAGGGTAGCATAAAAGCCACCTGGATTTAAAAGACATCCATTTCGAGCAGCTTTCCTTCTCTCTCTCTGTCTCTCTCTCTCTCTCTCTGTCTCTCTCTCTCTCTGTGTATGTGTGTGTGTGTGTCTCTCTCTCTCTCTCTCTCTCTCTGTCTCTGTCTGTCTGTCTGTCTCTCTCTCTGTCTGTCTCTGTCTCTGTCTGTCTGTCTGTCTGTCTCTCTCTCTCTCTCTCTCTCTCTCTGTCATTTCGAAACAAGGCTACCTACTAAAAGTGGATAACATCCTTTCTGACATTTCCAGATTTACGAGGATTAAACGCAACCCCAAGGGAGAAATTAAAAGCGATGTCAATATTGTGACTGAAGCTATCAACACCATTACAAAAATCCTTCACTTTCCTAAACTAACAGGTGAATATTACCTCGGCTATGCACATGTCAACGTCAAGGCACACAAGCCAGGCTACCCCCTTCGCCTCATCATCTTGCAGATCTCGACTGCACTCTATGGCACAGAAATGGAACGAATTACACCCAGTGTATGTAATGTACCAACCGACTACTGCCGGACATCAGCTAGGCAGTTTCTCGACATTCTGAAGGATGCAGATTCACCCCCTGCAAGACCACATCATCGCATCTTTGCACGTTCTGTGTCTCTTTACCAACCTACCAGTGGACAGAACAATACAATTCATCCTTGAACGAGTATATAAGTGTAAAGAAAGTAAGCCCCTCGGCATGCAAGAGATCTGCCTCAGCACCCGGTTGGAACTTTGTACTGAGGCCTCCTTCATCTGTCCCCGTGGAAAGATGTATCGCCATATAGATGGTGTTGTCGTGGAAAGCCCTCGAGGACAGAGGTCGGGGAACAGGGGTAAATTACCCCAAATAGGGCAAATATAAAAATTTGGGGGGCAAAGTGTGCAGTATGAGAGGTAATGGGTGCAATATATAAATAATTATTCACATATATGATGTAAATTATAGTGAACAATATGAAAAACCATGTACCATGTATCATGCTCTTTGTAGCTTAGCCGCAGTGCTATTGACAAATCTATACGCAGACCTGGCTAATTTTAGGAGTAAATTGATTTGTTTTTGTTCGCATTGAAGCCTGGGGGTATTTGCATTTTACAAAAAAAAAAAAAAAAAAATGGGGGGTAACACCCTAAAACGGTTCACGACTCTTGTTCTAGGAGTCGTCCTCTTTGCTAACTTTTTTTATGGGGACAGTCAAGGTCACTATATTGGTTAACGACCGTCCTTCTGTCTACTGCCTCAATGTCTACGACATTTTCGTTAGAGAAAAGGACTTCCAAGAACTTCAGAACCTCAGACATCACCTCATCGACGCCTCCGGTCTAAATTTCGTTTTAGAATAGACTATTCAAGGCCGCCTCTTCTTTCTCGACGTCCTAGTGACTGCCCGCGACTCTGGATTCACAACTGAGTCTGTGTGAAATCATTTAAGAAATGACAATGTCTCAGCGTCAAAAGTGAATGCCCTCAGCGATATGACCATTTCACCATCAGTGCTTAGGTCTGCCGTGTCCTCACCCATTGCTCTTCATGGAGCCGTATTCATTCAGAGCTGGAAAGAGTTACACAAGTTCTCGCCAATAGTGGTAATTGGAAAAGTGACGTGGAAGACGTAGTGAAGAAGGCGGTTAACAAATGGTACTCAAGCTACAACATCCCTTCTCTGTCAATAACGAAAAATCACTTTGTACTTAAAAAATTACATGTCTACAGAGTATAAAACTGACGAGAGAGCAATGAAAATATTAATAAAAATATCAAATGCACAGATCCTAACAAAAGTATCGCACTAATATCTTACTACAAGACTTGTAAAACCTCCCAACTACTAGGCTACTCAAGAACAGCTCTGCCGTGAAAAGTACGCCCATGAAAGAAGACCACGTCATCAATCGAAATACTTGTACAAGTGAGGACTGTGAGCCTCAGACCCATGTAGGAATGACGAGAACTAAACAGGCAAGGCGTCTCACACGTCACCTATCGAATGGATCAATCTAAAATCACTACAGAACTAGTCACAACACCTCCCTCACCCGTCAGCACCTCAAAAACGGTACGGAAATAATTGACCGTGGAAAAAAAAAAAAAAAAGTAGACTTGTTTCTGGAAGCACTCTCCCGAACTGAAACCTACAATCATCTGACAGGTGGAAGGTTTGTAAGCCCTTACAACAAGTAAAGGATCACAAACATCGGTGGACTAACTCATTCCACACACCCATCGCGTGCTCCTGGTCGACCAATTACGTGGTAGCACGTGTTGGCATCCCCTGTTGAAGTCTCGCTCCACCCGCCTCATCCCGACGCATAGAAGGCATTGAGCAGAAATTCAATAATGCAGAAACTTTGCATGCAACTTCGTTCACTTACAAGAAATATAAATGGAAATAAATTACTTAATAACGCGTGATTTATTGTTTTGCTGGTGTCCAGATGGAAAAGGAAACACGAAATATCCCGAGTGCTTTCATGTATTCACATCTTCCCAGAAGATGTTAATTCATAAAAGGGCTCGGAAAATTTCGATTTTTCTTGTGCGTGTGTGTGTGTGAATATATATATATATATATATATATATATATATATATATATATATATATATATATATATATATATATATATATATATATATTGCTAGATAAGTAGATCAATATACCTAGGTAAATAGATAGACTGAGAGATAGATTTACCTAGATAGGCTGACGCTGAGAGAAAGGGATGCAGATATACAGACTGATTGATTTATTGATGGACTGGCTGACTGTTACTTGGTGTTGTTAATCAGAACTAATTGGGACAAAGCCAGTCCATATCATCTGATTTTCAGGATGAACTGGGTTTCAGAGAAAGGGAAGCATACACACACACACACACACACACACACACACACACACACACACACACACACACACACACACACACACACACACACACACACACACACACACTGTTAACAGGCGGGTATGAACCATATTAACAATGATATAAACAAAGTACAGTACTCTCCATCATTTTGTTTTCCTCTTCTTATGGTTTTACGGCAACGTGCAGTAAACATAGCAAAAGTCTGAAATTCTTCCTAAATTATCAATACTGTAATTCATAAAACAGTTAAAATGTTAAAATGTTCACGCGAGAAATGTAAGAGGTGGATAGGGCAAGCCACAGGGAGTATTCATCTCAAGATTTGGCATGTAGAATACTGTACATCATTACTGTTTTGATCATTCTTTACTCAGTATTGTAAACTGAGTAAGAATTAAAACTCCTTTTGCTGCTTATTGTACATTTCAGGGAAAAATTGGCATAAAAAATCCGTACTGCGGGCTATATTGTCCAAGCATTTGGATACTTGAATCTGCGTCCGGCTATAGCACATGCATCATGTATGTGCTTTCGTGACGATTTTTGTCTCGTGGTTTACGGACATCCTTTATAAGTATGAATTATACTGTTCAGGTTGCAGTTTTGTGATTTCATGAGTTATTTGAAAGTGTAAACACTGGGGTGAGATAGAATGCATCTGGGATCAACTAGTTTCAGCAAAAATAGTCTGAAGTGGTTAACCAGTCCATATCATGAGGATTTCCAGAAAGAGTCCAAATTAACAGGTTATATATATATATATATATATATATATATATATATATATATATATATATATATATATATATATATATATATACACACACACACACACACACACACACACACACACAGTATATGGCAGTTAAAACCCGACATTAGTCAAAACTATGTAACTTGACAGAACTGCCGTATTATTGCACAGCTCGCTTACCTAGGCTATATGTTGGAGAGAAACCAAAGTTTCAAGATAAATAAGGTTAAACCAGGTATTGGCAGGACTCTCCAGCTAAAACTTTGCATCAGTAGATTTATGTGATAAAACTATAGGTAACTTATCAGAACAGTGTATGCAAGTTAAACAAGCAGGAGCAGACAGTGGAATACCCACGCCTCAAAATTGATCTGAGGTCCGAATATGTATGACTTTGTCCTGTGACCTTGACCTTCGACCGATTCTTCTCAAAACTGAATGTCTTCATTCTTGCCTGACACGAAGCCCTTCCACGCAGTTTGGTCAAAACTGTTCGAATTATACTGCTCAAACAAAAAAAGAAAGACAGGCAGACACACAATCAATGAAATGATACACCAGCCATAGTATCGTGAATGCAATATCATATCATAAGAGCAGGTAAGTAGTAAACGAAAGTCATCTTTGGTATTGTTTTCAGTCAGAGTCTGAACATCATCCGCTTCAGTAACATCTAATCGTGTTAGTTTTCTGTATTGTAGATAAATGTTCAGCAGTTTTGGCATCCTTCATTTCCCGAAGAAGCAAATTATAAATGTCTTGTGTTCAGAGTTTGGAATCAGCTGTTTTGGTCTAGGTCCACCTCAGTATGGTTTGCTAAATTTTCTTCCGTCCACTTTTCACTCTAGTTCAGCAAAGTCAGGAGTATAATGTTATCCTTTTGACAGTTCACGAGCAGGAAGGACATTATGTCGCGAAACCTCTGCCAAACCAGCTTGAGAAATGCACCGCTTGCATCGCCATGACCACCACTTTCGACATCTCCAGCTTCAAGAGTCTGTGAAAGGAATTGGGGCGTGAATGAGCCAAGTGGCGGGCTGACGACCTCGAGGATGACGATGTCAAAACCAGTGCCAGAATTCCACCACGACCACCACCATCGTCCCCACCTCCGCCACCGCCGCCATCACCCCTACGACACCACCTCCAAGACGTGGATAACGGGGTGCGTCAGTGAGATGCCGGTCTGAGGGATGACTGTCAGGGAAATGACGAGGGGTTGGCTGAACATCATGGAGATTTAGTTGATTCTCCCTAATGGATTTTACGCCATATAGAAGTAGGAATAGATAGAAGTTTTTATATATATATATATATATATATATATATATATATATATATATATATATATATATATATATATATATATATATATATATATATATATATATATATAAGTGTTGCATACTTTATAGTATGCGACACTGGTTCAACCACAGCTCCACTTGTTTCCGCCAAGGCATTACGTAGCCAGAAGAACGCTTCCAAAATTTATTACCTTGGTGGTGCGGGAACCCTTGTTCTTCAGTGTACGAAAACGCACACTTTACCACTGTACCACAGAGGGTTATATATATATATATATGTTTCTCGGTATATAATTCACGTAATTTTTGTTTCTCTTCTTAGTATTTCATTGTCCAATTCTAGGAAGACATATTAATATTTTAGAAATTTTACTACTTGGCTGTTCTATATAAACCGGTATCAATCTATCTATCTGTCTATCTATCTATCTATCTATTTATCTATCTGTCGATAGATAGATAGATAGATATAGATAGCTTTATAGGTAAATATTTACTTTACTGCCGTTTCCTATATTTGTTTTTGTTTTTCTGTTCCATTCGATAGTTTTTTAGTTCATTTAAGTCTGTTGAGGTCTCAATTGTTGTGCAAATGAATAATAACCATAATATGACTATGACGATCTTAGTTACCTCCTAACCCTGAGGGAGCTCTTGATTGCCACCTAACCTAACCTAACCTAACCTAACCTAACCTATCCAAACTTAACCTAACCTAACCTAACCTAGCAAAAGTAACCTAACCTATCCTAATCTAAGCTAACCTAAACTAACCTAACCTAACCAAACCTAACCTAACCTAACAAAAGTAACCTAACCTAACCTAACCTAACTAAACAAACCTATGCTGATGGTCCTTTTTGGCTCATCCGACAAGCTAAGCTAAGCTGTCTCAACCTACGGTAACCCAACCCAAGTATGGAAGTCAGGACTGTCATGGTCCTATTGCACAATTCCGAAGAAATTCTTCCCAATATCATAGTAACTAAACGAGCAGCCTGCACAAGACATCTTGGTGGTGGCCGTGGAGTCGAAGTGCGATTTCAAAATTAAATATCTCCCTGTGATTGGTCGGCTGAGTGACGTCGGTCGGGTGAGAACTGAAATCTAAATTATCCATAAAAAATATAAATATTCATTTGCATACAAAACACACACACACACACACACACACACACACAGACAAACAGGCGTAGGCTACACCATAAGTTAGCACAAATCCACTGGGTATGGTAAAATTGCTCGCTAAAGAAATGGCAATAAAGTAGATAAATACTTTATATATATATATATATATATATATATATATATATATATATATATATATATATATATATATATATATATATATATATATATATATATATATATATGTGTGTGTGTGTGTGTGTGTGTGTGTGTGTGTTTTAAATTTTTTAAACATATTACCTGATACTTTTCCTCCACCAGACTTCTCTCGTCATTTGTCTACCTGTCGAGGTCTTCTCGTCATGAAACACAGCTTGATCGCATATGTTTGGCTCATCCGCATATTTTTATGCATAATCAAGTCGTTTTTCTTTGTGGATATCAATAATTCCAGGTTTTTGATCAGCAATTCGGTTATATTTTGTCTTGATGGTGTGTGACGTGTTCCCAGCACTCTGGCTTTGACAAGGTAGCTTATGTTCCACTCTGACGGCAGGTGCATTTGTAAAGGGATATGCTCTGCTGCAGATGTAATGATTTGATCTTGCTGGGGGGAGGCGGCAACTTATATGCTGCAGATTCCATGAGGCACCAGCTTCTCCATAACGATTCACCTGTCACGATTCTGCTGGCTCGCTCACCCCAGTCCTACATGTAATCTGGACGAAAAGTAGTCTCTTGCTGTGGAGGAAACTTGCAACATCTCTCACATCTTGCAAAGTCAGGATATACAGTAAGATCTCCTTGATTACTAACCGACACCAACCCCAAGTCCTCTAATGTATGATATGAAGCCTGACTGGATGGACAATCCTCTAGAACAAATAACTCATTCATGACTAATCAAAAGATGTAGAAGTACCCATCGCATAGAAATGGGTCGAGTTATGTAACCCGCATAGATTCCAGTTGTATCATCTACATGCCTAACATTTATTTTTGATGGGTGTACATGAAACTTATATAAATGGTTCTCTCTCTCTCTCTCTTTGTCTCTCTCTCTCATACTTCACTATCTTTCCCCCCTCTTCTCATTCCTCTTTGATATTCTCTTTCGTTTTCCTCCGGTCTCCCTCCCTCTTTGCGCTGGCATTCCTGTCATCTAACTCTTCCCTTTATACCTCCCGCTTCCCCTTCCTTCCAACCCTAATTTTTTAACGTGGTCTCCTTTTCCCTTCTCTTCCTTTCTAGATTTTTGCCTGTATTGCAAGACTGAGTAGAGACACCCGAACTTGTCATGTTCTAGTTGTTCTTATTGTTGGAGAAATGGTCAAAATCTACTCTTACTTTGTTATTTACTACAGTCATACTATTAATCGACACAACACCATATTTCTTAAGTATACCTTGAATGCCACTTCATACCCACATAGTAATTTGAGCTTGTCGCACCAATTTATTTGTTTCCCACACCCATTTCTTTACCGTCCCCCGTCCACGCTCTCACGCTTGATGGATTTTTCAGAATTAACCTTCACTGTCCTCAAACCATTAATCCTACAACAAGGGTATACATTCCTACCTCAGCCTCACCGCTTCACAACATTCCAACACATTCCACCCATTCATTTTCTCATACTACTAGTTTTTTTCTTTATTTTTACCCTTCGATAACATTTTCATGGGCGACGCATGCCACGCATTTTGGCCAAGTATAAGGGCTTTAGAAATTTATTTGAGTTTACGACGAGCAGTTTCATTCACGTAATAAAGCATCACGAAACCAGGCTTATAAAGGAAGGACCCTAAGGATGAATGAAAGCAATGTGTGTCTAATTTTAGGGAGTTCAGAGAGTGATTGTATCTATAAAAATAAAGGAAGTGTGGTAAGTAACGGGAGAATCTGTGTTAAGTAATGAGAAGGAATATCTCTGACGAAGGAGAAGTGTCGTGAGAAATGAAAGGGAATGGGGGAAATGAAGTGCGGAGAGTAATGAAAGGAAAAGGAGAGGGAGATGAAGTGTGATGAGTACTGATAAGGAATGTGGGAAAGGAAATGTGCTGAGTAATGAGAGGGAATGAAGAAGTGTTGTGAGTAATGGGAGGAAATTGAGAAGAAGAGGAAGTGTACTGAGTAATGAAAGGGAATGGAGGAGAGAAGTATGCAGACTAATGAGAGGAAATGGAAAAGAAAAGGGGAGGAAGAGTGGTGAACAATGAGACAGAGTACAAACCGAGAAACGGCGTGATGAGTAATTTGAGGGAGTGCAGATGTTGATGGACTGTGGTGCTTAATGAAACGGTGTGTAGTGAGTAATAAATGTAGAGGGAGGGGGAAAGAGAGTGAGGTGTTACTGAATCTATAATGAAAAAGGAATGTGCTGTCGGTGAATCCAGAGGGGAGAGGGGAGAAGAGGCCGCCACGACACCCACCGTAATCTATCCATAGCATACACACACACACACACACATTAACTCCTGACCTCCATAACACTTACAATAAACTGCCCCCAGTACAAACTTTAACTCTGAATCACCATTACACCCATCATAAACTGCCCACAACATGCACACCTTGGCACCTGAGCACTATAAATGTTCCAAAACATACACATAACACCAGACCATCATTATTTCCACAAAATGCACTCATAACACAAGGCCACCATAATTTTCTTCATAAAATTCCCTCAACATATGCACCAATACCCCAGATCACCATAAAACTAATTGAAAGTTGTTGACAGCACACATACCATTAAGTCAGTTTGTAACGATAGAAATCAATGAATTTTGTTTATTGCATATAAGTGCAATTCTTAAGGTATTGCAGTTCACTGCCATGCGTAACCCGTCGTGTGCCAGTGCCGTTTTAAAACGGTCTGACATAATGCCACGGCCAGTGCCAGTGCCATTTTAAAACAGTCTAAAACAAACTTCATTGTGACTGCGTTTTTCAAGATTCGTGGGTAATAATTGGCAGGCATGTAGGGTAACTGTTCCTCTATCATCCCTCAGGCTGTCAAGGCCATACACTCACTTGCTCCCCCACTCATTTTTTTTTTTTTATGTGAGGAAGAAGGAACCAAAGGCAAAGAGCCCGCAAAACTGTTCCTTCCAAGAGAAAAACAAAATACAAGAGAGCCAAATTCAAGATCCATTCATTTCGAGATGCCTGGACACTTTACCTGTGTCCTCACCCAGTGTTGTACATAGTGAAGGCATTTTGTAAATATTTTCATGTAAGTGTAAGTTGTAAATATTTTCTTGTAAATGTAAGGACTATATAGTGAAGTCAAGTTGTAAATACCTTCCTGTAAGTGCCAGGACTGTACTTAATGAAGTCAGGTTGTACCTATCTTCAAGTAAGTGTAAGATAATGCATTCACAGTGAGAAAGACATGCAAATTGTGATAGATGCTGAAGTAATAAGTAATCAGAAAAGTGTACTGAACATTGCTATACCTTCCCAGCATAAATACCTGAGTATATCTTAAATAGAAAATGGCTTTCTCTCACGTACGTGGTGAGGGTGAGAGAGTGGCTATACCTGTACACGAGTATGCAGGACTCAATAAAACTCATTTCCAAGCCTCGATGAGCATTTTAATGGCGAAATTCGTTGTTTCCATATCAAAATCTATCATTTTAGCCCCCCCCCCAAAAAAAGGTCGAAAAAGGGCCGGCACTGAGGTGACCTATAAGGCTAAAAATAGCCGGCACACAGTGGGTTAATCCCTGCTAAGGAACACCTGACTCTGACAGACCCGTTCCATTGTGTCCGTTCAGTAACTTCTAGATGTCTGGGATTCCTATCCTTCTCAATAGCTTCTAAACTTTTTGTGCCAATGCAAGGCGTAGGGGGGGTTGCTGTCGGACGTCTCTCTGTTTTTGCTTTATATCACTTAGAATTTGCATTCAGGTCAGTGAGACCCACGTGTACCTGAGGAAGTGCATTATATTATTTTGTTCTCGTTTACAGGTTGTTTCTATGCTGAGTGGGATCCACTCTTCCCGTCTTGAAGGACCTCCATTCCTCAAGTTGTGAAACAAGTGCTAGGCTCATAGTGTACTTTGTTTTATTGTATGGTTACTGCCCCCCCCCCAACAAAAAAAATTTATTTTTGTCAATATTTTGTCCTTTTTTTAATATAAATACATAGAGTTAAGTGAATCAAAACTTATTTGCATAATTTTCCAGTTGATATGACCTTATAAATTGTAAGATATTCAGGAATTCATTGAATGAAACATGTTTGCGAATACAGCATTTTTATATGCCTGGGTGTAATAACCGAACTGAAACTTTACAAATTAATCACACTGGTCTGACTGAGATTCGATCTCAGGCCCTCGTGCTTTATAGGCACACACATTACCACTGAGCCAAAGAGGGGATCCCCACTTTGCCTATAGGCAATGCAGGCTTTTCTACACTCGATTATATCACTCTTTTCTCCCCTTGGTGATTAATTTGGTCAGTTTCGAACACACATGGTACCATAGCACTGGAGGCCACCATTAGAGGTGCTGTGGACCACATCGGACAGCTCACCCCCGGGATGTAAGGCCTAAGATGCTGTCAACAACAACATCATTGCCCTCTAAGCCTCGCCTCACATCCCATTGCTGCCACCAATGTAATAACCAAACTGAAACTTTACAAATTAATCACACTGGTCTGACCGAGATTCGATCTCAAGCCCTCGAGCACGCACGTTACCACTGAACCAAAGAGGGGATCCCTGCTTTGTCTACAGGCAGTGTGGGCTTTTATACACCCCATTACATGGGTTTGACAGACCCAGGTGTTCTTGAGGTGTACACAACCCAGTAGTTGTTCATGACCAAAGTTAAGCTTTGGGCTGCTTATCTTTACTAAGGGTGGTATAATTCGCTTCCATGCTTATGTATTGGGTTGCTTATTCATTGTTTAAGTGGTGTTAACTTTTTATTTGTAAGTATATGTGCTGTATTAAAATCAAATGACGTAAAATGAATTTCACACCCTGAGAACTTGGCTGATATATTGTACGTTGAGAATACAATATGCATATATGCATTTGTTATGCCAGTAGAATTTTATATCTGGATATGTGGGAAGCCTTCCAGATATAAGTGTTCTTTCATAGGTTTAGGCTGGTGTTTGCATCTGGAAATGTGAGGAGCATTCTGAAGGTTTTGGCATTTGTTTTGTTTTCCTTCCACCGTATGGTAGGATTTGATCCTTGTCATTATTGCTGATTCATAATATTAACTTAAGGATAATATTGTGTGTGAAAATGTAAGCTCTATCCTAGGATGGAGAATGTTTTTTTTTTTTTTTTTTTTTTTTTTTTTACGTGTCCGACTCTGGGCAAAGGTTTCAGGGCCTATATCTCAGGGGCAGTAGCCTATCCCAAGGCCCAGTAGTCCTCCTACATCTCCACATGTCACCACTCTGGCGCTAACACCCACCATCCATATTGAATACATGCTAGGGCTGTCTCATACAGGATTGCATCAGAAAATGTGAGTTTATTCACTTGAATATGCTGGACTGTACTAGTACGGGGAGTCTGCCTGGTGTATTGGAAGTCAGCCAGGTGTAACGGACGTGCGAGTGTGAGTGTGTGCGTAGTGTGCCAGTGACAGACAGAGTTAATGTAGGAGAGAAAAGTAAGTGTTTTGCAAGTGTACCTTATTCGTGCTTAGATAAAACTCAGAAGTGTTCATCTGCCACTGATTAACTGCCTGATAAGTTTATGTTTCATTCTTGAAACAAACCCTTACGGTGTAACAACTGGTGTCAGGAGTGAGATGAATCCAATGGTGTACTGGTGTCAGGAATAAGAATACATTTCGAGAGATGGAGATGCATGGACAGGCTGCCAAAATGGTGGATGTATCTCTGACAGATAAACTCACAATATTCAAAGTACAGCAAGCAGAACGAAAGAGGAACATACACACAATATTTAAAGCCCAAGCACAACACTACACATGACTAGAGGAACAGCTACGTGGAAGCAGACAGGAGCTTTGACAGCTATGAGAGGAGCTGCAGAACGTGACCAGGATACTGAGGCAACAACAAGAGGTCGTATTCAGCGAGGTAGTGAGAATATGTGGCCAACTAAGAGAAGTGAGGAAAGAAGTTTCCTGTATACTGGAGGATAAAGTGAGAATTGAAAAGCACAGTGAGGTGGAGAGAATAAGAGCCAGGTAAGAGAAGTGAGGGAAGAAGTTTGCAGTAAAGTGAAGGACAGAGTGTGAAGTGAAATAAAGGAAGTGAGCTAGAGAGTCAAATTCCTGGAGCAATGTTTGGGAGAGAGTCAGCACCCAGCACACCACTTACAGTAAGTGCAGGTGGCAGGTGTGCAGAAAGGCTTAGTGAGATGCTGAATACCAAGGCCCCTGAATACATTCCTGCCAGTCACAATAGTGTCATGCAAAACGTAATGCACGTCCCAGTAAAGAAAAAGCTTCAAAATTTAGATGGCAAGGTGTTTTGGGAGGCTTATCACGCCCAGTTTGAGCTCATTGCCAGTCAGAATGGGTGGGATGACCGGCAGTATGCGGTTCATCTGGTCACCAGCCTTAACGGTTCTGCTATGGAGGTCCTTGCGCAGCTGGACGATGGAAGGCAGGGTGACCACCACAAGCTGGCACAAGCCTTGGAGCAGAGGTATAGGAAAACACACCAGGGGGAAGTCTTCAGGTCTCAGTTCCGGACTTTCACCCACAAAAGAGGGGAGCCTTTACAAGAAGTAGCATGGAACCTACAGAGTTTGGCACATAAAGCATACCCAAGAGCCATTTCTGACATCCTGATGGTGCTGCTTCAGGACCACTTCATCGATGCCCCGGACAGTCCCCAGCTGAAGGTTCAAGTGAAACAGGCCAAACCAGTAGCCTGCAGGAAGCCTTGGCCAGTGCCCTTGCATCTGAGTCCTACTTGAAGTCAAGCTACTCAAGCTTCGACTTTGACTTCAGCACTGGTTTCAAGGCATGTAAGGGTATGATTAATGGAGCATGCTTCAAGACTGGGCACCGACAGGAAGACTGATTCAAGAGACAGGGAGATCGACAAAAAGATGACACCTGCAGAATCAGCAAGACAGCAGAGTGTTAGGCTTGTGGACAACAGGGACACCTGAAAAAGGAACGTAAATACAAGACCCAACAAGAGAAGATGGAGCAGGCCTCTCAAGAGGGAAACTAAGGCTGGCTGGTGCAATGGGACAACAGCTAGTTTATGCCAAGAGTGCTCCACATGCGACCTTTTGCATGAGAGCTACCTCCGCCAGTTCTCAGGTAAATCGTGAGACTGAAGCAGTAGCCTGCCCAATGATCAACACTGGACCAGAGAAGACTGGTGTGGCTGGATGTGGTGAGTAATCGGCAACATCCAGAGACTGTGCGGAGTCACAGAGCACTGTGCCGAGCTTAGGGGACCAGTGGATGACAGGATATAGGTAGGAGAGAAGGAAGAGGCCCTGTCCGTGTGTATTGTCGATAACAAAAATCCTTGCATCCTGGGCTTAGACTACCTGGTGTGCCACCGCTGCATGCCTGACTCCCATTCAATGCCAATGCAGCAAGGAGCAAAATGTGTACCAGAGTCAGAGATACCCTTGCCCTACAAGGTCAACAGCATGCTGCACACTGCTTTGGGATTGGTGGAGGGCAGAAGCCATGACATGATAGAAGAGGGAGTGATGCTGGGCAGGACCTTGATTTACCCTACAGTAGAGGAAGTACCTGTCGTCAGAGCAAAATTTTCACTTCGTCCTAAGAAGATACATCAGAGCACAGCTGTCGGGATGTGCCAAGAAATCGATCAGGAGCCACCAAGCAGTGCATACAAGAGGAGTACAGTTAATCAACAGGAAGAACTACCCAACCACTTGCGGGATCTGTTTGTCGGGAGTGCCCAGTGTATGAAGAAGCCACAGATAGGGCATTTCATGAGGCATGCTGACATGTGTTCGTCAGAGGATATCATGGACTTGGGAAGTGCTCTTGGAGTGGAGCCAGGGACCTGCTGGACACCGGATACGAAAGAAGGGCCAAGAAGAATGATGGATTTGGCAGTGCTGGAGGTCCAGTTCTTTGTGCCATGGAACCTAGATAGAAGAGGCAATAGTGATGACCCATTAGTCTGGAAGTTTATTGTTGTATATACTTGTATGTAGATAGCATTAGGTGGTTGTGTCAGGGACGATACAGCTTTGAGGTAGGGACAGTGTTATTTCTGTACGAATATGGTAGTGTTTTATATCTAGAGATGTGGGAAACTTTCTAAAAATTAGGTGTTTTATCATAGGTTTAGGTTGGTGTTAGCATCTGGAAATGTGAGGAACATTTTTGAGGTTTCAGCATTTGTTTTGTTACAGTTCTGTCTTACTGTAAGAATTAGTTCTTGTCATTAATGTATTGTACAGTATATTGTTAATTAAAGGGTGTTATTGCGTGAGAAATTGAGTTCTCACCCAGGATCTAGAATGTTCATATTGCATCAAAGTTCCTTTACAAGATTATTCAGAACTGTGCTAGTAGGGGATGCCGAGGAGGGAATATTAAGGGACTCTTCTGGCTTGCTGGCAGTAAGTCTAGAGTAACAAAAGTGGAAGTGAGTGCATAGTGTGCCAGAGAGAGAGAGAGAGAGAGAGAGAGAGAGAGAGAGAGAGAGAGAGAGAGAGAGAGAGAGAGAGAGCGCCCTGACCTCTTAATATAGAGTCACCAACCACCAGCGAGTCACCAACCACCAGTCTAGTCACCATTCACCAGATGGGAGAAGTAGGAAGAAAGGAAGGCAGACAGAAAAAGAATGATAAAGACGAAGGAAGAAGTAGGCAGCACCACATCAAGTGAGTGGATGACGGCCGCCACCACCTACCACATAACATACAAAATAACACACAAATTGATATTAACTAGAGGTGCAAGACAGACTCGAAAACGAACGAGTAAACGGCCAATGACTCGCTGCTGTGTTTATCATTTTTTTTTCTCTGCAAAGTATAACTCTTCCTGGTGCTTACTCAGCCTTGATACATTTTTCTACTACAAATTATAACTGTTTCTGGTGTATTCCCAGTCTTGAAACATTTTTTTTTTTCGTTCCAAATTATAACTCTTCCAAGGTATATTTTTAGCCTTGAAACAGTTCTTCTACAACAAATTATAAAATATCATGCTGTATTCCCAACTTTGAAACATTTTTTTTAACTACATATATAACTCTTCCTCATGTGTTCTCAGCTTTGAAACTTTATTTTTTACTAGAGATTATAATTAACCATGGTGTATTCCTAACCTTGAAATAATCTGATTTTAATTTTTGCTATAAATCATAACTCTTCCTTGTGTATTCTCAGCCTTAAACCATATATATATATATTTTTATTATCACATATAACCCTTACTAGTGTATACTCATCCTTTAATCATATATTCCCACCGCTACAAATCATAACTCTACCTGGTGTATTCTCAGTCTTGGAACTTTTTTTCACTGCAAATAATAACTTCCTCGTGAATTCTCAGTCTATTTTTTCCACTCTAATTTACAATTCTTCTTTGTGTATTCTCAGCCTTTACTTTTCTTTCACTGCAAATTATAACTTTCCTGGAATATTCTCAGCCTTGAAACGTAAATTTTCAAACCTCGGCTACCAACTCCAGCATCATTCTTAACCAGCATCACATCCTAACCTAACTCCTTACCCTTAAACAAACGCCTACAACTTCATCCCACAGCTTCACCCTACAACTTCATCTTCTAATCTCACTTTGAACCTTACCCTCCAAACCTCAGATTCACTCTCTAACCTCCAACCCTCTTAACCTCACTCTCCCAATTTCCAGTCCTCAACTTCACCCTCCACTCTAATCCATCAACCTAACCCTCTAAGCCTGGAGTAATATTCATGTATTCATTAATTTAGAGGTGAGTGTAGAGGCCTTAACACACCTCACTCCTGAATATGTAGGAGGCTAAGAGAGAGAGAGAGAGAGAGAGAGAGAGAGAGAGAGAGAGAGAGAGAGAGAGTACAGGTCCTATCTTCACTTGTCACTTCCATTTCCGCACACTGTACGAACACACACACACACACACACACACACACACACACACACACACACATACACACGGCCGTCAACATACGCTTTTGTATACCGAGCGTGGCTGTAATAAAGTGAGAAAGAGAAAAGGATGGAAGGAAGGACTGAGGGTGTGGCAGGTTGGTATAAAGGGAGGAGGAACAAGACTGGAGATGAGAGGAATAATATTAAAGAAGAGGATGAAAGTATGTGTGGCCCGCGTTATATGAGGTACAGTATATACTGTAGATGAGGAGACGGGAGAATTTTAATAAAGGACAAAAAGGGTAAAAGAATATATATATATATATATATATATATATATATATATATATATATATATATATATATATATATATATATATATATATATATATATATATATATATATATATATATACATAATATGAAATAGGTTACGATTAGAATCAATATGTTCGTTTTTATAAGTATGCGCGGGCTTTTCATTTCCATTATATTCTACTTTTGTCGATCTTATGAAATATCCTTCAGGATTTTAATCCTACGAGGTGCTACTTTTCACTTTTTTTTTTTTTTTTCTGTACGGCAAGAGCCGGAGACTCTGGAAGGCATGGGAGAGCCTTCTGTTGTGTTATGGTATCTCTTTCTCCCACTTTTGTAACTTGAGTACTGTATTAATGCCAAGGCCGGACCGCCTCGTAGAGGCCGTAAGGTTAGTGTGGTCTATGTATCTATGTAACCCTCTCTCTCTCTCTCTCTCTCTCTCTCTCTCTCTCTCTCTCTCTCATAGCACACAGCATGTGCATGAGAAATGTCTCGACTGTACATTAGCGAGTGCGACAAAAATAAACAAATATCGTCACGGTAATAAAGGTGAAGGAAGAGGGAGGGGAAAGGCAAGAGGTAAGGGAGGAGAAAAAAAGAGGCGAAAGAGTGGGAGGAGGGAGGAAAGATGAGAGAGGCAAGGGGAAGGGAGAAGTGTGGGAAGAGAAGAGAGAGAGAGAGAGAGAGAGAGAGAGAGAATGAGGGGGATCTGGGAAAGGGTGGGGGGAAGGTTCGGTGAGGATAGGGGTTAGGAAAAGATGCATGATAAATGCAAGTGGGGGATGGGAGGGGAAGGGGGTCGTGAGAGACATAAATGAGGGCATGGGAGGGTGGGGGGATGGTGAGGAAAGAAAGAGGTAATATAATTTTATGAAACGAGGGGGACTGTGGGGCATTTATCACCACCCTCACCACCCCTTTCATAACACAAAACCATTCACACACAAGGTTACAGGAGAGGTTAGGGGAAGTTATAAGTAGGGAAGCCTAAAGCTGGCAGAGGGAGAGAAGTAAGGGGAGCGAGAATCGGGCAGGGAGGAAAAAAAAAAGTGATAGATAGATGGGAAAAATAATGACCCAGGGAGAGAAGGTGGGTGAAGAGTGGAAGGGAAATACGGAGAGAGAAGGGCTGAGGGATGAGAATGAAGAGAGGATGGGATGGGGAAAGAAAAAGATTTAGTAACGTGGAATAAAGGAAATGGAAGAAGAGTCAGAGTAAGAACGGATATGCTTAAATTTCTACTTGTATTCGTATGTGAGTCTGTGTGTGTGTGTGTGTGTGCGTGTGTGTGTGTGTTAACTTACTCCTCTCTCTCTCTCTCTCTCTCTCTCTCTCTCTCTCTCGCAAAGCCTTTATATTTATCGAAACTCCTTCCCATTTTTTTTTTTGGCTCATATTCTTTTCTTCCTCGGCTTCTCCACTTTCTCTTCCTCATCCTCTTTCACTTCGATATATTTCTTAATCTTCTGCTATTCTTGTTTCTCCTCCTCCTCCTCCTTAAAAATTTTCTTCCCTCATCTGCTCAAATCTCTATGCCTCGTCCTTCAAATATATGCTCTCTGTCTGTCTGTCTGTCTGTCTGTCTCTCTCTCTCTCTCTCTCTCTCTCTCTCTCTCTCTCTCTCCTTTTCCCTTTTACTCATTCTCCATTTCATTCTCTCCTCCTTCCCCTTTTATTACTAACACTAAACATCTCTCATTTTTCACACGATGACCCCTTACAGCCTTTCTCTTCACTTCCTCCAGTTTCCTTCTCCGATCCTCCTCCCTCCTCCTCCTCCTCCTCCTCCTCCTCCGCCTCCTTCCTCTTCTTCTTCTTCTTCTTCTTCTTCTTCTCATCATTATTATTATTATTATTATTTTAACAATATTTCACTTTTCATATATATCCGGTCCCCCCGTCTCTCTCTCTCTCTCTCTCTCTCTCTCTCTCTCTCTCTCTTGAAAGAAAATACAAAAATTAAAGTATGATTATGATTGCTTTTTTCGCACCCAGACCACATAGGAAACAGCAATAGTGCAACGCCGTTATGCAATTAAGGTCACTTTTCTCCCTAAGTATTTGTCATTCTGTTTATATAGTCCTTCTGTCTGCATCTAGTGAGTGACAGAAGGCCCTTCAGGCATTTAAGATATTTCTCTGTAACGACACCAACTCCAAAGAGTGTTCACTGTTCGCCTCCCTTCCTTACATAATGTCCCCACCTTATCATGTGTTCTAGATCCCCTTGTCTTCCTCCCAGCCACATCACCGTTGTAAACTCTTCCTGAATAAGTACCTCTAAGAGCGGTGTTTAAGCAACCTGATGATATACAGTATTTGCATTTATCATTTTTTTATTAATTTGTTTTTCTTCCTCTGTTCTGTTATTAAAAAAAAAAAAAAAAAGAACATTGTGGTCACCTTAAATCATACTCCCTGTCGCCCGCACTGCTGTATGTCGGAGTGTGTGGCCTCGCTCTCAGTGTTGAATCGACCTGAAGGTATAGTGTAAATGTGCTTAAGTTAATTTTGTTGGGTCAAGCTTTAATCTTGCCTGTGACCTTAAAATTTGGCCTACTGTATATATTAAAAAAAAAAAAAAAAAAAAAAAAATGCTTCCTCGTCTGTCGCCCCATCAGTCCTTACACTAATAGTGGTTAAAATCGGATAAGAGTTTTTTTTTACTTTGTTCACACACACACACACACACACACACACACACACACACACACACACACACACACACACACACACACAGGTGTCATGTAATCAAGTTTGGTAAAAGTGGAAAAAGACCTGATTGGGATTATAAGTTAGGAAATAAAACCCTATACACATCAGAAAGAGAGAAAGACCTAGGTGTGATTATCAATAACAGACTATCTCCGGCTGACCACATCAGCGAGAAGGTACGGAACATGTATACACTGCTTGCAAATATGAGAATAGCATTCACATACATATATGAAGACATGCTAAGAAGGATAATAACATCATTCATTAGACCAACCCTGGAATATGCATCAGTAGTCTGGAGTCCTCATCTCAAAAAGCACATAGACAAGATTGAAAAAGTTCAAAGGGCCGCTACAAGATGGATACCAAGCTTAAGGGACCTAAGCTACGAAGAAAGACTAAATAAACTGAATCTACCAACACTACAGGAGAGAAGGAAAAGAGGTGACATGATAATGCTATATAAGTGCATATCAGGGAAGGAGAAAATAGACATAAATGATTACTTAACACATGGAGAAGCATCAGCAAGAGGACACTGCAAAAAACTGCATAAGAAGAGAGGTGATAAAGACGTAAGGAAATTCAGTTTCCCAAACAGAGCAATTGATCAATGGAATGCACTACCGAATGAGTGTGTGCCAAAACAATTCACAAATTTAAGGATATGTACGATAAATATGGTTTAAGACACGGGACAGTACGAGCTTGACTCATTCCTATAAAGATACAATTAGGTAAGAATTAAGTAAGAACACACACTGCTCAAAGCTACTCTAGTTCTAGATCGCATCCGGAAGTGAAAATAAGCAGCGATACATCTACTTTGTAATTTTCTGTGGATATAACACGATTTCAGTGCACAAGAGAGGTCTGGAGCCCCATGCACGTTAACACTTGTCACGACTATGTGCTTGACCAAGAATGAACAAATTCGAATTTTATTCCATTTTTCAGCGGACAATTATTTTCAGGTCACAGAAACTTATTTCATCTCGGGGGTTAAGAAAGACCCAAGAAGGGAAAATAGTGATATATATATATATATATATATATATATATATATATATATATATATATATATATATATATATATATATATATATATAATTATCATCAGCCATTTGAGTGTCCACTGCAGGACCAGCCTATCCCGACCGAAGTGGGGATGATACAGCCAATGCATCTCTACCAAGTGGCTTAAGCTGTCCGGTAGAGACTGTATGTAAGGTGAGAAGTGCTTGTAAGTGTAATTGTAATGTTGGAATGGCTTTGGATGTGTGTGTAGTCTGTAAACCAAGTGTAATCGGCCCACGCAAGCCGACTGGGTGCAAGCATACTTTATAGTGCGCGACACTGGTTCAACCACAGCACCCCTTATGTCCGCCAAAGCAGTATGTGGCCTGAAGAACACTCACAAAGTTTATTACCCTGACGGGGCGTGAACCCTTTCTCCAGTGTATAAAAACGCGGACTTTACCACTGTACCACAGAGGCTCCAGTTTTAGAGAGAGAGAGAGAGAGAGAGAGAGAGAGAGAGATACTGGGAGATGTGCCGTAGATTAACAGTCCAATTGATGGCAAGAGCTTTAGCCAAGAACTGATGTAAACTGAACTAATCTAAAATGCCCAACCAAATATAATCTAACTATAACATACGGTATACATGCCAACAAAACCCAGCTATACTCATCATTGTTATCACCATTATCAGCATCACCGTAACCATGCTCTTGTTGGATCTTTTGTGTCTGGTGCACGTTCTTCCATTTTTATGTAAATTTCGTCACTAATACAGTTTTTTAAAGCTGATTGCAAACATGAACTTAATCTGGGGAAGAAATAATCTTTTTAGAAATGTGGTTAGGTTAGTTAATAATAATAATAAGTAATATTTAAGTATAACATTCATCTCCTTGCTCCAAGTCTAGATAAATACAGCTATAGTGGATAACAGAAGCGCACCATCCTCAAACCACGTTCCCTTCCTGACAGAAATCCACTCGTTACAGCCGCGTTTACAGCAGCGATACTGAGCAGGTTCACCACGAATATTTGTGTTCATCGAATGCTTACGGGGGCATTACTTCGAGTTTGGACCTTTTGTGTTTATACTTAAATATTATTGATTATTATTATTAACTAACATTATTATTATTAGCTAACCTAAGTTTAAAACAAATACTTTCTCCCCCCAAATAAGTTCAAATTTGGAATCAGCTTAAAAACTGTTTGGGTGGCGAAATTTACATAAAATCGTGCACCAAACACAAAAGATCCCTCTCGTTAATTTGTATTAAAGATTTATATTAGTTATCCATTAAAGTAGTATATTAGTTACCCATTAAAAATAAGGTATTAAAGATTTATATTAGTTATCCATTAAGGTACTATATTAGTTACCCATTAAAAAAAAGGTTATGCGTACACCCACGCACCAAAGTTTCTGTACCCCCATCGGAGGAAGGAAGTGGAAGTCAGGGTTAGAGAGACGGCAGGTGAACGGACAACCATGGGTGGTTTGGAACTGAGCTACGAGGCAAATAGTGAGAAACCCAATGACACTGGATTCGAAACATTTCCATGCTATTCGCCTGCAAAACATTACATAGCATATATTATAACATAACTACTATGTTATCATGGTGTCCTGTGAAACTTGTCCAGACACTACCCATCTGTTCCGATCGGATCCTCATCATACAAATAAAGCACCGAGCCAGTTGTATATTAGCTACAACTGGTCATTATCACTGCAGTGATAATTTTTGTGAATATGTTATTCCTGGATTGTTTATTGCTATAGTATAGAATGATTGTGAATTTAATGCTGATTCCCACAGTAGCTGTGCAGATGGTTATAAATGTTGCAATTATTTTATGTGGTCGAATAAACCACATTATGATGGGCAGCGAAGAGCATTCACCAATAATTTACTATAAACAGATGAAATTAGATGCAAACAACACAAAGTATTTTGAGACAACGAAGATACAGCTGTGGTATCCTGCTACCACGTTATCCAGGCCTTAACTGTTGCTTCACCTCATACGTGCATTATTTTCCTTCAGTCTCTGCCTCTTTTATTACTCTTACTTCCCAGTGTCCTCGTACTGCGAGCCGTCATATTCCTTAGGGGGTTTCTAGTCGTTTGGTCCTATAACCGCTACTGTATTACGTTATTCCTCGCATCATCACTCCCACACAAACAACGTCAGCACAAGACTGCTGAATCTGTTATTACTATTATTGGCACTACCGCTACTAATCCCCCGTTTCCCATTGTGTCTGATTTCCCTCACAATGCTACTACTCCTACGACTACTGCACTATAAATCTGTATAATAATACGTATGATTGTCCTTATGTCTGTGTATCTGCTAACCACATTGTCCCTGTCCCACCGTCGACAACTCCTCACTTACCCTGCACCGCTACCCCAGTTGGACTCCCCTCTCTCCTACCCACCATGGACTCTACTCCTTCCCCACTCCGACACCACATTACCCCTCACCTTGTCCTCGGGCCACCAGGAGTGTTGTTCACCCTCTACCGGTGAATATACTTGGTATGCATCAGTAATAATCCATCCATCCATCCATCATCCAATCCTCCACTGCCCCATGAGAAGTGTAGGAGGCCGGGGCTAGGCAAGTTGGTCCCGACATTTAAGATGAGTGACCAGCCTCACTTATCCCTGAGTGGCATTACATGAGCAATAAATCCCAACCATCCCTTGGATATATCCTACACAGGCTCAGTCCGATTGGAGCGCCTTAATTACCCACTAAACCACCAGGTGCCATAATTTGGTTATGTGGTTACCACCCAGCATAGTTAATGGTTTCCTGGTGTACAGGAAACCATTTGGCTTGTCACACAGTAAGAGTAATTATAATAATAACAACAACCACATAGATCTGCAGTATTCCAAACATTACACATAAAAGCTGCAGATCCAAACATGCCTATACTACGGAGCTCTGATATATTAACCATAGATCCGACCACAGGCCATTCTTATGATTACCACTGGACCTTCCTTATAGCACTTCACCATGGTAATACAATCCATTGTAGTCCTTTGTCGGATCACTACAGCTGTTTGGGAAAAATAACATAGGCACGACATGTCTACAACCCACTAAAATACACATGTGCCGTTTCACTCCCATCCATCAGATAGCCTAGGAGTTAGTGGACAAACAAACAAACGACTGGACATAGACAGAGGCGAAATGTCTCGCATCGGTATATGACGACCTGACAAAACTGTTACCATCTTGCTTTGCAGGTGTCATCATAGTTATAATAATAATAATAATAATAATAATAATAATAATAACAATAATAGTAGTAGTAGTAGTAGTAGCAGCAGCAGCAGCAGCAACAGCAGTAGTTGTAGTAGTAGTAGTAGTTGTAGTAGTAGTAGTAGTAGTAGTAGTAGTAGTAGTAGCAATCACATGTTAATATGGATGATACACAGGAGGACAAACACCATAATCTCCCTGATAAAACACGTGAACACAGCTTTGACAAATGAAACCAAATAGTGCCATAATATGCTGTAATGGCAGGGTTAGAGTAAGGCCGCATTCCCACGAGGCCACCGGTGGCCGCAATTAGTTGCCTCCCATAGTTTTCAGTGGAGCCTTTCATACGAGGCCACTGCCGTTGCCCGGCTGGCAACCAGCTCCCGGCGGTGGCTCACGCAACTAGTGTCCGCCACTGGCGGTTGCTGCCACTCGCTGTAAAGCATTGTTTCAAATCGGAGCTTTCATACGGCGCCACCAGTTGCCGCCAGCAAGGCAAGGAGAAGGAGCTCTTCCTGTGACGCAATTCTTTAACTGAGAACCGTGCCAAGGAGTGGCGTGAGTTCAGTGGAGGACACTAATTGCCGACCCCTTCACACTGTGCCACCAGTGGCGGCCTCCAGTGGCGGCCACCAGTGCCTCGTGTGAAAGCGGCCTAATATTAAATTAATGTTTGACAGCAACCTAATCTTCTTTCATGGCAAACCACTTATGCACTGCATCTCACATATGCTGTTTCAGTGTTTGTCCTCCTCTGTAGGCTATCGTACCTAATAACATGTGATTATTATTTTTCTTATTTTTATTTTTATTATTATTATTATTATTATTATTATGGGGTGGAGAGGTATATGAGAGAGGTGGGTGTGAGTTGGGAGCAGGGCAGTGAAATGGCGGGGGACAGGGCGACTTGGAGGCGATTTATTTGTGGCCACCCCAAACGGGATTGAGGCGTCTGGCAATAGATAGATAGATTATTATTATTATTATTATTATAACTATGATGACACCTGCAAAGCAAGATGGTAACAGTTTTGTCAGGTCGTCATATACCGATGCGAGACATTTCGGCTCTGTCTATGTCCAGTCGTTTGTTTGTTTGTCCGCTAACTCCTAGGCTATCTGATGGATGGGAGTGAAACGGCACATGTGTATTTTAGTGGGCTGTAGGCATGTCGTGCCCTATGTTATTTTTCCCGAACAGCTGTAGTGATCCAACTAAGGACTACAATGGATTGTATTACCATGGTGAAGTGCTATAGGGAAGGTCCAGTGGTAATTATAAGAACGGTCTGTGGTCGGTTCTGTGGTTAATATCAGAGCACCGTAATATAGGCACTTTTGGGTCTGCAGCTGGAAAATGTTTTTGCCTTCACCTCTGTGTGTGTGTGTGTGTGTGTGTGTGTGTGTGTTCCCATTATATCTCATGAAAGGCTTGAGCTATCAACATGAAACCTTCAGCGAATCAAGATATGGCCAAAATCTTGGACGAGTTCGAAAATGGACACTCGGGGTCAGGGTCAAGATCACCAAAAAAAAACTGCCAAAGGTCAACTAGTTTTTATCGCCCGATTTTAGCACCATTATATGTGATGAACGGCTTGAGCTATCAACATAAAACCTTCATGGTATCAAAATATGGCCTTAATTTTGGACTTGGCCAAGAGCATATTCCGGCTGGCGATTAGCATTCGGCTCCCCAAAACCCTTTTTTTTTTAATTATTATTAATGCATGCCAAGTATATTCACCGGTAGAGGGTGAAAAACACTCCTGGTGGCCCGAGGACAAGGTGAGGGGTAATGTGGTGTCGGAGTGGGGGAGGAGTAGAGTCCATGGTGGGTAGGAGAGAGGGGGGTACAACAGAGGTAGCGGTGCAGGGTAAGTGACGAGTTGTCGACGGTGGGACAGGGACAATGTTGTTAGCAGATACACAGACATAAGGACAATCATATGTATTATTATACAGATTTATAGTGCAGTAGTCGTAGGAGTAGCAGCAGTAGTAGCATTGTGAGGGAAATCAGACACAATGGGAAACGGGGGATTAGTAGTGGTAGTGCCAATAATAGTAATAACAGATTCAGCAGTCTTGTGCTGACGTTGTTTGTGTGGGAGTGATGATGTGAGGAATAATGTAATACAGTAGCGGTTATAGGACCGGACGACTAGAAACCCCCTAAGGAATATGACGGCTCGCAGTACGAGGATACCGGGAAGTAAGAGTAATAAAAGAGGCAGAGACTGAAGAAAAATAATGCACGCATGAGGTGAAGCAACGGTTAAGGCCTGGATAACGTGGTAGCAGGATACCACAGCTGTAGCTTCGTTGTCTCATAATACTTTGTGTTGTTTGCATCTAATTTCATCTGGTTATAGTAAATTATTGGTGAATGCTCTTCGCTGCCCATCACAACGTGGTTTATTCGTCCACATAAAATAATTGCAACATTTATAACCATCTGCACAGCTACTGTTGGAATCAGCAGTAAATTCACAATCATTCTATATTATAGCAATAAACAATCCAGGAATAACATATTCACAAAAATTATCACTGCAGTGATAATGACCAGTTGCAGCTAATATGCAACTGGCTCGGTGCTTTATTTGTGTGATGAGTATCCGAAACAGATGGGTCGTGTCTGGACAAGTTTCACAGGACACCATGATAACATTTTTTTTTTTTTTTTATGCGAGGAAGAAGGAACCACAGGCCATGAGCCCGCAGTAACAGTTCCCTCCAAGAGAAAAGCAAAATACAATATAGAGCCAAATTCAAGATCCGATCATTTTGAGATGCCTGGACACACTGCGTTTGAAAGACTGGAGATCATAGGCAGCAGGAAATACAGACAGGGGGAGACAGTTCCAGAGCTGACCAGTTGCATAAATGAAAGACTGGGAGTAACGGTTAACTCTTGCATTAGAGAGTTGGACAGAAATGGGATGAGAGTTTCCTGCCAGAAGGGTGCTACGCGCCCGTCGTAGAGGTGGAGGAATGCAAGCAGACAGTTCCGAGGAGCAGTGACCATTAAAGTAGCGATAGAAAAGAGATAAAGATACAACAGTGCGGCGAAGAGACAGAGGTTGAAGGGAGTCGGTAAGAGGAGGAGAGTTAATGAGACGAAAAGCCTTTGACTCCACCCTATTGAGAAGAGCTGTATGTGGGGAGCCTCCCCACACATGAGAGTTGTACTCCACACAGGGGCGGATAAAACCCCTGTATAGAGTCAACAATTGTGCAGGGGTAAAGAAAGAGCGGAGTCGGCTTAGCACACTCAATCTCTTGGAAGCAGATTTTACAAGAGATGTAATATGATCTTTCCAAGATAAGTCCCGAGTAAATGAAACCCCAAGCATGTTCAAGGATGATGCAGGATTAAGCTGAATATTATTAAACATTAGTGGGTATACCTGTGGAAGATTTTGTCGGGTTGATAGGTGTAGGAACTGAGTCTTAGATGCATTAAAAACAACCATATTATTTTTACCCCAGTCAGATATATGAGCCAAGTCAGACATTAGGTGTGCCATAGCCTAATCCCTTGTTTGTTGAAGTAACTGTTGAGATGGGCGTTGCGGGAACCGAATGGAAAGGTGAAGGGTGGAGTCATCAGGGTATGAGTGGATAGGGTTAGATGTACAGCTTAGAAGATCATTGATGAATAAAAGGAAGAGAGTTGGTGATAGGGCAGAGCCCTGAGGAACACCACTGTTGATAGATCTAGGAGAAGAACGATGGCCGTCTATAAAAGCGGCTATAGAACGACCAGAAAGGAAGCTAGCGATGAAGGCACAGATAGAAGGATAGAAACCGTAGGAGGGCAGTTTGGAAATTAAAGATTTATGCCAGACTCGATCGAAAGCCTTTGAGATGTCAAGTGCAATGGCAAAGCTTTCGCCAAAGTCCCGAAAAGAGGATGACCAGGAGTCTGAAAGGTAGGTGAGAAGATTGCCAGTGGAGCGTCCCTGACGGAATCCCTACTGACGATCGGAAAGAAGGTTGTGATAGGAAAGATGCCTTAAAGTTTTTCTATTGAGAATTGACTAGAAAACTATTGAAATACAGGACGTTAAAGCAATTGGACAATAGTTGGAGGGTTGGGAGTGGTCACCCTTCTTTGGGACTGGCTGAATGAGAGCAAACTTCCAGCAAGAAGGAAAGGTACAAGTTGACAGACAAAGGCGAAAGAGTTTGCCTAGGCAGGGTGTAAGCACAGAAGCACAGTTCTTGAGAACAACAGGAGGGACCTCATCAGGCCCATATGCCTTGTTAGTACTGAGGCCAGTGATGGCAGAAAATACATCAACTGAAGAAATTTTAATGTCAGCCATGAGGAAGTCAGAGGGGGGAAGTGATGGAGGAACAGCACCGGAATCGTCTAAGGTGGAATTGGAGGAAAAAGTCTGTGTGAAGAGATCTGCTTTATCAGTAGAAGAAATAGCTACAGAACCATCAGAGTAGAAAAGAGGAGGGAAGGATGATGAGGTAAAGTTGTTAGAAAGATTTTTGGCAAGGTGCCAGAAGGAGCGGAAAGAATTCGAGTTGGAGAGTTGAGAGCATTTAGTATGGATGAAATTATTTTTAGTAGAGCGAAGAACAGACTTAGCACGATTCTGGGCAGAAACATAAAGATAATGTGATTCAGGGGTGGGTTGGCTCCGGTACCTTTTGTAGGCCCTCTCCTTGTTGCGGACAGCATTAGAACAAGCGTGATTAAACCAAGGCTTTCTTGCGTTAGTCAAAGGATATGAGAAAGGAATGTATGCTTCCATGCCCGAGAGAATAACCTCCGTAATGCGCAAGGCACACTCAGATGGCTCACGGCCATGGAAGCAATAATCATTCCAGGGAAAATCAAAGAAGTACTGCCTGAGGGCCTCCCAGTCCGCGGCTCCAAAATGCCACAGACGACGTTTCCCTGGAGGGTCCACAGGCCGTACTGGAGTGATAGGACAGGTTAAGGTAATAAGGTTGTGATCGGGGGAGCCCAATGGAGAGAAAAGATTAACAGAGTAAGCAGAAGGATTAGTTGTGAGGAAGAGGTCAAGTATGTTGAAGCTCTCTCCAAGGCAGTCAGGGATACGGGTAGGGTGCTGTACAAGCTGCTCTTGGTCATTAAGGATAGAAAAGATGTAGGCTTGTTCACCAGGTGGATCCGTGAAAGGAGAGGAGAGCCAAAGGTGGTGGTGAACATTGAAATCTCCTAGAATGGAGATTTCAGAGAAAGGAGAAATGGATAGAATGTGTTCCATCGTAGAAGTAAGATAGTCGAAGAATTTTTGATAGTCAGTAGAATCAGGGGATAAGTAAATAGCACAGATATATTCAGTCAGAGAATGACAGGAAAGCCGAAGCCAGAGTGTAGAGAATTTAGAAGAATCGAGTTCAGGAACACGAGAGCAAGATAAGTTGTTGCGTATATATACACAACAGCCACCTTTGGCTTGGAAATGAGTATAGAGAAAGTAGGAGGATACAGAAAAGGGTTTGCTGTCAGTTGCCTCAGACAGCTGAGTCTCAGTTAGAAAAAGAATGTGAGGTTTAGAGGAGGAGAGGTGGTGCTCAACAGAGCGAAAGTTAGAGGATAGGCCGCGAATGTTGCAGAAATGAAGAAGAAGAGAGTCAGACAGTGGTTCCAGGCACCTCGAGTCATCACCGGGAGAGGGGCGGATGGTGGGGGCATTTATGGTCCCCCCCCCCTGGGGACTCCGAGGCTTGGTAAAGAGACGCCATTTTGAGTTAAATTTTGAATAGGAAGTGTAGTGTGTACTGTGCATGTAGTTTGGTGCAGATAGTTAGAGAAATTTGTACTGGAGAGCATGCTGGCCTACTCTCTGTGTAACTGAGTCACTGAAAAAGTTCAGCAAAGGGGGATGATCAGGAACTAGTCCTGAGGGCTGATGAAACGGGAGCTCCAGCACTCCCTGTCATCAGCTTTCCATCCACCTAGGGAGTACTGCCCTGCTCGACTGGTGCTACAGTAGTTATGTTATAATATATGCTATGTAATGTTTTGTAGGCGAATAGCATGGAAATGTTTCGAATCCAGTGTCACTGGGCTTCTCACTATTCGCCTCGTAGCTCAGTTCCAAACCACCACGGTTGTCCGTTCGCCTGAGCTCTCTATAACCCTGACTTCCACGTCCTTCCTCCGATGGGGGTACAGAAATTTTGGTGCGTGGATATACCTACAAAAGAGGGCGTGGGTGACGGCCACAAGTTGCCAACACATAGTTGGTCATCCATTTTTCTTCTGGCTGCTGCAGTCACTTTCCAAGGATGATTTATGTACCTAAGTCACTGACCATCACGCCCTCGGAGACCAGGCGCTTCGGTCAGTGTGAGTTGCCAAGTTTAGTCAACCATGTACAGTGATGGTGTGTGGACAATGAACTGTAATAATCCAGCTTGTCTGAATTCGTTCCCTGTCTCGCTCGCGCATCACGCCATCAGTGGAGAGTGACCCCAACGACCTTGCAGCCTACTCTGGGTCTAACAACCATTTTGATGAGCCAGGGGAGTCATCTGAGGAGTCTGACGGTGAGGAGGAAAGTGGGGAGGGCGAGAGTCAATAGAGAAATATTTGCCACGTGAGCCACGTGGAGCTGGGAAGGGTGAAAGTCAAGAGAGAAATAAATGCCGTGAGAGCCACCCTAACAATCGTATCTCCTCCCTGCATAGCTCCTGCCAGGTGTGTATTTTTTATTATTATAGGATCGTAACCTACTAAGCACAGGTGTGTGTGGCTTTGTAAATAATGTATATAATTGTGTATGCAAACAGTGTGTGTAAATAGAAAAGTGCCTCAGTAAAATTATGTGAACTAACGATAAGCGAAATAGAAATAAGGCTACTGAAAAGTATAGTAAAGAAAACTGAAATGTAAGGAAGTTGTTTGTATATTTCTATTAACATAAAATCAGAGAAGTACACGTAGGCTGCATGATAAGTGCAGCTAATCCAAAGAAAATCAGTTATACTCATAAATGAAGGTATGATAAGTGTTATAAGTGTTTTAGGTTGTGTTTTATGTTGTAAGTGCAGCTACAGTGATGTTTATAGTCCTTCTTGCCCATCCCCCACACACCATAGTGCACGTTGCGCCTGGGGAAGTGACAACGGTGGGATAACGATCGGCTAGCCAGCACTCAGCCTGGGACATGAGCGTCCCTCGGGACTCGGTCACTATACGCCACCCAAGTTACCCCTATACAACACCTCATTCCTCAACCCCAGCGCCTGGCCTTCAGTGGTTATTTGCAGTGGAAAGATGAAGGACTCATGAGTCTTTTGGTTGTTTATTGAATGTTCTAGGTCTAAGGTTAGCTTGGATATGACGTCTTGAATTCAGGCGGTTTTGCGAATTTCACCCACGTGTGAGTTCTGGTAGTCAGAATGTATCCAAGGTTTATGGGTTAAACAAAGCCAGTAATATTTTCACAGACTAACCACCGATGTACTATTGAGACCATGAAATCAGAGTACACTCTGATCAGTCAGAGGAGTGCTGTCTTGACGACGGATCACTGCACCGAACCTAAGCACCATCTCGGTGCAGAACTGTCAACAGGACAGTTTGTATGCTCGCAACAAGTACAGTATATCAGGGATGGGATACATCGTAATGGGCGGGAGTTTTTACTTTAGCTTGGGCAGCAGCCATGGAGTTTTTTTTTTTTTTTTTTTTTTTTTTTTTTTTTAGTTAAGTGTTAGATGCATAACAAGATGTAGCAAATCAACTCAGGGATCTTGAACATCAATATTAGGTCGATACAATGAAATACGCAGAAACATGACAACAAATAAAACCATTCGTTTAGTTACATCCACTCAAGCACCTCAAATCAAACAGACGATGATGGCAGAGCGATAAGTAATGGAGGAGAAAATAGTTTGATTGGCAGACAAACTAGTTTCTCAGTTAGAATCAAGAATAAGAAAAGACGTACTTCCCAAAGTAATAACCTAAGTGATAGCAGTAATTTTCAGGTGTACTGCACCAGCAGAACGAGTTTACATAACAAAATAGAAGTGAAGGCTATAATTAGTACAGAGAAATATAGACACTGCCGTTATTGGCGAAACACGCATAAATACAGAGACTGGCGATTTTTTTTTTTTTTTTACGGAATATCAGAATCAAAAGTATAATATTTTTCAGTCTAACCGTTTGGGAAGAAAGAGGAGTGGGTAGCTTTTTACATAAACGACTCACTAACTTGTTACAATGAAACTAGTATTAAAGGCAAAAGTGATCCTGAAAGGTTTGGGCTGAATTTAGGAACAGCAAAGAGAAAATTATTTTTCCTTAGGAGCTTAATACAAACCTCCAAAATGAAGCACAGAATATAGTAAATACATTTGGTAGGAGATTACGAAGTCACCACAGTCCTGCTCAGTACTTCATAGGGAATCTTAACCTACCATGGAATGACTGGCAGAATCTGACAGGGGATGCATAGCGAGAAGAATTTCTAGAAGTAGTACAGAATTATTTCCTCTATCAGTATATCAAGGAGCCCACTAGAGGTAATAATATCCTAGATTTGGGTTTGTATAACAGAAAAAATGTCATTAGTGATGTAGAAGTTGGTGGATGTCATGGAAAAAAGGATCATATAGATAATAAAATCAAATTTGTTTGGAATGACCGTTCGGCTGAAGGATTAAGAGCATATTACAGAACATTATTCAAGGGAGGGTGAAGTCACAAGGAAAGCTCAGATCATAGGGTATGGACAGGAAATGGGCGGGAATATACAGCAGGTCATTGGAGAAGCTCAGGTCAGAGTTGAGGGGAATGTAGTTCAGGTCACGGAGATGAATTCAGGCAAGGTACCAAGTAGCCATTCGGTTAGTGAGAAATATGGCGATTTTGTAAACATAATACAGCAAAGGCCAGGGCAGATATATCCCTTGAAAAGCGTTAGAACGAATAATATAGAGCCGTGATGGATAAATATCTTATGGCCAGAGAAAGGGAATATATAGAAAAAAAAAAAAAACGGCAGAGGGAGATTCACCTAAGCCATACGCGATTTTGAATTCGCAAGTAAAGAGGGAGATAAGAAAAGGAAAGCCAGATAACGAAATTAAAGTTGCTCGAGACTGAGGATAAAACTCCAATGATTTTTGTTAAAGGTACCGTACAAAAAAAAAAAAAAAAAATGACATAGGACCTTTACTAGGTAACATTACCAATGAAGATAAAGAAATGTTTTCTGTCTATATTAATTCGTATCAGTATTTACAAAGGAAAAACTTGACCTGATGCCTCAAACATTATTCACGATGACAAAACCGACACATTTTTTTTTTTTAAATAATCATTAGCAAGGAAGAAGTATTGAAAAAATTAGTAATCTAAAACCTCAAAAATCACCAAGCCTGACAAAATAATACAAATTATAAAGGAGACCAAGGAAGAATTATATATGTCAGCCACTTAATAACGTTCTTAAATAAATCTTTAATATCAGAAGAATTTCTAAATGCGTGCAAGACAACGAACTTAACACAAGTTTTTAACAGGGCTGATAATTCATTTACACTGAATTGTCATCCGATAGTATGAAAAATGCTGGAGTCAGTTTTAGCATCTGAAAGTAGAGAACACCAAGAAAAATTTTATCTCATAAAAGAAAGTCAGCATGGATTCATTCAAGGACGATTATGTTTCACAAACTTGTTCATTTTTACCTGCAGCTAAGTCGACATGTCTATAAGTGGTACACCTGGGGGATCCTTTTCCAACTATCGCCCTTCACGGAAAGCTCAAATATCTGCTTTTGGAGAGCTCTGATTTTCTTACGGAATACAAGTTGCTTACCTTGAAAATTTAAGTTAATTTAATAAGTCAGCTGTTGTATCAGCTGATGCAGCAGCTGACTATTAGGCGACTTTCATTTTTTTCCCTTTAGGGAAAGCTCGAATAGCTGCTCTTGAGGAGTTTTGAGCGATTTTCTTATTAAATACAAAGTTGCTCAGCTTGAAATTTTGAGTTGCATTAACATGTCAGTTGTTGAGTCAGCTCACGCATCAGCTGACTATTAGGTGATTTTCAGTTTCGGCTATAAAGAGGTATATTAACGACTTTCTTATGAAATACTAAGTTTGTCAGCCTGAAATTTTAAGTTAATTTGACATGTCAGATGTTATATTAGCTGATCATTAGTTTCGCCGCAGGTCTATGAAAATAGTCTGCTCTTGTTCTCTGAGTCTTATAAGGCGGTAGGTAGCTGTAAACTAACGATATTACTTATCTGGATATTAATAAAGGCTTTGACAGGGTTCCTCATGAAAGGTTAGGTTGGAACACACGTTATAGTCAGCGATATATTACAATGGATAGATTTGTGGCTGAAGGGACGAAGGCAGAGTTATATATATATATATATATATATATATATATATATATATATATATATATATATATATATATATATATATATACTAAGGAATCACCTGCAGTATTACAGAATTTGCCGGTAACAGAAAGATAGGAAGAATAATAAATAAGCTGGCAACGGTGTAAACCTTCAAACGGACTTCGATATATTGTCCAAATGGCATAAAGGCTGGCAAATGGAATTTAACGCGGAAAAATGTGAAGTATTAAGGTGGGCAACGCCACCGGAAAGACTAGATACAGTTTAGATAAAAGGAAATTGATAAATCGGAATGTGAGAAAGATGTTGTGGTAGAGACCATAAAACATGGCAACAGTGTATTAATTCAAGAAGTAAGGCATATATGAGACTAGGATATTTTCGCAAAGCGAAGGTAATATGACATCTAAAGTAATGCCCGAACTTAATTTATCATTAGTAAGGCCACATTTAGACTATGCAATTTTGGTGTCCGTACTGTAGAATGGATATAAATTCGTAAGAAAATATGTTTAGGAAAATAACAAAAATGATACTTGATATGCGGGACCTTTCATATGAAGAAAGACTGAAAAGACTGAAGTCGTTCTCACTCGAAAAGCGTAGGGTAAAAGGAAACTTACTTGATGTGTTTAAGGGATGACAGTTCATTTTTTGGGGTGAAAATGAAATTATGCGTCAATCTACATGAAACTTTACTGGATAATAGCAATTATACCTACTTAAGCGTGTAGAAAGTTTCAGGACGATACATGAAGAAAAGAAAAAAATATTTAGTAAAATTTTAATATATATGCAGATGATACTGTGTTGTTGAATGAAGACGAAGGGGAGCTGCAAGGCTTGGTGGATGAGTTTGGGAGTGTGTGTAAGAAACGGAATCTAAAGGTGAATGTAGGGAAGAGTAAAGTGATGGTCTTTGAGAGAGGTGAAGTCAGTGAATGTACAGCGAGGTTGGATGGTGAGGAATTGGAAAATGTGAGTACGTTTAAGTACTTGGGTAGTGTGATGAGTAAGGATGGAGGTTTGGAGGGTGAAGTGCATGAAAGGGTACAACAGGGAAGAAAGGTTGCTGGTTCTTTGAAAGCAGTGATAAGAAACAGGGAAGTGAGCATGGAAATGAAAAAGTTACTACATGACAGTATTGTGATACCAGCTCTAACGTATAGAAGTGAAGCTTGGACGTTGTTGGAAGGACACAAGTCAAGAGTGAGAGCAGTGGAAATGAGTTATTTAAGAGGAGCCTGTGGAGTCACATGGAGAGACAGGCTGACGAATGAGGATATAAAGGAGCGTTGTGGTGTGGATGTGGATGTGATAGGAAGCGTTATGAGGAACACACTGAGGTGGTTTGGCCATGTGGAGAGGATGGAGGGTGAAAGACTGACGAAGAGAGTGTATGTGAGTGAGGTGGAGGGGGGAAGAGGGAGGGGGAGGCCGAGGATGAGATGGAGGGATGGGGTCGAGAGGTATATGAGAGAGGGGGGTGTGAGTTGGGAGCAGAGCAGTGAAATGGCTGGGGACAGGGCGACTTGGAGGCGATTTGTTTGTGGCCACCCCAAACGGGATTGAGGCGTCTGGCAATAGATAGATAGATAGATTAATATATTTAACCTAACTTTCACTGACTACTGCTCCTAAGTGAGTAAACATATAATCATTTTAAATATATCAGTGAGTACATTAATTATTTACAAATAAAGCTCTGGGATTAGTTTTGCCAAATATAGCCATTATCCAGTAAAATTTCATGTAAATTGATGCATAACTTCATTTTCAACCAAAAAAATGAACTCTCTCCCCATAAATGGATGAATGGATTAAATGAGGGAGACATTAGCCAGGTACTTAAAGTGAGATTACAGGAAAGAACTCGAGCTAATGGTTTCCAACTAGCTAAATACCGTTTTAGTAAGGAGATGGTTAGAAACTGGTTTAGGAAAAGAGTTTCGGACGAATGGAATAAGCTATCTAGAGATACAGTTGCTGCTCCTTCCATAGACATTTTTAGGCATGGGCTGGATAAGCAAGAGACAAATAAGGGTTGAATAAAATTAATGTCCTAATTACAAGTTCATTTTTTTCCTTATCAGGTTTTTCTATGATAGTCTCTTTTCTCTTTTCACACTTCCTTATAATATTTCCAAGTTAAGTGTCCTATTCTGCATAGAGTTCCTTCTTGCTTCCCTTCTGGTTTTGGTTGAAGGGCTTGGTGGGTGGGGGACAGCCTTCTTCTTCTTTGTTATCCTTATCTTATTCTCGTAGTTTAGTCACACTCTTATAGGAGCTGCCTCGCATGGGCTAAGTGGACTACTGCAACTAGCCTGTTTTCTTATTTCATATGAATTAGTAGAAGATCATATTCTTTGTGGCTTTAAATGCCTATTTTCCGTATTAATCTCTTCCTCAGTGATGAACTTTGCACACTGCGTCTCGATATCTTCTCTTATGATATCAATGTCTACTATGTCGATAAAAAAAAAAAAAAAAAAAGACAAATAACATGCAAGCGAATGTTATAATTAAGCAGAATTTAATAGGAGCAAAGAGGCCTCCTATACTGCTTGGAATATACCCTTGAGTCAAAAGAATGTGAACTCTAGTACTGAAAAGTAAACATGGATGAGATAATGGAATAACCTGGATTTTGTGGAATACTATACTGGAAGGTGGATTAGGGTGGGATGAGGGAACTGGGACTGTGGAAGCTCAATGATTGGAATATGTTATGGGATTGTATTTTGGGTGGAACTAAGGGCCAGAACCTGGAGATGATTATATAATAGAATGTGAATTATAGTGAAATGAAGGACGCCAGAGCGATTGTTAAGGCCTGTGTGCATCAGAGGAAAATGAAGGAAGCCAGACGGAGGCTGTTTAGGCCCGTGTTTTGCATTGTTTCAGAGCATCGAAAGAAAAACATTAAAAGAGTTTGTATATTATAGAGATGTGCATGGTGGATGGTTACGAAAGATCTAAGTAACATTTTTCAGAAGAGTATAAAGTTAGGCTGTGGACTGAGATGGTTACAAAAGCCTCGAGGTAGGGAGTGTGGAAGAGTTCCTGCAATAATGTAAATGGCGATGAAAAGATGGAAAATAATTCAGTAAGAATATTCTGAAAGACTTTAAGCTGAAATGTTAATGTGGAATGAAAGAAGGGAATGTGTAAAAAGCGACACTTTGGAAGAGTGTTTGCTGGATGGTGGATATTGAAGAAGGTGGATGTTATAAATGACTAGATAAATCAAGGAAAAGATGGGGAAGTACACTCTCCCAAAAAATTATCGTCCCTCTAACGGTACACATCATTCTGAGACATGGGCGAAGCATTGTGATATATTGGGCACCCTGTAATTATAAGTGAAAATATTATCTTTGGTAATTATTAGAACTCGAAATCGCAAAAAAAAAAAAAAAAAAAAAAAAAATCATACTGAGTGATACATGTTTTGAGGCACCAAATTAATAAAGTCATATATGTATAGATTGTTGGTGGAGAAGAGAGGGAAACTGAGGAGATGGAAGGAACACTTTGAGGATTTGTTGAATGTAAAGAGTGACAGCAGTGCGAGTATAAGTGGTTGGGGAATGGCTGGAAGAAGAAGAGATGAGAGGAAGGAGGAAGAGATCAGTAGGGCGGAAGTAGAAGATCAAGTTGGGAAAGGCCCCAGGAATTGATGGAGTGTGTGGTGATATGCTGAGGTATGGGGGTGAGATTGTTGTGGAATGGATATGGAAGTGTAGATTGGCCTGGGAAGAGGGAAGGGTTCCAGAGGACTGGAAATTAGGTATAACTGTTCCTTTATACAAAGGAAAAGAGGAGAGAAAAGTATGTGGTAACCTTAGGGGTATTTGCCTTCTTAGTGTGACTGGTAAAATATATGGTAGAATACTCATTGATAGGGTTAGGCATATGACAGAGGAGCTAGTTGGAGAAGAACAAGGGGGATTTAGGAAAGGAAAAGGGTGTGTGGATCAGATATTTGTTCTAAGATGTTTAGTGGAGAAGTATCTAGAGAAGGGAAGGAAAGTGTATGCTGCCTTCATGGACTTGGAGAAAGCTTATGACAGAATAGATAGGCAAGGTATGTGGAAGGTATTAAGAATATATGGAGTGGATGGGAAATTGCTGAATGCTGTGAAGAGTACGTACAAGGGAGCTAGGGCCACGGTGCGAGTGGATGGTGAGCTGAGTGAGTTCTTTGATCTCAATGTGGGACTGAAACAGGGTTGTGTGATGTCTCCATGGCTGTTTAATATATTGATGGATGGGGTTGTAAAGGAGGTGCAAGGTAGGGCAGTGGATGTTGGGGTGGCTCTAATGAATGAGGGTGAGATTTGGAAGCTTCCGGTGTTGCTGTTTGCTGATGATGCAGTATTGTTGAGTGAAGATGAATGGGAGTTGCAAGGTTTGGTGAATGAATTTGGGACAGTGTGTAGGAGGAGGAAGCTGAAAGTTAATGTAAACAAAAGTAAAGTTATGGTGTTTGAGAGGAATGAAGTCACAGAATGTACAGTGAGGTTGGATGGTGAGGATATGGAGAATGTGAGTGCATTCAAGTACTTGGGTAGTGTGATGAGTAAGGATGGAACTTTGGAGGATGAAGTGCATGAGAGGGTACAGCAGGGAAGGAAGGTTGTTGGTTCACTGAAAGCAGTGATGAGAAACAAGAAGTTGAGTATGAAAGTTAAGAAGTCACTGCATGATAGTATTGTGATCCCTACCCTGACGTATGGAAGCGAGGCGTGGACCTTGCAAGAGGGGAACAAGTCAAGAGTGTGAGCAGTGTGAAATGAGTTACTTGAGAGGAGCATGTGGAGTGACATGGAGGGACAGGTTGACGAATGAAGAAGTGAAGGAACGCTGTGGGGTGGATGTGGATGTGGCTGAGAAGATTAGGAGAAATACACTGAGGTGGTTTGGACATGTGGAGAGAATGGAGAATGAAAGACTGACTAAGAGGGTGTATGTAGGTGAGGTGGAGGGAGGGAGAGGGAGGAGTAGACCGAGGATGAGGTGGAGGGATGGAGTTGAGAGGTATATGAGGGAGGGGGGAGTGAGTTGGGGGGAAGGTAGTCAAATGGTGGGTGACAGAGCGACTTGGAGGCGTTTTGTCTGCGGCCACCCTTTGCGGGATTAGGGCGTCGGGCTATAGATAGATAGGTAGATAGATAGATGTATGTCTACAGAACTCGCTCATTTTCACAACCATTGTACCTTAAGGGTCGATACTTTTTTTGGAGGGTGGCAACTTGGAGTGGCACAAAGTAATGTAGGTAAGAAAAGTGATCCATATAAGGCTCAATCGTGCAACTAATATTAATACTATTAAGTCTGGCCATGGTAGATGTTCTGCCATATGAAAGAGAGAGAGAGAGAGAGAGAGAGAGATAGAGAGAGAGAGAGAGAGGCAGACAGAACACAGAGTAAGGGAGAGCAAAGCGAGTTACAAAATCGTTCTAATTAAACTTTCTCCCTTTATTAAAATGTCGGCACCGTCAAGCATAAAATCAGAACATCGAAACCCGGCTGACCGATTTTAATAACAAGAGAGTCAGAAATCACACATGAGAGCTACGGTATCTATAATGCATTTCGTGGAAGCAGGAGTATAAATTAAGATGGCGAGCGAGGGTGTAAATGAAGAAAATCCTGAGAAGCATAGTAGCATGAGGAAGCAAGAGTGAAGAGGAAATGAGAGAGAGAGAGAGAGAGAGAGAGACCGTGTAGGTTATATATATATATATATATATATATATATATATATATAGATATATATATAGATAGATAGATATAGATAGATTTATATAGATAGAGAGATATATATAGATAGATATATATATATATATATATATAGATATATATATATATATAGATAGATAGATATATATATATATATATATAGAGAGAGAGAGAGAGAGAGAGAGAGAGAGAGAGAGAGAGAGAGAGAGAGAGAGAGAGAGAGAGTGAGAGAGAGAGAGAGAGAGAGAGAGAGAGAGAGAGAGAGAGAGAGAGAGAGAGAGAGAGAGAGAGAGAGAGAGAGAGAGAGAGAGAGAGAGATCACTGGGAAACAGTACTTGTTCCGTTAATTATATTTTAAAGTTATATTGAAGGATATTAAATTCTTTACTGTGTCACATTTGACGACCTCTCGCGTCCTCGTCACCACCTACCTCACAGCCTTTCTTCTCTCCTAACCTTGTCTTTGACCCATAGAGTAGTTGCGTTTGTTATAACTTGTCATGTAAATTATCCAAAGAACCAATAGATTTTTGCCGTTTGCTTTCCTTTGTACTTCATTATTTCTGTCTAGGTCTCACCCCACTATCTCTCTCTCTCTCTCTCTCTCTCTCTCTCTCTCTCTCTCTCAACATGCTCAGAGACAGTCCTTCAGAGCATTATTCTTTTGTATACCTACCTCTCCGGTACTCCATTCTTTTGTTACCTGAAATCGTGTCTTCTCTCGGCTCATTTTCTCATTTTTTCCTGCATCCCAACACCGGCATCATCCTCTCTCGTCCTCCCTCTGCCTCTAGTTTGCCAATGAGGGTAATACTGAGAGGAAGACTTGGATGTGGCACCTACTGAATGTCTGTCTTATTGATCGTCATTTAGTCGATAGCCATACGATCTAAGAGTTCTTCCCAACTCTTTTTTCCCACAGCTACCCCCACAGTCTAACGCCCTATCCGAATGCTCCTTTACCCCAGACCCCCCTAACCCCCCTCTGCATGTTCTTAACCCCCTCTACATCTCCCTAGCTGTATTTTTCTCCCTGTATCACCAATCCACTCCCTTTAGGGTGACCCATCTATCTCAAATTAACCTCCCTCTTCCTTTCCATTTCACCCCTCATTACCGAACTTCACCTGCTTTTCCCTAACTCCTTCTTTTCCTTCCATCTTCACATGTCTCCCCCAAACACCTCAGCCTCTCCCTTTCCCCTCTCCCTTCCTTCAAGACCCAGGTGATTCTACCTAACCCCTCCACTTCCAGTCTTTTTTTGCCTGACAGCAATTCCTCCTCTCCTCCCACCCCCGACCCACTCTTCCTCTCCCTAACACACACCAAGCAACTTTTTACCCAAGGTCACACTCTCTCCTCCCTCACACCCCATCTGCCCCCTCCGTATGTCTCTCCCCGTCCCCCCCCCCCCCAGATATTCCCTGTTGGTCTCCGTCACGTCCCAGCTTCAGTTCACAACTAACATAACTCATTTCTTTAACGCGCGAGGTTGTTTTTGTCAGCCCCCCCTCCCCTTTCTCTTTACTTCCTGTGCTCCTTTCGTTTTCTTTTTTCTCTTCTTCTTTCCCTTTCCCACGTTACTCTTTCTTTCACCATTCTTTTCTCCCTTTTAAAAGTAGTATCTGAATTTGTTTTTTGCTGTTTCCTCCCCTTCGTCTTCTCTTCTTGTTACCTTCGCCAAGGAGGTTATGTTTTCACCCCTGTCCGTTTCTTTGTTGGTAGGTTTGTGAGCAAGAGTACACAACAGCTACTGGACGGATTTCAACGAAACTTCGCAGAAGAATGGACATTAGCCCAGAATAGACTCCATTAAATTTCGGAACGGACATTAGCCCAGAATAGACTCCATTAAATTTCGGTGCGGAGCCGGATAAAGATGCGGATCCAGGAATTTTTTTTCCACTTTAATATTGCTAAATAGGGCATTTTTCGACATTTTCGTAAATTTTCAGTGAATATTGCATGGATCTTGATGAAAAAAATCAGGCATATTTAGAATTTTGCTATCTACGAATGTGTACAGTTTTGCTCGGATCCATATAAAATTTCGGATCTAGCGGATTTAAATATGCATTTATATAGGGGTAGTCTTTTTCCAGCTGCATGTTGGGCTCTGGCGGAGGCATGCGCCCTACTGAGTGCCATTTTAGTTTTCCCATGTTATTTCTTTCTCTTCCTTTCTTCTCACTTATCGTCCAGTTGTCTCTCATTAACTCATATCTTATATATATATATATATATATATATATATATATATATATATATATATATATATATATATATAATCCTACATTTCCCCATGAGGAGCGTAGGAGCCCGGGGTTAGGCAAGTTGGTCCTGACATTTAAGATGAGAATGACCAGTCTCACTCATCCCAGAGTGGCAGTACGTGAGCAATAAACCCCAACCACCCCTTGGATATAAACCTTCATCGGCCCAATCCAATTGGAGCTCTGTAATTTCCCACTAAACCACCATGTGCCAAAATTTGGTTATATGGTTACCACCCAGCATAGTAAATGGTTTCCTGGTGTACAGGAAACCATTTGGCTTGTCACTCAGTGTGGAGTCACCCACAGGCAGAAGGAAGAGGAAACAATGAAGGAAAGAAAGACAGAAGAGAGAGTCTAAAGTCACCCTAGGCAGAAGGATAAGGAGAGAATGAAGGAAAGAAAGGCAAAACAGGATTGAATATATACTGTACAGTAATACCCCCACTATCCATTGTAACAGAGCCAAAAGCATGTCCAGAAAGTGGTCCCGTCCGGATAGTGGGCCATAGCCTCCTGGACTGGTACTTATGGACCTTAACCCACTCTGACTCAGAAAAACACCTATACAGCTCCCTACTGGACATGCATAGCACCTATTTAAGATCTAATTCACACCAATAAGAGACAAAAAAAAAATGAAATAAATGCAAAAGAACCAGAGAATGAGATTTTAGAGGTGAGTAAATACACTAGTAAACATTCTGGGTACTAACAAGAAGTACCTGGCTCCTGGACTGGTTACTTATGGACCCTGACCTAGCCTAACTCAGAAAAACACCTCCCTACTGGACATGCATAGCTCCTAAGACCCTATTCACACCAAGAGGGGACATTAAAGAGTGAAATGAGGTTTGAGAGGTAAGTATGGAAAATACAGTACCGTATGAAACATTCTGGGTACTTACAACAAGTCACTGGCCGTCTCGATGAATAACCCGCCTCCTCTCAGACTCTGACAGTAAAAAGGAGTACCTGAAGCACCTGCGGTACACTGTACATGAAATCTTGCACTGAACCTAGTCATTTGCATTCATATATCCATTTACTTAACAATACACACTCTAGTCTAATTTGCGCTCCATTGTACCTTAATGAAATAAGTGTTGCACTCTGCACTTAAGTCTTTGCACTCAGAATTCTAATTTCTTAACACTGCACACTGTTTTTTCACTGCACAACACTGTAAATTCCCGTGTGGTCTAGTGGCGAGTTCTTGTTGTCTATTCACTGTCAGAGTCTGAGAGTAAATGATGCAGGTGGCCTAGGGATGTCACTGGGGCGTGGTGATGGACTACCCACTGCAGATTACTCTGAAGACAGGCGCAAACTCACGTCCATTGGTGACTCCACCATGCCTGATGTGTTGGGCTGTGGCTCGGAGGATGAGGGCCTGTCTTGGGGAGGCAATAGTGTGGAACAAGGGCTGGGCACAGCGGGGGTCACGGGTCTGTAAAAGCGGTCAATGGTTGATTGACGCAAGGAATGACGATTTTGACGATTACTGATGCGCTGCCTGAAAGCGTGCACTTCCTCCACAAGTCCCAAGGGTCCCATCTCCCTCTCACAGTCCGGGTGTTCCAGGTAGTCGAGAACGAACTCTACTTGTTCCCGGAGTGTGCTCAGCTTGGGGATGGCTGGAGTAGTGTCACGCTGAAAGGACTCCGCATCATCATCGCCGTCCTTGTCAGAATCATCAAGTTGGGTACTGACACCTGCAACTGAGGATGTGATCTTGATATCAGACACAGTCTGATACCCAGGATCGCCCTCGCCGTCATCCAACCACTCACGCACTTCGTCCACATCAACATCGTTGCCATGCATCCGTAGACATGCATGGAAATCGTCCAGCAAAACCTAGGAAATCATGCTCCACATCCGTTCCGAGAAGCAGACGAGACCAACCATTTTCTAGAGTCTTGACAGGGACTTCCTTCCATGCACTGGCCCAGTTGTAGAGTGTAGACTTGATGTTGTAGAGGCGAATGTTTTCCAAAGTCCGCTGGCCTCATGTGTCCCGTCCCTCCCTGCGCTCGTCCTCGTCCTTGAGAACAACCATCACCTCGTCCAAACACTTCCTTCGGTACAGCTTCTTCATTGCCACAATCACTCCTTGGTCCATTGGTTGGATGAGAGCAGTCGTATTAGGTGGCATAAACATGCATCTAATGTGTCCATTCTCAGCCACCGTCCTTGTCGCACGGGTGGGCAGGTGCATTCGAGGAGAAGGAGGGCCTTTTCCTGGTCGCGCGGGATTCCCAGTATCTTCGTGTGGTAATTGATGACCTCCTTGACGAAATGGTGGTGGAACCAGTCTTTGAAGATCTGGGCAGTGAACCAAGCCTTCAAAGAATGGTACCAACCGACAGGAAGGACATCCATCACTCAACGAAGACACCGAGGCTGCTTTGCATGGCCAACAAGAATGGCCTTGAGCCGGTGCATGCCGTTAGCATTGGCACAGCACAAAACAGATACCCATTGCTCGCAGAGCTTGCGGCCAGGTACACACTTCTCCGTCTCCTCGGCTAGAGTGTTCGTTGGCAAAGAGCAATAGAATAGACCAGTTTCGTCAGTATTGTAGACTTGACAGAGAATGAGGCCCTCCCTGTCGATCAAGCACTTCACCTTGTGCTGAAACTTTTCTACTCCATCCTCGTTGGCATCCAAAGTTTCGCCATGAGACTTATGGTTGGTAAGGCCATGTCATAACTTGAACACGAAGAGCCAACCCTCGGATGCCTTGAAGTCTGGGATGTCATGAAGCCTTGCGAACTTCTCAGCAGCAGCCTTCAGCTCTGTGCCACGCACCATCACACTAGCAACACATTGCTGTCAATACCAAATCAATGTGGAGTGGTCGACTTCAACATACCGGGGAGTAAACATCATCTTCCTCTCCACGTTGCGTTTGCATTTTGACGAGAAGTCAGCCGCGTACTGCATGAGTTTGTCACAGGATCTCTTGATATCAACAAAGTAGATTGGGCCAGGTTGAATTCATGGAGGATGCGTGAGGTTGACCATCCCGCGTCCACCTTGTCCAATATCTCCCTCTTCTTCTCCAGAGTCAGAACCACTCTCTTCCTCTTCTCAGATGGAGGGGTCATTATCACACACACTAACAAGAGGCAGGAGAGCAGCAGGAGAGCCTGCAGCAGGTAGGGCACCACCACAAAAGTGAGCGCGTGGGCAGCCATAATGACGAGCAAGCACTCACAACAAGATACGGGGGGTAAGTGGTGAGGATGCAGGAGCGCTCTAGCGGAAGGTGGCGGAACTACACATCAAAACACAGCTGGTGCGCGCCATGCGCCGAGTTCAAATTATGGCGGGGATAAAGTCAGATTTTTTCTGAATTTTTTTAGCTTTTTGGGCAATTTTGGGAATATTGAATCCCAGGACCAAAATGTCCGGTAAGTGAGGTGTCAGGATAATGGGCGTCTGGATAGTATAGAGATTACTGTATATATATTTCTCTCCTTCCATCGTTCTTTCCTTATATCTCCTTTCTCTTCTCACTCTTTTCTTTCTTTTTAAATCCTCGTAAACTTAGGATTCCATAATTCTCTTCTTTCTTTCTTTGTCTCCACTCTCCCTCCTTGTCTCCATTCCTTCCTTCTTTCTAAACTTATTGCAGTACATCCTCTTTCCCTCCTTGCATCATACTTTCTACATTTTTAAATTTTATATTCATTCCTTTCTGTTCTGCCTTTCCCCTTCATCTCCATTTTCCTTGCTCTTGCCTTGTTTCCTGCCCTTCTTCCTTCTATCCCTCCTTCTGAAGTTGTCTTGGCCTTGTGTATAAGCATTCCTCTATCTCTTCTCTCCTTCGCTCCGTCTGTGCTTTCATATTTCTTCCTTCTCCCCTTGCTTCTCTCCCTCGTTCATTTTCTTTTCCCTTTCCCTTCCTTTGTTTATTGATTATTCACCTCTTCCTCGTCCCGATCTTTATTACTCTCTCTCTCTCTCTCTCTCTCTCTCTCACACACACACACACACACACACACACACACACACACACACACACACACTAATGCATGGGCAAACTTTCCCCTAGTCCTACCAACCAAGCACCCCTCAACCACAACGCTCACCTGCAGACAACACGCAATACTCTCTCTCTCTCTCTCTCTCTCTCTCTCTCTCTCTCATGTATGGACAAACTTCCTCACTCCACCACCTTCACACACACCTTGGACGAACACTTAGCAACCAACAACCAATACGAAAGTGCTCTCTTGAGTTGTGAAAAATATGGAAACTTACTCAACTCGAATTCACTAAGAATCTCTACGAACATGTGAATATTGTGGTCGTATTCAGTTGTTCTTTCTCCTCACCTTAGTGGGCTTTCGAGCACCTCTTCATAACAAGTTTATTTCAGCACACTTTACCTTAATACATTCTTTCATATTAGCCAAGCAGTCCGTCCAGAACTATGAGGTTTAGGAAAAAAGATTCATAAAGTGTAATAGGCTCTGGTTCTCTACTTTTGTGCACTGTATGGAGAGCTATGGTTCACTGCACACTTATCTAAGCTCATTGAATGGGGGCAACATAATATAATACTTTATAATGTGTGTATATATATATATATATATATATATATATATATGGCCAGTTTTTTTTTTTTTTTTTTTTTTTTTTTTAAGCAAATGTGGTTGAATGAAGCTGCTGTTTCAGCATTATATTATTTCTACCCAATACTTTCGATGCGCTGGGCTAAGCTGCGTTGATTTTCATTTAGGCTTGTCAGTAGCTGTCCAAATGTTGGTGTATAGACGTTTTCCAGTGACATAAGAGAATCACGTGATTTTTGTTTACGACTCCATAGTGGAATTCAAACTCCTCGCAGTTATGGCTGTCCAGACAGGGCTGACCGAGATAGAGCTGTCGGAAATATGCAGAAATCTTGATCAGCGCCATCAAGAACTATACAGGAAGACGATAAAGTGTTTGGGGCTGGATCCTTACACCATATCCAGGGAGAAATTTATCAGGTTCAAGGATTAGTTACCGAAACCATATCTCAGATACGGCGATATCTACCATTATTTGGTAAACATCCCGTCAAAGTTCATTGTGGCATTCCTTAAGGTAAACAGACATGTCACATTGCATATGTGTAATATAGGTAGCTGGAAATGACAAAGTAAACGTTAATCGTCTTGATAAGTGGGGCCAAGGGGGAGACTGGGAATCTAGTATGTGATGAATGGAATAGGTTACCCAATGATGTAGTTACTGTCCCGTCTTCACAAAGTTTCAAGAATAGGCTAAATAAGCATATAACAGGTATAGGTTGCATATACAAAATGTCATTCTCGTAGTCACATGTCTGTGAGAGCAGACTAGCTTGGGCCTGCTTCTGCTATTATAGGGAGGGTGTTAATCTAGTGTGAGACAACTCAGAAATCAAGATGGGGGAATGGCAATTTCGGCCAAAGTAGAGTATAAGCCTAGTACCATACCATCAATTAGACAGTGACATGGTAGGGCTTTTTTGTGCGGAAATATTTATAGTTAGGTCCTACATTATGATAGGTTAGGTTGGTTAGGTATAAAAAAAAATAACTTCCAACAGAAATGAATATCAACTGAAATTAGTCACACAAAACATGTGAGTTGGGTGTACTTCTAGAAATTTACTAAAAAAAACATTTATTTTGGAAATTTCATTAAGTCAAGGCCTAGATACAGCCTCTATATGTGCGGAGCATTTTAATGCATATAGATGATAGTATATGCCAAAACTGTTAATATTACGGGGGAGCATCAAAGCGTCAAAAATTGATCCTATCACTTCATCAAATCTGCAAAAAGTTATCAATCCATCAAATTTTCCAGATTCATTTATCCAAAAACAGTTTTTTCCCCATATCCTATCAATGTGTCAAAAAAGTTCATATAATTTCAAAGCATCAAACGTGATAAGTCATCGATGTATCAAAAAATACAGAGGTTATCAAAGCATCAAAATGACAAAAGTCATCAAAGCATCAAAAAATCCAGAAGTTATCAAAGCATCAAAAACCTACACGATGATGATGATATGGGGTGTTACGACCGTAACAATTGTACGCCATCAAAACCACCATTAACGCAAATACTACTACATCAACGAGTGAAACAGTATGACACAGTAAGCTCGAGACCAGTCTGGGAACTTAAGTCTCGAACCAACAAGTGATACTCTGTTCTGTACGACTGTAACAATGGTACGCCATCACAACCCCCGTTAACACAAATACTGCTACGGTACATCAACATATGAAGCAGTATGACACAGTAACTTTGAGACCGGCTTGGGAACTTAAGTCTCTGTTCATTGTCACGAGGGTGACCAGGAAATCCTCTGTCATACCCTTGACAGAACAGAACGGGGTCTCATCCTTAGAGCCGCTTATCAATACAAAGTACAGCAACAAGGTAAAGTGCCATCTATTTTTTAGACGCAGGTCAATTACTCGATTATCAGAGGTAACATCCACCATGGGACAACCATATACAAGAGATCCCTGGGCTGGCGGTATAAAATTGCCAACAACACTGGCTCCACGCTGTACCTCAAGTGTGGCGACAAAAACTGCATAGGGACTGCCAGTATCATCAAGACAAATGACACACTGACGGAAAAGAGGGAACACAACCACGGCACAGAATCCTACAACTCTCTGACAAACATCTGCAACTGCCTGAAAGAAGCAGCCAGGGATGACCAAACAAACAACCCCCTTCGTGCCATCTTCAATGATGTCACAAGAAATCATCCAGATGGTGGCAGAGTTGCGTTCGGGTATTATATATATATATATATATATATATATATATATATATATATATATATATATATATATATATATATATATATATATATATATATAATACCACTTTCCCTAATGAGTTACTGCAGTGACAGCTTGTATCTACAGTATGACATATTAGGTTATTTCTATATTGCATCAGTGATGAAAGTACGATCTAAGGTTTCTCACACTGCATCTTCATTTACTTTAAGTGACGTGGAACTGAGAATGTACAGAGCTCGGTGCCGTACACAGCCACCTGTTCCACGCACAGCAGCTGAGTTCATCATGTGGATGTCTGACCCCCTCACAGAGAACTACAACTAGCACTTCAAGGGGGCTGTGGAACATGGGACAGAGCTGGCAATCATCTTCATCTCCACCGTCATCATCCCAAGGCTGGCAGAGGTGCAACACGCCTTCTATGACGCAACGTTCTATTGTGTTCCAGTCCTGTTCTACCAGTTCTTCTCCATCAAGACAGTCATCAGAGACAAGGCTCTATCCTTGACCAGCGTTCTGATGAGAGGGAAGTCACGGGCATTGTATCAAAAGGTCACTGACAAAATTATTGAGTTAGCCCCTGACTTTACACCAGATACATTCATGGGCGATTATGAGATAGCTGGTAGAAATGCACTCCAAGCATCCTTTCCCGATGCCAGATTCTGTGGCTGTCAAGAGTCACTATTCTCAAGCGCTGTGGGGCAAGTGCCAAAAGTTAGGATTAACTGATCTGTACAAGAACAACCAGGAGTTTAAGACCTTCCTGAATAAGCTCATGTCAACACTGTATTTGCCGGCCAACCAGATCAGAGCCATCACCCTTACCTTGTTTGATCAGCCCATGAACATGAACAACCACACCAGGACAAATATCCGCAAATTCCGGCAGTACTTCTTTCATTACTGGCTCAACACTGTGACTCCAGAGAAATTTTAAGTTTATGACTTTCCTTATGGAGTCATTCCTTTCCAGGCTGAAGGCAAGAATACGGGTGCACCACCCGTCCATGTGGTCTTTCGTCGGGCACATCAATCACATGATATAAGACACGGAGAAGGATCTGGAGAGGCTGGACCGGAGCTTGAACCTCAGCAGGTCAAGGAAGAAGGCCTATGAAACAAACCTGGAGAGGAAATATGCATCCAAGGAGAAATATGCAAGAGGGGAGTACAATCACATGAAGTTTATCTCAGCTGTGGCCCACACGATGAACACATATCTTCTGCTTCTAGAGACGATCCCAACTCGGGACGGAGAAGACTCGGATGATGCTGATGAAGTTGCTGTTGACCAAGAAAATCAACCTTCTCAGTTGTGTGTCTGGCACCCAGAGAGAGAACGATCTGTTTCAGGCCTTGCAATCATGCACAGGTCTGTCCAGGTTGCAGCAACATCATGGAAGCCGTGGGAAATCCATGTCCCATCTGCAGAGTCCCGGTGCAGGAGCAATTCAAAATATTCATTCAGTAAGAGATGAAATACTGCTTCATTTCTAGTCTTGAAAGCTGCTGATTAGTCACTACTCGCTTCAGTTTCCTGTCTTCGGAAGGAGGTATGACATTTTTATTTCAGTTTTTATGATTCTTAGGTTATCGTTCAAGTAAGGTACTTGAAAAAAAAACGGACATTGATATGCATCTTGTGTTCTTATTGTGCTGCATCGTGCTTCATCTGCTGTACCAGTACATAATGTGTTTTGATGCTTTGCTGAGATCTGAAGATGTTTTTGACACTTTGGAAAGATCTGAAGTTTTTTTTATGCATTGATAGGATTTCATCAAGTTTTAATGCTTTGAACATTTTTTTTTTTTTTTTTTATGATTTGATAACATCCAGTCAGCTTCAGCTTCTTAACACATTGATAAGATCCAGCTTTTTGGATGCATTGAAAAGGTTGGCTTTTTGACATAAAGATCGGGCTGACACCTTTGGAATAGTTTTGACACTTTCAAGGTGCCACAATATTACTATTGAAATTAACTTCTATATTAGCTACCACTGAAACATAAGGTTGGCACCAATTAAAATGAAGGTCATTTATTTCATGCTGATGCATACCACAACATGAAACTTGAAGACTTGTACAACATAGCTTAAATGACTTAACGTTTTATACTAACAGAAAAGTCTTACTACATGCAGTAGTAAAAGCTAAATATAAATGGCTGTTGATATAACCTCTAGTAATTACATATTTTTTTGTACTCAGAAAAAAGAAAAAAATGTATATTTAACTGGAGCACGTATTGACAGTTTGGCTTTCAGTGGAGGTAGGGTTTTTTTCAAGAATACTCCCCCAGTATCCCTGCTTGTCGTAAAAGGCGACTAAAAGGGTTGGCGGAGGGTTAGTGCCCCTCCCCGGAAAACAACTAACTAAAAAAACAAACAAGAAGCCTCGGACAAGGACTGACCAAACGATGACGACCCAGGACCGGACAAAGGACTTGGTAATGAGTACATGGAATGTAAGAGGAGCGAATGATGAGGTGAAAGAGAGAGAGATTGTCCAGGTGCTTGAGGGTGCGAAAGTGGATGTATGTGGAATAACTGAAACAAAATGGAGAGGAGAAAGTGTGAGAGAATGGGAGTATGGATGGGGTATATGTGCAGGAGTAGGTGAGAATGAGAGGACAAAGGAAGGAGTATGTATAGTTGTGAGTAAAAGATGGAAGAGGAGCATAAGACAGTATGGATCATTTGGGTCAAGGATTGTGTGGGTAAAGTTGAAAGTTGGAATACAAATGTGGGCGATTGTGTGTGTGTATGCACCAAGGCAAGATCGTGCTAGAAGAGTGAGAGAAGAGTTCTGGACAAATGTGGAAGTGTGCATGGAAAAGTTTGGTAGGAATGAGAGAGTGTTTTTGATTGGTGATATGAATGGTAAAGTTGGGAATGTGAAGGTGGATGGAATAGTTGGTGAGTGGGGTGTGCCTGCTGAGATAGATGAGAATGGGAGTGCGTTAGTGGACATTTGTGCTGGGAGGGGGATGGTGATAGCCAATACCCTCTTCAGGCATAAAATGATCCACAGGCATACATGGCGAGAGATGAGAAGGGTGGGTGGTGAACTGAATGAAAGGAAGGCAATGATTGATTATGTGTGTGTGGATGAAAGGATGCGAAGATGTGTAAAGGATGCAAGAGTGTATAGAGGTTGGGGAAGTGGACTTTCTGACCACTACTTGGTGGTGGCCAGAATTAGAATGCAAGTAAGATGGAAGAATAGAAGAAGGGAAAGACGAGAGGAAGGAGTAGTTGCAAGGAGAGTGGAAAGGTTACAAGAGGATGAGAAAAAGGCAGAGTATAAGAGAGAAGTGGAGGAACGATTGGGCAAATATGAATTGGAGCAGATGGGAGACGTGGAAGGTGTGTGTAAGAGATTTACAGAAGAAATATGTGCAGCATGTGATGTGGTGTGTGGAAGGAAGAGAAGACGGAGGGGGGGTGCAAGGAACAGCGTGGTGGACTGAAGAGGTGAAACAGGCTGTGGCACAAAACAAGAGAGCATACAATGAATGGATGAGAAATAGGGGCGTGGAAGTAGTTGAGAGGCGGAAGAGAGAGTTATATGTGGAAAGAAAGAGAGAGGTGAAAAGATTAGTAAAAGAGAGTAAGAAGAGCGTGGATGAGGAATTTGGAAGGAATTTGAGTGTAAAGTGGAGGGACTGTAAGAAAATGTTCTGGAGAGAAGTGAAAAGAGTAAGACAGGGTGGAAGTGAAGTTAGCAGGGGAGTGAAAGATAAAAATGGTAGAGTACTAGTGGAGAAGGGAGAAAAAGTGGGCAGATGGAGAGAACACTTTAAGGAATTGTTGAACATAGAGGATGGAAGTAATGCGAGTATAAGTGGCTGGGGAATGGCTGGGAGAAGGAGGGAGGTGAGAAGACAGGAACAAATCAGTAGGATAGAAGTTGTGGAAGCAATGAAGAAAGTTAAATCGGGGAAAGCCCCAGGAATTGATGGAGTGTGTGATGAAATGCTGAAGCATGGGGGAGAGATAATAGTAGAATGGATGTGGAAGATGTGCAGATTGGCCTGGGAGGAAGGTAGAGTCCCGGAGGATTGGAAGTCAGGTATAATTATTCCCTTGTACAAAGGAAAAGGGGAAAAAGAAGTGTGTGGTAATCATAGGGGCATTTGTCTTCTTAGTATAATAGGAAAAGTGTATGGTAGGATACTTATAGACAGAGTTAGAGAAAGAACAGAGAAATTAGTTGGAGAAGAACAGGGAGGCTTTAGGAAGGGAAGAGGTTGTGTAGATCAGATATTCATTCTTAGATCTTTAGTGAAAAAGTTTCTAGAGAAGGGAAAGAAGTTGTATGCAGCTTTCATGGATTTGGAGAAAGCATATGACAGGGTGGATAGACAAGGATTATGGAAAGTGTTAAGAATTTATGGAGTAGATGGGAAGTTGTTGAATGCTGTGAAGAGTATGTACGATGGTGCAAAGGCTGCAGTGCGTGTGGATGGTGAACTAAGTGAATTTTGCTCTTTGAAATTTGGTTTGAAACAGGGATGTGTCATGTCTCCATGGTTGTTCAATCTGTACATGGATGGGGTAATAAAAGAGGTACAAGGTAGGGTAGTGGATGTTGGAGTGGCCCTGGTGAGAGAGGACAATGTTTGGAAACTCCCTGTACTGTTGTTTGCAGATGATACTGTGTTGTTGAGTGAAGACGAAGGGGAGCTACAAGGCTTGGTGGATGAGTTTGAGAGAGTGTGTAAGAAACGGAATCTAAAGGTGAATGTAGGGAAGAGTAAAGTGATGGTCTTTGAGAGAGGTGAAGTTAGTGAATGTACAGCGAGGTTGGATGGTGAGGAATTGGAAAATGTGAGTATGTTTAAGTACTTGGGTAGTGTGATGAGTAAGGATGGAGGTTTGGAGGGTGAAGTGCTTGAAAGGGTACAGCAGGGAAGAAAGGTTGCTGGTTCTTTGAAAACAGTGATAAGAAACAGGGAAGTGAGCATGGAAATGAAAAATTTACTACATGACAGTATTGTGATACCAACTCTAACGTACGGAAGTGAAGCTTGGACATTGTTGGAGGGACACAAGTCAAGAGTGAGAGCAGTGGAAATGAGTTATTTAAGAGGAGCCTGTGGAGTCACGTGGAGAGACAGGCTGACGAATGAGGATATAAAGAAGTGTTGTGGTGTGGATGTGGATGTGATAGGAAGCGTTATGAGGAACACACTGAGGTGGTTTGGCCATGTGGAGAGGATGGAGGGTGAAAGACTGACGAAGAGAGTGTATGTGAGTGAGGTGGAGGGGGGAAGAGGGAGGGGGAGGCCGAGGATGAGATGGAGGGATGGGGTGGAGAGGTATATGAGAGAGAGGGGTGTGAGTTGGGAGCAGGGCAGTGAAATGGCAGGGGACAGGGCGACTTGGAGGCGATTTGTTTGTGGCCACCCCAAACGGGATTGAGGCGTCTGGCAATAGATAGATAGATAGATAGTTTAGCACAGACTCATACTGGTATAAAACAGTTTTATACTGTAGAACTGAAGTGTTTTGTACTTATACTATGACAATGATCCATCACATAACAAATATCAGTTTCAAATGAACCACACTGTAAAATAATGAAAATATAAAACTATAGACTATAACCTAACCTAACCAAACCTAATCTATCCATTTCGCCTTTCTCTGAAATCTCCATTCTAGGTTTCAATTTTCACCACCACCTTTGGCTCTCCTTTCCTTTTACTGATCCACCTGGTGGACAAACCTACATCTCTTCTATCCTAAACCCCTTAACCGTGGGGCGTCACTCTCGTGACACTAAGGGGAAGGGATCATACCGCGGAGCATCACTTTTGTGATTCTGTGTTATTTTGAATTCGCCCGGGCTTTCATGTGGTGGCTTGTATCATCTGTGAGTACTGCCAGTGTCCAGCTATAGTCAACACTGCTAATGTCATCTTTACTTTCATCCATTGTTGTCAATTTAGCCATTTTTCCCCTGTCCTTGACTCCCCTCCTTACTTCCCCTCCATTACCCTCTCCTCCCGCCTGCCCAGCAACACAGAGCAACGCAACTCCTATCCGGATTTTTCCACTCATTTCATCCATTGAAATGTGCCCTATGCCCTGTTCTTGTACAATATAATATAAAAAAAAAAGAGAAAAGGTAATTAATACTGCCATACACCTGGAATGGGCTAATTATCACCTGGCAACACCCCATGTGCACTCGTTTGCTAATTTTCCATGTTTATTTACCCTTGAAATATGCCGTATGACCTATTCTCATAATAAAATATATATATATAAGAAGGGAAGCGAGAAGCCTAAGTGATGTTTACATTTACCTGGAACTACCTAATTTATTATGTATTGTCTAGATTTCCTGCATATAATTTCACAGCATATAAATTAGCAGCTGTCACCACGCTGACATTGTCAACCCTTCCCGGCCCATAATATGCCATATCATTCAGTATACTCGTTTTTCAAGGTGAAACCATGTCGGATCCGCGCCTCTCCATTTTCTCCGCTTCTGCATCCACTGCAAAGGGCCCTGTGACCTCTACCCCTACTAAACCTAGCGTGGGAAGGGGTAAAGGACTAAGTGACTCTGCTGTGGAACGTGAACTGGCTAGTTTATCCATGATAATGATGGACAGTGACTACGATCTTTCTGGTGAATCGTGTGACTTGAAGTAATGACAGTGGAAGTGAAAGCTTTGCTCGCCAGTTAGTGCCAGTAAGTTAGGTTAAGATATAAGTGTAACTTAGTTGTAAGATAGTTATAATTTAGTAATTAAGAACAATTTAGAATGAATGTGAATAATTATAATCTAGTATAAGTGTAATGTAAGTATAAAATAAGAATGATTTTTTGTATCACAGAGATAAGTTAGAAGTGAACATCTATGTATTATGTAGTTCGCATTATTACATCAGCTGACCACACTCCCTCCTCCCCTCCATACGCACTCCCTCCTCCCCTCCATAAAACACGTGGGTAGCAGAGTTGACAAACATTTAAATTGGCTCAGTCTTCATAACCTCTTGCTTGAGTAAATTCAAAGATATCTTTCGGTCTCATTTCATTTTAGTGTTAGAAAAGCTAATTGTGAAAGTGCCAGAAAGGGAGAAACAGTCCATAATATACTATATATTTAGTTACCTCGAAATATCTCTCGTTGTACATTCCCACGCTTGGTTAAACTGACAAAATAGGATCCGAACATCATTACGAAGGTTTATAATTAAGTGATGTGATCATTCTCGATAGGCTGCTACTCAAATTTTCTCCATCGTTGTGTAATCTTGGTGAGATACGATAAGCTCTAAAGAAGTCAATTCTCAAGTGAGTGTTGCGGGACATACTTGTTAACGTGAAAGCTGTAACCGGAAGTTAACATCCTCGAATGCAATTGGACCAGTTCTCTGAGGTTATAAAAGGCCAGATAACGCTTTGTGAACGTGATTCAACCACTGCTTTTCGTCTGGTCCACAGGTTAGTGATAAAGCCTCATACTTCCCTTTCCGTTGTTTCCACATTGAAAGTTATAGAGAATAGAGTGATTAATAGTGTGTTCAGTAGCAAAGTTCTTGTGTGACTCAACCACTGCCTTTCGTTTGGTCCACAGATTTTAACATCAAATCCAGTCGTAATCTGCCAATGCGTCACCACACTTACTACACATTCCCCCCCCCCCCATTCATTGTGTTAGGCAAAAAATCTAAATCATTGTACCCTAACCCAAGTCGAGGAGTTTTCTGTATTATAAGTCACAAGGGTTTAATAATGTAATCGAAGTGTATTTCATTAGTCTAAAAAGGTACTCTAATTCTTGGAGTTTGTGTAAATATTGAATTAGGTCATTTTGGGTCTTACCATTTATTGAATTGAGTGTTATGATTGTCTCATCACTGAAGTGAAGGTGTTATTGTAGGAGAGTGGTGAAGGATGCATTATTAAGTGGTCTTTAAATCGTTTTGGTATAGTCCCTCCTCGAGTCCTATAGTGACCAAGGAGAACGACATCCACTCATAACTAGTATGGTCCTTCTGTTTCAAGTGGTATTAGATCAGTGTTAACTAGGGATGTGAGCTTATGGATTTAAACATTTATCTGATTTTGGGCATGATTAAAATCAATGTTATACTTCTTAAATCTGGGTTTCCAACTACCCTTCTTTGATGACTGTGTATGGAGCGGCCCGCAGGGTGTAGCCTACTAGGAAAAATAACATCTCGAGAACCTAGGCATACCTAAATTCATGCTGACCCATTAGTATGAAATCTGATCCTACAGTTTGGTAAGTCATTGGTATCCATTTCGAAGTAAAAGGGGCGTAAAACACCCCAGTTGGTTTGGGTTAAACTAAAACAAGCTCGGTAACTTAATGGCAGCCATGTCAGAACTCCATATCATAATTACAAATCATAATAGATAGCATAACAGATAGATAGATAGATAGATAGAAGCAGCAAGTCAGGGGATGAGGTAGGTAGTGTGTCTGCGAGAATCGAGCAATGGTAAACATGCTTACACATTCTAACTCAAGGAATGCTTGATAGGCACACGAACAATGCCTCGTGGCCATATACACACATGCATACATACTCACACACAGGCTTCTAGAACATTTCAACAACAGTGTAACACACGTGACACGACCCCTGCTACACCAGAAATTAGGAAGCAGAGCTCAGAAGGAGGTTAGCCATAGAACCGACAGGTAGTGGAGAGAGTGAACAAGAAGAGGGGTCCAACTAGACTTACTTAGTATATTAAGTCTCTGTAATACATACGCTGCTCAACTTAGACTTTCTCTGAAGACAATAAATCAAGATCAACTCCCTGTATTCATCTTTAACTCCTCGTGCAACTGAAGACTCACCTATTACGAGAATTAAGAGTTACATATATAAAAATGTTGACTACAAAGCTTTAACATTATTTTTAGACACAAGCTCTCCAGTGAATTTAATAACACAAGAAGAAATAAACAGAATTTTTAAAAATAAGAAGAAAGTAACTTTTCTGGAAGAATCTGATTTAGATTTATATACAGTAGATGGAAAAAAAATCACAGTATAAAGTATGATAAGGTTAAATATCAGTTTCACCGAGACTACAAGACCAATCTCTGCATTTTTCTATGTCATTGAAAACTTAGCAATTAAAGCTCATATGTTACTGGGCTTAAGATGCATAAGAACAGAGAAAATAACTTTACTCCCACAAATGAATGGAATAGACTTTGAAAATGAATTCATAGAGGAAATACCATCAGAGCCCTCACCAATTAGTAAAAGAGAACCAAAAAGAATTGGTAATTAAAATGCGTGGCTTGAAAAAAAGTGCCCCCGAAGAATACCATAGTATCCCCGACGACAGGACAAGCCAAGAACAGCGTAGTGTGCCCTCAAATATGCCGACACCCCCACACGGACCCCACGGGGTAGCCGCCACCAGCCACCACCACTCCGGGCAACAGTGACGCATGTCAGCCCGGGCCGTGCGCCCCTGTGACATGCAGCCACCACGCCACCGCCACCATAGGAGAAGGACACTACCTTTGCGAAGTGGAATTGCTGAGCTAGCTAGGGGTGGAGTTAGAAAACAAACTCCAGACAGCGCCCCGCTGGTAGAGACGATCTATGGTCGCTCCCAAAGTATTTCGGTAGAGACGATCTATGGTCGCTCCCAAAGTGTTCAGGTAGAGACGATCAATGGTCGCTCCCAAGGTGTTCAGGTAGAGATGATCAATGGTCGCTCCCAAGGTGTTCAGGTAGAGACGATCAATGGTCGCTCCCAAGGTGTTCAGGTAGAGACGATCAATGGTCGCTCCCAAGGTGTTCAGGTAGAGACGATCAATGGTCGCTCCCAAGGTGTTCAGGTAGAGACGATCTATGGTCGCTCCCAAGGTGTTCCAGTAGAGACGATCTATGGTCGCTCCCAAGGTGTTCCGGTAGAGATGATCTATGGTCGCTCCCAAGGTGTTCCGGTAGAGATGATCTATGGTCGCTCCCAAGGTGCTCCGGTAGAGATGATCAATGGTCGCTCCCAAGGTGTTCAGGTAGAGACGATCTATGGTCGCTCCCAAGGTGTTCCGGTAGAGACAATCTATGGTCGCTCCCAAGGTGCTCCAGTAGAGACGATCTATGGTTGCTCCCGTCCTCGTGAGACGATCCATGGTCGCTCCGAGAGTGTCGTGGCAGAGATGACCTATAGTTGCTCCCTCCCTCGTGAGACGATCTATGGTCGCTCCGAGGGCGTGCAGAGTAGAGGGACGTCCCCACGGCAGGAGACTGAAGCCCAGGCTTCCTGTCCCAGAGTGACCCAGACAGGCCTCCCAGCCTCCCCTGGTCTCTGTTCCCTACGCCTGGCTCTAGAGCAGACGCACCTGACGGACCCCAGTGGAAGTCGCTGCCACAGTCCTCCCCTGTCGGCGCCCCTAGACGCTGGAGACCGCAGCCCACAGTCTCTCTCGGTGCTCCCCAGGACACCGGGGCGTGATCTTTCTACGCCCCCACGACGCCGGGACCTGTCACAGAGGTTCCTGAAGCCCAGCAGGATCACCGATGACATGATCCTGCCTATCCCCCTGATGAATACGTGTGATATTGTAACATGAGTGATTTAGGTTAAGTGTGATACTCCCCTAGTGTAAGTATTGTGCAGTGATTTCATATAGTGAATATCGGGGTAAATCAGATCACAGTGAGAAGTCAAAGGACGAGAATGTGGACCAAGATCTGATTGACTATACGTGCGAGTGACATCCCTGTTATATAATTAATAAGCCTGTGCCTATAAAGACATATCCCCATTACTGTGAAGGAATATTGTGAAAGGAAGTATTAATAGTATTCTATCTTTCCCCCACGCTGTGGAACGAGATCTGGTTGACTATACGTGTGAGTGACATCTCTGTTATATAATTAATAAGCCTGTGCCTATAAAGACATACCCCCATTACTGTGAAGGAATATTGTGAATGGAAGTATTAATAGTATTCTCTCCTTCCCCCACGCTACCTATAAAATCTTGTTACCACTCGCTCGCACTCCCAAATCTCAAGTAAGTGTAAATCAAGGATAAGATTCATTTACCAAAGTATTTTGGCTAGTGAAAACCATATAAATTTCAAGGCTAATATCTGCCCCCTTCCAGTATTACCATAACTTTCTCCTATCCGTCACAAGTCACTCCCCGCACCTCCCCTATCTCCTCCTAGTGAGTCTCAACCCCCTCCCCGCGCCCCCGCGCGCGTGTCTATATCTACTGCACTCCTGATACACTAGGATTGTTGTGTTGTCATTAGTATCAGAGAAGCAAGTATCCTGCGCGATACACATATCCTGGATAAGGTTTTATATTGCTATATATTGTGCTGTAATATCTGCTGATTTGTCCTGTGTCTGACTGTAGTAATATATGTGTAAAGAATGTTGCCTAGAGTTTTTGTGTCCTGCCTCTCTTTATTGCACTAGCTCCGGTCTCGAAAGAGGACCCCGCTCCACGTTAGGTGAAATAGGAACGAGAAGTCGAGCCTAATTTCACCTAGCATTACACTGGTGGCCAGCGGTGGTTCTAGACCCAGGCGTAGAAGAGAGGTAATCAGGAAATATTTGGGAAAATGGCAACTAAACCGCACATTCAGTTACCCAAGTTTGTCCTCGACCAGTATGATATACACACATATCTGGCAATAATTAAACCCATACTGGATATTGGCTTTGAAAATGACCAACAAAAAATTGCAGTCACACTACCACTATTGGGTAAAGTGGCGGCGAACATAGCTCCGAAAATCGTCCCAGAACTCACCTGGCAGAACTTTACCAAGTTCACTGTACAAGCCATCACCCCATCATTAGGGAAAGTAGTGGCTCTATCCAAATTGGATAGTTTTGCATTTGACGGGGATTTAGATAATACCCTGTTACAGGCAAGACGCCTATTTACTGCTGCCTACCCGGAGGCAGATGAGGAAACCCAGGATCAGCATACATTTAATACTCTGCTCCGAGTACTCCCAAGTGTTGTGAAGCAACACTTTACTATCCATGACCCAACAGGAGACATGGATAGAGATATACAGCTGATACGGCGCCTCCTGACCGCCTGCCCTTCTCCACAACAAATTAACGTTGTTAAGAAATTCCCCATCCGACCCCCGGCTCCCCCAGCCACACCGCGTCCACTTCTGCCTCACACCAGCCTGACACCGATGCCTAGCCCGCCCAGGGCACACCCCTCCCGTCGGCGCCCCGCCCCGCGAGAAAACCCGAACCTAATTCTTATCAATCCGTGGGAGTTCACAGCCTGCAACTCCCACTGCCCCCTTCATGACATACGGGACCAGCTGAAAGCTGCTCACCGCAGAATCACAACCCCGGGTTCGCGTAAAGTGTCTGCCTTAGAAGGCGAGGCCCCAGGGGACGAGCTGACGCCTGTGGACGAACCCCCTCCAGAAGAACTAGAGCAGGAACAGGAGAACGAGAGCCCTAGTCAGCTGGATTTTTAGGCCCGCCCCTGCACCAACCCACGGTGCCGGGGGCCATTACCCCTAAGTATCGCCTCCCAGTATACCAGAAGATGGAAATAAATGGCGTGAAGGCCAAGCTACTAGTCGATATGGGAGCAGCCAGGTCCTGCCTTTACAGCCACTATTTCTCCCACTACAAATCGCGGTTTGGCCCACTCCGCCCTACTACCACTCACCTTGTGGACGCGGGGGATGGCCCCCTGCCCATCCGTGGGGAAACTCGGGCCCTACGGGTCGACACCCACCAGCCAGTGTCCGCCCAACACCCATTCATAATTTTTTATTCCTCCTGCCGGAGTTATGACGGGTATTTAGGGCTAGACTTACTTCAAAAACTTGGAGCCACGATCGACTGTCGCCACCAACAACTCCAGTTCTGCCCCCCACCCTGTTCCACCCCAGCCGTTTGCACATGCACGCCACGGCCCCGGCCGGAGGATTCACCCCCTTCCTCCTCCCAGCGCCCCCCTTCTCCCCCCCCTTCTTCCCCTCCCTCTCCCCCCCTCCCGTGCCTTTCCACCCCACTCCTGCCCCCTCTTTCCCTGCCACCATCTCCGCTGCCGTTACCATCCCCTCCCACCATGAGGCATGGGTGCCCCTTAACAGGCCCTCAGGTCCATCCGTTTTGTTCTCCCCCCTCCTCCCCTCCAGACCCCTTTCTGCCTGCCTTGTGTCCCCCACCTTCCTCCCTCCCCACCACGCCGCCATCTGCATCGCCAATCTCGCCCCGTCCCCTCTGACCCTCCCCAAAGGGCTTATCATCGGAGAGATGGAGGAAGCCGAGCCCTGTGCCCCATCCTCCTCCCACCACCCTGCCCCTCTACCCCCCATCCCTGACCATCTCTCCAACCAGCAGTCAGACACTTTATGCCGCCTCCTCCTTGATTTCCAGGATTTGTTTGCAACAGAACTGGCAGATATAGGGCATACTACGTACCTGTCGCACGAAATCCATACGACAGGCCCACCTATACGACAACCTTCCCGATGCAAGAACCCCCGAGAGAGAGAAGAGGAGGACCGCCAGGTGCACGAAATGGAAGAGGCAGGTGTTATCTCCCCCTCCACCAGCCCATGGTCCTCCCCCGTCGTTTTAGTAAAAAAGAAAGACGGCATGATGCGGTTTTGCATCGACTACCGCCGTGTGAATGACGTCACAATTAAAGATGCCACCCCCCTCCCCCGCATTGACAATTCCCTAGACTCCCTCTACGGGGCGTCTTGGTTTTCTACCCTCGACCTCCAGTCTGGATACTGGCAGGTCCCCGTCCACCCGGACCACTGAGGCAAGACGGCCTTTTCCACCAGTAATGGCAAACATTACGAATTTAATGTCCTGCCATTCGGCCTCTGCAACGCCCCTGCCACTTTCTCCAGACTAATGGAATCTGTCTTGAGCGGCCTCACTTGGGAAATATGTTTAGCCTATCTTGACGATGTCATTGTTTTTAGCCAGACCTGGGCCGACCACTTGCATCGCCTCCATCAAGTTTTCACCAGAATTCACCAGGCAGGCCTCAAGCTACATCCTTCTAAATGTGTCCTGGCCGCTAAAACTGTCTCGTTCCTAGGACATACTATTTCCCAAGCAGGAATTTCCCCAGATCCCGACAAGCTTCGTGCCATAGCGAACATACCACCTCCGCAGGATGTCCACGGCCTCTGCGCCTTCCTGGGACTCACGTCCTACTACCGTCACTTCGTGAAGAGAGTCACACAGATCGCTAAGCCGCTTCACGACTTGACACGAAAAGGGGAACCTTTCCTCTGGACCGAGGATCGGCGAGCTGTTTTTCAACAGCTAAAAGACGAGCTTGTCTCGGCCCCCATCGTGGCCTTCCCTGACTATGCCCTCCCTTTTCGCCTCTACACGGATGTATCCCTTACCGCTATAGGTGCCGTCCTAGCCCAGGTACAGGCCAGCCGGAAGCACATCATCGCCTGCGCCAGCCGCACTCTGAACCCAGCCGAAAAAAATTATGCCGCCACCAAGCGAGAATGCCTCGGCATAATCTGGGCCCTCCAATATTTTAGGGCTTATCTTTCCGGGACCCAAGTCACGATAATCACCGACCACCAATCACTCCAGTGGCTGCACCAATCAGACTCCCATAACGCCCAACTCGTCCGGTGGCGTGACACCCTAGAGGAGTTTCAGTAAGAGATTTCATACAGACCCGGAAAGCTCCACACCAATGCAGATGCCCTCTCCCGCCTTCCCATCCATGCGGTACAACCGGACCCCGACCTACTACAACTCTGGCACCACAGGGAATGGCCCCCCTGGATCCCTGCTCACCTATTCCCCAAGCTGTGCCGACAGGGTGACGACCTTCTAATCCCGTCCGGGCACATCCTCTTGACCCCTGATGCGGCACATGACACCCTATGCCACCTACACGCTCACAACGGCATCCACTTGGGCACCAAAAAATTACTACAGGCGTTCAATGATATTTACTGGGCCCCGAACCCCTCCACCCTCGCCAAGGAAATTATCCAGACTTGCCGCGCCTGCGCGCTTGGGAAAGATATCACCCGGACTGCCGGGCCATCTGGCCATATCACCGGCCACAAGCCCTGGCAACTCCTGGCGATCGACGTAGTAGGCCCTCTTCCCCCTAAATCTGGATATAAATAAGTGATCACTTTTGTAGACACGTACTCCAAATTCGTAGTAGCCTGCCCAGCTAAGGAACATCATGCCGTCACTTGCCGATGCCCTACTCCGACACATGTTCCCTTACTTTGGCATTCCCCAGGCCATCCATTCCAATAATGCCCCCGAGTTCTCCGGAAAAGTCTGGGAAGAACTGGCCAGAATTTTCGGGTACAAGATCTCCCACTCCTCACCATACTGGCCCCAAGGGAACGTGGTATGTGAACATAGCCATCGTACCCTTATCAATCAGCTACGCACCAGAATCGAGGCTACAAAAGACGACGATTGGCCAGCACACGTAAAAATTGTCCAGTGGGGCATGAATTCATGCCCCCGAGAAGACGGGGTATCCCCCCACGAAAGAATCTTTGGCGAAACCCCCCTCCTACTACCCCTATGCCATCACCTGCAACCGCCCACTTCTGCTCCCACCACAGACCCTCTACACCTGCCAAAAGGGCGGATATACCACCTACAAAAAAGTTTAGACCTTGAACCCGACACAGCCACCAACCCTTTCAACCCGGGCGACACAGTCGTCGTCGCCCAACTTCCCACTCTCCACAAGCTCGCCCCCCGTTTCATGGGGCCCCACACCATCACCAAAGTCCCCAACCCATACCAAGTGGTCATGGACTACCACGGCACTCCCCGTACCCTCCGCAACCAGCATGTGCGGCCTTTCCACACGTCCACCTTCCCCGCTCCGGCCCCACACCCCCAGCCCCCTTCAGCTCCCGCACCACCCTCTACAGTCACATATGAGTGCTATGTTTCCTCCTTACCCTCCCACTCCACCCCCCCTACCATCTCCACCTCCCCGACCCCCACCACCCCTAGCACCTCATCTGACACCTCCCCCGCCACCCCTCCCTCACCCTCACCCCTTCCTTCCATGGCCTCCCCCTCAACACCCACTCCCACATCTTCCGCCCACGCCACCACACCCTCACAACAACCCACTACCACCCCCCCTTCCCCACCCACCATCCGTACACCCACTCCGTCCACACCGCACCCCACCGCGCCCACAACACGCAAAAGAACCCGCCCATCCCAGACGCCCACTCCCGCATCTTCTGCCCACACCACCACACCCTCACCACAACCCACTACTACCCCCCTCCCCCACCCACCATCCGTACACCCACTCCACCGACACCGCGCTCCACCATGCCCGCAACACGCAAAACAACCCGCCCATCCCAGACACCCACTTCTCCCCCCACCCCGACCCTCAAGACCACCACCACCCGCTTGGGCTGCCTCTCACGCCCGCCCGCCCGATACTCACACACACCTACACCACCCACCTCTCCACGACTTCACACCGTCAAGCTACATCAGGCCCAAATCCCCTCTACCTGTACTCCCCAGAGACTCAACGCCACATTACCACGACACAAAACCCGGCCCTTACCCGCAGTATCCAGCATTCAGCCCCCAACCACACCGACAGCCACACCAAGCAACATGAGAGTGAAGCGGGCCGTATGGGCAGGAACCACCGACTCCACGGGCCACACCACCTGCTAAACCTCCTCCAGTCTACCACCGTCACCTCCACACTCTTCCTCACCTATGACCCAGCACAAGAAGAGAACTCCTACACTGTCGCCTGGCAAACTACGCTGCAACACCTCCAGCCCGTCTACACCACCTCCAGCATACAAGCATTCCACCTCCAGCCACGGGGACGTGACTTTTTACAGGGGGAGAGTGGTAAAATGCGTGGCTTGAAAAACAGTGCCCCCGAAGAATACCATAGTATCCCCGACGACAGGGTAAGCCAAGAACAGCGTAGTGTGCCCTCAAATATGCCGACACCCCCACACGGACCCCACGGAGTAGCCGCCACCAGCCACCACCACTCCGGGCAACAGTGACGCATGTCAGCCCGGGCCGTGCGCCCCTGTGACATGCAGCCACCATGCCGCCACCACCGTAGGAGAAGGACACTACCTTTGCATAGTGGAATTGCTGAGCTAGCTAGGGGTGGAGTTAGAAAACAAACTCCAGACGGCGCCCCTCTGGTAGAGACGATCTATGGTCACTCCCAAAATGTTTCGGTAGAGACGATCTATGGTCGCTCCCAAAGTGTTCAGGTAGAGACGATCAGTGGTCGCTCCCAAGGTGTTCAGGTAGAGACGATCAGTGGTCACGCCCAAGGTGTTCAGGTAGAGACGATCAATGGTCACTCCCAAGGTGTTCAGGTAAAGACGATCTATGGTCGCTCCCAAAGTATTCAGGTAGAGACGATCAATGGTCACTCCCAAGGTGTTCCGGTAGAGACGATCTTTGGTCGCTCCCAAGGTGTTCCGGTAGAGACGATCTATGGTCACTCCCAAGGTGTTCCGGTAGAGACGATCTATGGTCGCTCCCAAAGTGTTCCGGTAGAGACGATCTATGGTCGCTCCCGTCCTCGTGAGACGATCTATGGTCGCTCCGAGAGTGTCGTGGCAGAGACGACCTATTGTCGCTCCCTCCCTCGTGAGATGATCTATGGTCGCTCCGAGGGCGTGCAGAGTAGAGGGACGTCCCCACGGCAGGAGACTGAAGCCCAGGCTTCCTGTCCCAGAGTGACCCAGACAGGCCTCCCAGCCTCCCCTGGTCTCTGTTCCCTACGCCTGGCTCTTGAGCAGACGCACCTAACGGACCCCAGTGGAAGTCGCTGCCGCAGTCCTCCCCTGTCGGCGCCCCTAGATGCTAGAGACCGCAGCCCACAGTCTCTCTCGGTGCTCCCCAGGACACCCGGGCGTGATCTCTCCACGCCCCCACGACGCCGGGACCTGTCACAGAGGTTCCTGGAGCTATTCGGCCCCAGTCCCAAGGGCCACACGCTGGAGCCAAGTCCGGAAGCCACGGGGAGTCCAGGACATGAGAGGACGCCCTTGCAAGCCGTCCCGTGCCCTCTCGGCATGCCCTGCATTGACGGTGCCCGTAGCCCAGCAGGATCACCGATGACATGTTCCTGCCTATCCCTCTGATGAATACGTGTGATATTGTAACATGAGTGATTTAGGTTAAGTGTGATACTCCCCTAGTGTAAGTACTGTGCAGTGATTTCATATAGTGAATATCGGGGTAAATCAGATCACAGTGAGAAGTCAAAGGACGAGAATGTGGACCAAGATCTGATTGACTATACGTGCGAGTGACATCCCTGTTATATAATTAATAAGCCTGTGCCTGTAAAGACATATCCCCGTTACTGTGAAGGAATATTGTGAAAGGAAGTATTAATAGTATTCTATCTTTCCCCCACGCTGTGGAACGAGATCTGGTTGACTATACGTGTGAGTGACATCTCTGTTATATAATTAATAAGCCTGTGCCTATAAAGACATACCCCCATTACTGTGAAGGAATATTGTGAAAGGAAGTATTAATAGTATTCTCTCCTTCCCCCACGCTACCCATAAAATCTTGTTTACCACTCGCTCGCACTCCCAAATCCCAAGTAAGTGTAAATCAAGGATAAGATTCATTTACCAAACTATTTTGGCTAGTGGAAACCATATAAATTTCATGGCTAATATCTGCCGCCTTCCAGTATTACCATAACTTTCTCCTAGCCGTCACAAGTCACTCCCCGCACCTCCCCTATCTCCTCCTAGTGAGTCTCAACCCCCTCCCCGCGCCCCCCCCCCCCCGCGCTTGCATATATTTACTACACTCATGATACACTAGGATTGTTGTGTTGTCATTAGTATCAGAGAAGCAAGTATCCTGCGCGATACACATATCCTGGATAAGGTTTTATATTGCTATATATTGTGCTGTAATATCTGCTGATTTGTCCTGTGTCTGACTGTAGTAATATACGTGTAAAGGTTGTTGCCTAGAGTTTTTGTGTCCTGCCTCTCTTTATTGCACTAGCTCTGGTCTCGAAAGAGGACCCCGCTCCACGTTAGGTGAAACAGGAAGGAGAAGTTGAGCCTAATTTCACCTAGCATTACAGTAATATTAAAAGATTAAACAAACATACACAAACAGATAGGTGTATAGATCCACTCACACCAACAGCCCCAGCCTCCATGATCAGAGACCCAGGTAACAGTACTGATTTATCAGTTTTTCCCTCCCATCTCACCAATGATTTAGTTATACCACCAAATTCCTATATGAAAGTTACCATAATGAGCAAATTACGGAATAGTACTGTTCTTGTCTTAGAAGAATTATGTAAAGTAATGGGATTGTCAGTAGAAAACGCATTATGTCAGATGAACGACGAAGGGCAAACTCAGATATTCATAATTAATCACATGAATGGGGAAGTACAGTTGAAAAAAGGAACTTGCATAGTTAATATTGAAAAATGTCCCGCCCCTGTGAAGAAAATACTTATAGCTGGAGTGACAAGTGAGATAAAATCTACGGATAGAGAAAGCATAAAAGAGAATTAATTCACTCAGGTGAATATGATGAAGAAAATGATTTGTTAAACCTGCTGGACACCGTAGGATTACCCGGAGAACAATTAGGGTGTACTAACCTGATTAATGTGCACCCAGAACACCACCACCAATTTTCGTACCAGCCTACCGCATCCCACACTCCCAAAGTACACTTGCAATCGTATGTCGATGAAATGTCAAAACTTGGAATTATTGAACCATCAGTCTCCCCGTGGAATGCCCCATTATTCTTCGTGCCCAAACGAAATGGAGAAATGCATGCGGTAGTAGATTACCGTAAACTAAACAATCACACAATCCCAGACCGATTTCCCATGCCACTGCTAAGCGACGTCCTACAGAATATTGGACCAGAAAATAATGTATTTTCCACAATCTATCTACTAAATGGTTAATACCAAATTCCCGTTGAACAGGAGTCACGTAAATACACTGTCTTTTCCACAAATAGAGGACACCTCTCCCGGTGACGACTCGAGGTGCCTGGAACCACTGTCTGACTCTCTTCTTCTTCATTTCTGCAACATTCGCGGCCTTTCCTCTAACTTTCGCTCTGTTGAGCACCACCTCTCCTCCTCTAAACCTCACCTTCTTTTTCTAACGGAGACTCAGCTGTCTGAGGCAACTGACAGCAAACCCTTTTCTGTATCCTCCTACTTTCTCTATACTCATTTCAAAGCCAAAGGTGGCTGTTGTGTGTATATACGCAACGATTTGTCTTGCTCTCGTGTTCCTGAACTCGATTCTTCTGAATTCTCTACACTCTGGCTTCGGCTTTCCTGTCATTCTCTGACTAAATATATCTGTGCTGTTTACTTATCCCCTAATTCTACTGACTATCAAAAATTCTTCGACTATCTTACTTCTACGATGGAACACATTCTATCCATTTCTCCCTTCTCTGAAATCTCCATTCTAGGAGATTTCAATGTTCACCACCACCTTTGGCTCTCCTCTCCTTTCATGGATCCACCTGGTGAACAAGCCTACATCTTTTCTATCCTTAATGACCTAGAGCAGCTTATACAGCATCCTACCCGTATTCCTGACTGCCTTGGAGAGAGCCCCAACATACTTGACCTCTTCCTCACAACTAATCCTTCTGCTTACTCTGTTAATCTTTTCTCTCCGTTGGGCTCCTCCGATCACAACCTTATTACCTTAACCTGTCCTATCACTCCGGTGCGGCCTGTGGACCCTCCAGGGAAACGTCGTTTGTGGCATTTTGGAGCTGCGGACTGGGAGGCCCTCAGGCAGTACTTCTTTGATTTTCCATGGAATGATTATTGCTTCCATGACCGGGAGCCATCTGAGTGTGCCTTGCGCATTACGGAGGTTATTCTATCGGGCATGGAAGCATACATTCCTTTCTCATATCCTTTGACTAACGCAAGAAAGCCTTGGTTTAATCACGCTTGTTCTAATGCTGTCCGCAACAAGGAGAGGGCCTACAAAAGGTACCGGAGCCAACCCACCCCTGAATCACATCATCTTCACGTTTCTGCCCGGAATCGTGCTAAGTCTGTTCTTCGCTCTACTAATAATAATTTCATTCATACTAAATGCTCTCAACTCTCCAACTCGAATTCTTCCCGCTCCTTCTGGCACCTTGCCAAAAATCTTTCTAACAACTTTACCTCATCATCCATCCCTCCTCTTTTCTACTCTGATGGTTCTGTAGTTATTTATTCTACTTATAAAGCAGATCTCTTCGCACAGACTTTCTCCTCCAATTCCACCTTAGACGATTCCGGTGCTGTTCCTCGATCTCTTCCCCCCTCTGACTTCCTCATGGCTGACATTAAAATTTCTTCAGTTGATGTATTTTCTGCCATTACTGGCCTCAGTACTAACAAGGCATATGGGCCTGATGGGGTCCCTCCTGTTGTTCTCAAGAACTGTGCTTCTGTGCTTACACCCTGCCTAGGCAAACTCTTTCGCCTTTGTCTGTCAACTTGTACCTTTCCTTCTTGCTGGAAGTTTGCTCTCATTCAGCCAGTCCCAAAGAAGGGTGACCACTCCCAACCCTCCAACTATCGTCCAATTGCTTTAACATCCTGTATTTCAAAAGTTTTCGAGTCAATTCTCAATAGAAAAATTTTAAGGCATCTTTCCTATCACAACCTTCTTTCCGATCGTCAGTACGGGTTCCATCAGGGACGCTCCACTGGCGATCTTCTCACCTACCTTTCAGACTCCTGGTCATCCTCCTTTCGGGACTTTGGCGAAAGCTTTGCCATTGCACTTGACATCTCAAAGGCTTTCGATCCAGTCTGGCATAAATCTTTAATTTCCAAACTGCCCTCCTACGGTTTCTATCCTTCTATCTGTGCCTTCATCGCTAGCTTCCTTTCTGGTCGTTCTATAGCCACTGTTGTAGACGGCCATCGTTCTTCTCCTAGATCTATCAACAGTGGTATTCCTCAGGGCTCTGTCCTGTCACCTACTCTCTTCCTTTTATTCATCAATGATCTTCTAAGCTGTTCATCTAACCCTATCCACTCATACGCTGATGACTCCACCCTTCACCTTTCCATTCGGTTCCCGCAACGCCCATCTCAACAGTTACTTCAACAAACAAGGGATGAGGCTATGGCACACCTAATGTCTGACTTGGCTCGTATCTCTGACTGGGGTATAAATAATATGGTTGTTTTTAATGCATCTAAGACTCAGTTCTTACACCTTTCAACCCGACAAAATCTTCCACAGGTATACCCACTAATGTTTAATAATATTCAACTTAATCCTGCATCATCCTTGAACATGCTTGGGTTTCATTTACTCGGGACTTATCTTGGAAAGATCATATTACATCTCTTGTAAAATCTGCTTCCAAGAGATTGGGTGTGCTAAGCAGACTCCGCTCTTTCTTTACCCCTGCACAATTGTTGACTCTATACAGGGGTTTTATCCACCCCTGTGTGGAGTACAACTCTCATGTGTGGGGAGGCTCCCCACATACAGCTCTTCTCAATAGGGTGGAGTCAAAGGCTTTTCATCTCATCAACTTTCCTCCTTTTACTGACTCCCTTCGACCTCTGTCTCTTCGCCGCACTGTTGCATCTTTATCTCTTTTCTATCGCTACTTTAGTGGTCACTGCTCCTCTGAACTGTCTGCTTGCATTCCTCCACCTCTACGACGGGCGCGTAGCACCCGTCATTAGGAAACTCTCATCCCTTTTCTGTCCAACTCTCTAATGCAAGAATTAACCGTTACTCCCAGTCTTTCATTTATGCAACAGGTCAGTTCTGGAACTGTCTCCCTCTGTCTGTATTTCCTGCTGCCTATGATCTCCAGTCTTTCAAACGCAGTGTGTCCAGGCATCTCAAAATGATCGGATCTTGAATTTGGCTCTCTATTGTATTTTGATTTTCTCTTGGAGGGAACTGTAACTGCGGGCTCATGGCCTTTGGTTCCTTCTTCCTCGCATAAAAAAAATATATATATATACTAGGATGCCGATGGAACTGATGACAGCCCCAGGCACATTCCAGCGCCTTATGAATTACTTATTGTCCGGAATTTTAGGACAAGGAATATTTGTTTATCTTGACGATATTATAATCGCAACGAAAGATATTACAGAACATCTCAAGAAATTAGACTTACTCTTACAAAAGCTTGGTGATGCTGGTTTAAAAATTAAGCTTTCTAAATGCAAATTTTTCTTTAAGGAAATAAATTTCTTAGGCCACAGATTAAGTTCTAATGGTATTCACACCACTGATGACAAAATACAGGCAGTGAGAGATTTTCCTTAACCCACTACGACTGACGAAGTAAGATAATTTTTGGATCTAGCTGGGTACTATAGACCATTCGTACCACAATTCTCTCATATAGCCTTTCCTCTATTCCAGCTACTCAAAAAAGATGCTGTATTCCAATGGGGAGAAGAACAAAAACAAGCATTTAACAAATTAAAAAATAAACTTACAAATGCACCGTGTTTGGCATATCCGGATATCACAAAACCATTTATCATTTGTACAGATACATCAATTAAAGGATTAGGAGCTGTATTGATGCAAGAAGATAAAAGAGGACAGAATCAACTAATTGCATTTGCCAACAGACAAATAAAAGGTGCAGTGAATATATATTGCACTACAGACTTAGAGGTATGTGCAGAGGATTTTGCATTACAAAGGTTTCGGGATTTGGTATATTGTTACGAAATACACTTATTCACCGACCATAAACCACTTGTGGGTATGTTTAACCCCTTAACCGCGGGGCGTCACTTTTGTGATGCTTGGGAGCAAGGGATCATACCGCGGGGCGTCGCTTTTGTGATTCTGTGTTATTTTGAATTCATCCGGGCTTTCAAGTGGGGGCTTGTATCATCTATCAGTACTGACAATGTCCAACACTAGTCAGCACTCCTAATCTCATCTGTACTCCCATCCATTGTTGACAATTTAGCCATTTCTCCCCGTTCTTGACTCCCCTCCCTACCCCCCCTCCATTACCCTATCCTCTCGCCTGCCCGGCCATGCTACGCTAAGTAAATCTTCCCTGGAATTTTTCACTGATTTCATCCATTGAAATAAGCCCTATGTCGTATTCTTATACCAAATAATATATACAAGAAAGAAATCAGGTAAGTGAGAGTGCCATACACCTGGAATTGGCTAATTATCACCTGACAACACCTCACGTGCACTCGTTCGCTAATTTTCGCTGTTTTTTTCCCCTTGAAATATGCCGTATAATCTATTTTCGTAATAAATATACATGTAAGGAGAGAAGGGAGAAGCCTAAGTGATATTTACATTCACCTGGAACTACCTAATTTATAATGTATTGTCTAGATTTCCTGCCAATCATATCAGTGCTACACAAAGCTGTTTCAAGATTTAACATTGGTAGCTCTGATTATATATCTCCTAAGTAGGCCTCTAATCTATTTTCGTAATAAATATACATGTAAGGAGGGAAGGGAGAAGCCTAAATGATATTTACATTCACCTGGAACTACCAAATTTATAATGTATTATCTAGATTTCCTGCCAATCATATCAGTGCTAGACTTAGCTGTTTCAAGAAGTAATATTGGTAACTCTGAATAACCCCTAAAGCAGGCCTCTAGGCTAGCTGGCCTGGCCCCTGCGTTATCAGTGTACTCTCATCTTCCGAAGTGAGAGGACGTATGTTTCATCTTGCTGATTTCAAGGCCTTTTTTCACCCCCATGCAAATGGCTCTGTGACCTTTACCCCCTACTAAACCTCGTGTGGAAAGAGGTAAAGGGCTGACAATTGATAAAAGAGTGACTACGATCTTTCTATTGAGTAAAACAGTGCAAGTGGAATTGTAAATAATGTGTAAATAATGTGTAAACACCAAGTGAAAGTAATGAATGTAAATATACGTGAAGAATGGAAAATAGTTTTATAAGTTATTTCAAGTGACAGTGCATAACACTGTAAATAAAATAGAAATGTAAATAACGTAAATAAAATAGAGAACGTAAATAGAAATGTAAATGAGTAGTATTATAAGAATACGAGTATATACCCTAGGAGTAATGAAAGTGAAAGTTTCACTCTAGCATGTCTGAATGCTATGAGTTATGAGAGTGAAGATGAAAGTGACATTCACTCTCAATGCCAGTATACAGGACGAGAAAGTGAATGCTACGTATTTTACTGAAAGAAATTGAATCCCTACAGTGACAATAAACTAATACTACTGAAGGAAACTTATGGATAAAGACTGTAGATATATATAAGTGTTATATAGTAATAGAAATATAAAGTGTGAGGGGTTTTATGAATAATAAATGACAGACTACCATGAGCGAACTAGTGCCAGTGCGACGATCAGACGCTACTCGTAATTTCCATTGCTTTCACAGTGTTTTTTTTTTGAGTATGGATCCCAAACTACTTGAAAATTGTAGAATAGTGTTTATAGTGTTTGTATCTGGCTGTGGTAATCATATTACGGGTTGTCGGGAAGTGTAAAGTGGAGACTTCGTTACCCTACTTCAGAGGTCTCCACAAGTCCTACGGTAAACGACGAAGGCTCAACAATCATTCCAGGAGAAAGCTGAAGGTATGTGCCATAAGCATATGTAATTTTATTATTCTAGGACTAATAACTGATTTTTGGCAAATATTTTTTGAGAGTCTGTCGGAGCCCAAATAACCCCGCGTCACACGCAAGTCATTGGTAAACAAGCCCGCAGTGTAGGGGTTAAAGAAAAACTCCTATCTGGGAGGAGAGGATGATGGAAATGTACAATCGAAAACTGCAATGTAAGTATACACTATATATAAGGCAAAATGAATATAGTAGCCGACGCATTATCTAGGAACCCGAACACAATTTTGGTCGCGGCATTAGATCTCAAAGGGGACATCCCAAACCACGATGATATCGCAAAAGCACAAAGACTTGACCCAATATGGTCTAAAATTATATACAAGTTAGAAAGTGGAGATGACATACAATTACCAAAACTGCATGTACCACTCGAACAGTTCACAATAGTCAATAATATTTTATACAAGATCAACCCGAAACAACCAAAACGCCAAAGTAATGCTAACCAGTTGGTAGTACCTAATGACATGATACCCCAGGTATTACGAACGATACACGATAGCCCACATGCAGGACATCCTGGAAAGGATAGGACATTCAAACAAGCCCAGTTGTTATATTACTGGCCTTCATTACGAAAAGATATAAACAATCATATAGACAGATGCGAATCATGTGCAAAACACAAAGGATACCCAATCACACCTGCACCAATGGGTAATTACCCAGTACCACATCAATCATGGGACGTTGTCGCGGTTGATTTACTCAAGATGCCATTATCATACAATAATAACCAATACCTATTCGTAGCAACGGATCATTTTTCCCGTTATGTAATTTTAGCTCCAATTAAAGATAAAAGAGCAGAGACAGTAGCAAAGGCAATAACAGATAATGTAATATGTTGCTTTACTACCCCAAAGGTACTAATAAGTGATAATGGAGGAGAATTTAATTCTGATATCTTACAAGAAATATGTAAACAATACAACATCAAAAAGGTTAACGTTTTAGCCTATCACCCAGCATCTAATGGGTTAGTAGAGAGACAAAACAAAAAAGTATTAGATGTGCTACGACACATTCTCAGTGAAAATTATGCAAGCTGGGATGATTGGATTCCTAGAGTAGAAGCCTCATTTAATGGATCTATAAATAAATCCATAGGTGACACACCACATTTCATTATATTTGGGACAGATAAAATACTACCATATGAGCTCCTAGAAGGTGACAGCCTGCCCATATACAATTATGATGATTACTCTAAACTCCGTTTACGTGAAATCCAGGACATACACAAAAGAGTAAAAAAACAATTGACGATGTCCAAGGAAGAAATGACTGAGGCACTTAATAAAAAGGCAAGAGATTCGTATATCAGCTTAGGAGACATTGTTTATGGTATCATTCATACGAGAGACAATAAATTATCCCCAAAATTTGAGGGCCCATACAGAGTAATTAGCATAAAAGCAAACAAAGTTTTAATTAAGTCACTGTCAAGTGGCGAAGAGAAACAAGGTCATATTGACCATTTAAAACGAGTTTCAAGGAAACTATCCAATAATTATTCAGCCTCGGATACAACCGAACAAGCGAACGTAACTCATGAAACCAATCAAGAAAATAACAATAATTACAAAAATAAATTAAGGTCATATACCAAACAATCAAACATAGGTGCAACTGTTCCAATAAAATCTACAGTACATCATTTACGAGATTTAAGTACCGATTTAAACTCCTTCTATAAACGAAACAACAATCAATTTATTGTTCTACGTTAGTCAACCGTAACGCACATCATCACTATCATCGATCACAGCATGACCATATTAGAAAATTAATAGATTTTTTTGTCGGTAGGTAGCGATGAAGGGACTTATGCTATGGATTCTCCTCTACATAGCAAGAGGATATGCGCACTTAGACCCCCAACACATAGAACGACAAGGATGCCTCATAGCTCCAACGGCCACGACGTCAATCGTAAAAGATGTCATGAGTACTGAAATAAATCTGGATTACGTATATGAATTACCTTCTTACCTAGAAAATATCGCAAGACCAATGAGAACCTTGGACTTCATGATAGGAAGCAATGTTTCACAAGCACATAAGACAAAGGAAGTGGATGAAATAGTGAAATTAGCAAAATGGAAATTAGAACAGGCTAAGTCAGCTATGCTCATCATGATCCAAGATCTCCCATCTAATGGAACGGAGGTATTGAGCGACAGGAACAACATCACACGTATTCGCCAAAAGCGAGGTTTGTTCGACCTGGGTGGAGCAGTTCTTGGGAACATCTTTGGATTGGCTACAGAGGAAGACCTTACAGAAATAAACAACAAATTTAATAAAATAGCTCAGGTACTAACATACCAAGATAAATTCATCACAGGACATAACTCAGCAATGAAGACAATTGTGAAAAATCTGAAAAAGCCGGAAAACATAGCTCTCGAAAATGTAGATAAAATAAATGACATGGAAGGTAACATATCACTTTTCCAACACTTCTCCATCATCACGGAACTTACTGACACAATTCTTCTCCAGTTACACAACACTAGAGTTCGTTACTGGGCACTTATGCAAGGAATTTCGAATGCCGGTGATGGCAGTATCACAGCTGACTTACTTCCAGTTCATGAGCTACGTCAGATAATTAGTCAAGGCATACATAAACATAAATTAAAGCCCTTGTTCCGAATTTGGGAATTCATGCAATATTACCCATAGTTAGAAGCAACACTAACACGAACATCAGTAGTAGTTCATGTACCATTCATAACTGATGACCTGTTCAGAGTATACGAAATACACCCCTTCCCTTCTAAGAATAATAACACTTTGGTCATCATCAACATCAACACAGACACCGAACTCATCATGGTCTCTAAGAGACGGAAGACTGTCACTTTCGCAAGTGAAGCAACAATTGAACGAAAGTGCCGCACATCCTTGCAAGCTGTTCACCTTTGTACTGCATATATTTTCACGTTTCAGCCTACTGATACAGTCCCTTGTGAAATGGCTATCATAGGAAATCTCAATATTCATAATCATTGCAACTTCACTTTTGCTCCAGATAAGCTTGTACACCACCAACGCATCGGACACTCACAGTTTTATTTATTTCACTCATAACACATCAGCTTACATAGTCTGTCCAGATATACCACCATCTCATACTTCAGCATCAGGATTATACATAGCACCAGACTACTGTGCGGTATTTACACCATCCATGTCCACTTTATCCACCATCAATCACTACGCCATCCTCAATCATACACACAAACATTTCCACCCACTGCCTGATATGGACTTAAACATGAGCACAAGTATTAAGTTGACCTCACCTAAGTTTGAAACTATGCACTGATCAATGAAACAATGAAGCCCTGGGAAGATTTGAGTTTGAGTATGTTCAACCCATATTATGTGTATAGCCCAGCACCTACTGTCTTTATAATCTTCTGTATTGTATTTGCAGTAGTGCTGTTCGCAATGCACAGAATGCATGCAAGAATTGCAAATTTGGAGTCAGTATTTAGTGGGGGTAGAATTAGCATCCACACCAACCCCCCTGTATGAAGTGTACATATTTTGTATATAGTATTATATATATATATATATATATATATATATATATATATATATATATATATATATATATATATATATACATATATAAAGAAGAAGAAGAAGAAGAAGAATGACCCATGATATAAAAGTATACAAGTATACACGTATACATTATCTCAGTATGAAATATTAATATACCTTACCATAATGTTAATTTTGAACTATTTTTTTGCATATATGTATTTTACTATTATACATACACATATTTCAAAAATGAAATACAATTACCAGTTTAATCATATTCAAATATGTATACAACTTGTTTAAAATGAATTATTACTGAATCATTACACTATTATACCTATACAATATTTTAATCAATATTATGTATTAAGATTGAAGAAGACTATTATGTATTAATAGATTAGTAAATGTCAATGATGATTGCTGTCGGAGGACCTCCAGCTACGTGACCAAGCGATGTCAGAACTCCATATTATAATTACAAATCATAATAGATAGCATAATAGATAGATAGATAGATAGATAGATAGACAGACAGACAGTTAGAAGCAGCAAGTCAGGGGATGAGGTAGGTAGTGTGTCTGCGAGAATCGAGTAATGGTAAACATGCTTACACACTCTAACTCAAGAAATGCTTGATAGGCACACGAACAATGCCTCGTGACCATACACACACATGCACACATACTCACACACAGGCTTCTAGAACATTTCAACAACAGTGTAACACACGTGACACGACCCCTGCTACACCAGAAATTAGGAAGCAGAGCTCAGAAGGAGGTTAGCCATAGAACCGACTGGTAGTGGAGAGAGTGAACATGAAGAGGGGTCCAACTAGACTTACTTAGTATATTAAGTCTCTGTAATACATACGCTGCTCAACTTAGACTTTCTCTGAAGATAATAAATCAAGATCAACTCCCTGTATTCATCTTTAACTCCTCGTGCAACTCAAGACTCACCTATTACAAGAATTAAAAGTTACATATATAAAAATGTTGGTTACAAAGCTTTAACAGCCACATTGACAAGTAAAAAGTGTTATGCTCAAGGTCAGTACAGTGACGGCCAGCCATAAGGAATATCACGCTACCACACCTACCATCCTCCATAAATTCTACTCCAACCTTGAATTGAACTAAGACGACTAGAACCGGCATAGAAACTTCACCTGATACTAAATTCCCATTACCAACTGTCACCCTTGTAATCTCAATTTTAAATTCAGTGTGCATCCTGGTGATTTACACTCCAGCGCTAAGCGGTGATATGAGAAATTGTTGTAAGAGGAGAGATTGTAGTGACATCAAAGTTTTGTGGAATCAGAATCATCGTAACATTATTCTGGTGTCTTAATAGTGAGATATAATTAAAATTCTAAAGCAATACACTGGGGTTAGGAGTGGTATTCATTAAAATTCTCGGCATTACACTGATGACCAGTGAGTTATACATAAAAGAAATGGTGGAGAGCAGTGGGCTTAACCCCTACACAGCGGGCATGTTTACCAATGTTTTGCGTGTCCCGCAGGGTTATTCGGGCTCCAACAAACTCTCAAAAGATATTTGCCAAAAATCAGTTATTAGTCCTAGAATATTAAAATTATATATGTTTATGGCACATACCTTCAGCTTTCTCCTGGAATGGTTGTTGAGCCTTCACCGGTTACCGTAGGACTTGTGGAGACCTCTGAAGTTGGGTAACGAAGTCTCCACTTTACACTTCCCGACAACTCGTAATATGATTACCACAGCCAGATATTAACACTATAAACACTACTCTATGATTTTCAAGTAGTTTGGGATCCATACTCCGAAAAAAAATAACACTGTGAAAGCAATGAAAATTACGAGAGCGTCTGACCGTCGCACTTGCCCTAGTTCGCTCTTGGTACTCTGTCATTTATTATTCATAAAACCCCTCACACTTTATATTTCTATTATTATATCACACTTATATATATCTAGAGTTTTTCTCCATAAGTTTCCTTCAGTAGTATTAGTTTATTGTCACTGAAATCATTCAATTTTTCATTCAGTAAAATACGTAGAGAGCCACGGATTCACTTTCACTGTTATAACATAAAGTATTTGTACTCATATTCTTATATTACTAATTACTTACATTACTATTTACATTTTCTATTGTATTTTCAATATTTACCTTTCTATTTCACTTACACTATGTTAGTCACTGTCACTTTCAGTAAGATAAAACTATAATACACTGTTCAGTCATATGTATTGAACATCCATTGCTTTCAGTTCTATTTACACATTATTTCCACATTACTTTCCTTTCCCACTTGCACTTTTAGAACTGCTTCTGGCTGTGGTAATCAAAAAAGCAGGTAACACAGAGGGGAACCTGGCACTCAGCGCACTGCCAAGAGGTGCGTTTGTGCTCAGGTGTGCGGCGGGTGGTATGTGCACACACCTGACACCTGCGGATTGCTGCCTTCCTTTTACCTGTAGCAGGCATTAGCTCCAGTCTGTGCCGATCCATATACGCCCTCTGCTCAAGTCGGTCGGAAAGTGTTACTGGATGGCGCCTTGGAGTTGCTGCTGTCACCCTACCATATCTTTCCAGCAGCTACTGAATACAAGTCCTGGCGAACAACCTCAGGGAGAAGGACTTGGGTGGCTTGACCTTCATCTTGTACAGAATGAAGGCGTTCAGCATCGTCATATCTATGAGATGCAGAAAAACTTTCCTGTACCACCTAGTATTCTTCCTGAGGCAGTCGATCTCGCCAATCATCATGTCGGACTTGTCCACCAGCCGCATGTTGATATTGTAGTCTAACACAAAATCAGGTTTCATCACAGGTTCGCCTGTCTTATGGTCGACCTTCCCACTGTCTGTCATTTCCGCCTTACGTACGGTGGTGAGCATGTGCACGACCCTCTTGTCATGCCATCGTATTGCCAGCATCTTCTCAGACTTGTGTAGGTGCACGTCTCCTCGCTGCGAGGTTCCTGCCTCTGTGAATTTAGGGAAGTGGGCACGATTACTTTTGACAGTGCCGCAGGAGCCAATGCTGTGCTCTGAAAGGTATTTGGCAAGTTTCGGTGCTGTATAATAGTTGTCTGTACACAACACATGATTCCCACCAAAATACTTTTCAAGGAGCACCTTCACTACACAGCCTGAGAAGCCAAGGGGGTGTGTTTTATCCAGATCGACAGTGCTGGCTGAATAAATGACGAAGTCAAGGATGTACCCCGTCTTACAGTGGCACAGTACAAAACCAAGGATTCGTCAATGACAACCTTCTGAAAGGGGTGGAAGAATGACTTAAACTTATCCTTCATTCTGCTCAGAATCTCCCGGATTTTCCAGAGTGGGTCGGTTTGGGAAGGTACATCATTGTCGGCAAAGTGCAGGTTTCCCATGATGTTCCGGAAGTGATCTCTGGCCAGGTACTTATTGAAGGTGGGTGAGGGTAGTAAGGGGTCCATGGACCAGTATTCTTCCAATTCATGCTTCTTGGAGTGTGGCATGAGAAGCATGAGGGCAAAGAACACATACAGCTCCTGCACTCCCAGCATGGTCCACTGTTGCATCTTGGCTGCACCTGTACCACTTGCAGCACGTTGTGATTCATACCTGTTGGTCTCATCACATATGTGCTGCATGACTTCGTCATCTTGGAAGGCCAAAAGGTAGTCCACACACTCATCATTATCGTCAAGAGTGAAGGCAGGCTGTACTCCTGAGGAGCTCTCATGAAAAACTAAATGTTCTGGCACAAAATCGGACTCTTCCGTCCAAGCGAAGGCGTCCGGGATTACCTGTCGTGGCAGTGTAGGGTGGGTGAGGGTGTTGGGTGGCTGTGAGGCAGATTTACCCCGTTCAAGGTCACTCGCACTGACCCTGAGTTGCCGTACAGCAGAAGCAGCCCTTACTCTAGTACCAACTCTACTTTTACTTGTCCGGGATTTACCTCTTCCTCTATGGCCTGCCTTCACTGTTGATGCTGGTGGTGACTCCAACGACGAAGACTCCGGAGATAATTCAGCAGATGAAGAGGAAGAAATGAGTAAAGTGGGGCTTGGGGAACTGGGAGGTGAATCAGCTCGGGACTCATTGTGGGCTGGGTCACGTGGGGCCATTGTTCTGGGGCTAACACGCCGCCTTTTCACTCCCTTCCCAAATTCCTTCCCTTGCTGCACTAACAGCTCCTTTCTCTTGGAGCTAGGGATAACTTCCGACACTGAAGCACTCGTACTAGCACTTTCTGGCATGATTTCCTCACCCGGCTCATCACACGATTCACCCGAAGGGTCAAAATCACTATCCATCATCACCATAGACAATTCTGCTAGTTCATGTGCCACTGCAGAGTCACTAAGTCCTTTCCTGCTTCCCTCACGACTTTTTATGGGTGTAGAAGTCACGGGGCCCTTTGCAATGGGCACAGAAGCGGCAGAAATGGCGGGGCACGAGTGCGACATGGTTTGACCACAGCGGAGGACAAGGAACTAAATACCGCGGCTTATCTGAGAAGGCAAGGGTTGACAATGACACTGAGGCTGACAGCTGCTAACTTACATGCTAATAAATTATTGGTAGAAAATCTCGGCAATACATAAAGAAATAGGTAGTTCCAGGTGAATGTAAATGTCACTTAGGCTTCTCCCTTCCTTTCTGATATATATTTTTATTACAGACACAGATTACAAGGCATAATTCAAAGGGGAAATTACCGTGGTAATGTAGCAAATGAATGCACGTGAGGTGTTGTCAGGTGATAATTAGCCAATTCCCGGTGTATAACAGTATCACTTACCTTATTTTTTATTGGTATATATTATTTTGTATAAGTATAGGGCATAGGGCTTATTTCAATGGATGAAATCTGTGGAAAAATCCGGGGGAGATTTGCTTAGCGCAGCGCGGCCTGGGAGGTGAGAGGACAGGGTAATGGAGGGCAGGTAGGGAGGGGAGTCAGGAAGGGGAGAAAATCGCTAAAATGTCAACAATGGATGGGAGTACAGATGAGATTTGGAGTGCTGACTAGTGTTGGACATTGGCAGTACTGATAGATGATACAAGCCACCACTTGAAAGCCCGGGATAATTCAAAATAACACAAAATCACAAAAGTGACGCCCCGCGGTATGATCCATTGCACCTGAGCGTCACGAAAGTAACGCCCCACGGTTAAGAGGTTAATTAAAAATTTCTTAACATTACGCTGGTGGCCCGGGGTGGGCTTAATAAAAAAAATTCCTACCATTAAATCTATGCTAGTTTACTGAACGAGAAAGTGAATGCCTGGAGTGAAAATAAATTACCAGTAGTGAAGGAAAGTTACGGCTAAATATTGTATATATAAATAAGTGTAATAAAGTACTAGGAATGTAAATTGTGAGTGTGTTTATAAATAATAAGTAACAGCTCTGCCTCAGAATACCATCCGGGAACGAGCGCGGGTTGAAAGCTCTTATGCGCTAGTAATTTACGTTTCTTTCACAGTTTTTTTTTTTTTTTTGGAATATGGTTTCCAAACTACCAGAAAATCATAAAATTGTGTTTGTAGTGATAATATCAGGCAGTGGTAATCATATTAAGGGGTGTCGGGAAGTGTAAAGTGGAGACTTCGTTACCCAACTTCAGAAGTCTCCACAAGTCCTACGGTAGTCGATGAAGGCTCAACAAACATCCTTGGAGAAAGCTGAAGGTATGTGCCATATGCATAGTTAATTATAATATTCTAGGACTAATAACTGATTTTTGGCAAATATTTTTAAAAAGTCAGTCAGAGCGTGATTATCCCTGTGGGATGTGCAGGGACAGCATTCCGACATCCCCATGGTTAAGGGGTTAATGACCTAGAGCAGTTGGACTGCACCCTATCCGTATCCCTGACTGCCTTGGAGAAAGCTCCAACATCCTTGATCTCTTCCTTACAACTTTTTTTTTTTTTATGCGAGGAAGAAGGAACCAAAGGCCGTGGGCCCACAATTATTGTTCCTTCCAAGAGAAAAACAAAATACAAGAGAGAGCCAAATTCAAGATCCAATCATTTCGAGATGCCTGGACACACTGCGTTTGAAAGACTGGAGATCATAGCTAGCAGGAAATACAGAAAGAGGGAGACAGTTCCAGAGTTGATCTGCTGCATAAATGAAGGACTGGGAGTAACGGTTAACTCTTGCATTTGAGAGGTGGACAGAAAAGGGATGAGAGTTTGCTGTTAGACGGGTGCTACGCGCCCATCGTAGAGGTTGAGGAATGCATGCAAACAGTTCAGAGGAGCAGTGAATATTGAAGTAGCGATAGAAAGAGACAAAGATGCAACAGTGCGGTGAAGAGACAGAGGTTGAAGAGAGTCAGTAAGAGGAGGAGAGTTAATGAGACGAAAAGCCTTTGACTCCACCCTATTGAGAAGAGCTGTATGTGGGGAGCCTTCCCACACATGAGAGTTGTACTCCACTCAGGGGCGGATAAAATAACCCTGTATAGTGTCAACAATTGTGCAGGGGTAAAGAAGGATCGGAGTCGGCTTAGCACACCTAATCTCTTGGAAGCAGATTTTACAAGAGATGTAATATGATCTTTCCAAGATAAGTCCTGAGTAAATGAAATCCAAAGCAGGTTCAAAGATGATGCAGAATTCAGCTGAATATTAATAAACGTTAGTGGGTATACCTGTGGAAGATTTCGTCGGTTTGATAGGTGTAAAAACTGAGTCTTTGATGCATTAAAAACAACCAAATTATTTTTACCCCAGTCAGAGACACGAGCCAAGTCAGACATTAGGTGTGCCATAGCCTCATCCTTTGTTTGTTGAAGTAAATGCTGAGATGGACGTTGCAGGAACCGAATGGAAAGGTGAAGGATGGAGTCATCAGTGTATGAGTGGATAGGGTTAGATGTACAGCTCAGAAGATCATTGATGAATAAAAGGAATAGAGTTGGTGATAGGACAGAACCCTGAGGAACACCACCGTTGATAGATCTAGGAGAAGAACAATGGCCATCTACAACAGCGGCTATAGAACGACCAGAAAGGAAGCTAGAGATGAAGGCACAAATCGAAGGATAGAAACCATGAAAGGGCAGTTTGGAAATTAAAGATTTATGACAGACTCGATCGAAAGCCTTAGAGATGTCAAGTGCAATGGCAAAGCTTTCGCCAAAGTTCCGAAAGGAAGATGACCAGGAGTCTGAAAGGTAGGTGAAAAGATTGCCAGTGGTGCGTCCCTGATGTAACCCATGCTGACGATCAGAAAGAAGGATGTGTTAGGAAAGATGCTTTAAAATATTTCTATTAAGAACTGACTCGAAAACTTTTGAGATACAGATGTTAAAACAACTGGACGATAGTTAGAGGGTTGGGAATGGTCACCTTTATTTGGGACTGGCTGAATGAGAGCAAACTTCCAGCAAGAAGGAAAGGTACAAGTTGATGGACAAAGGCAAAAGTGTTTGCCTAGGCAGGGTGTAAGCACAAAAGCACAGTTCTTGAGAACGACAGGAGGGACTCCATCAGGCCCATATGCCTTGTTAGTACTGAGGCCTTTGATGGCAGAAAATACATCAGTTGAAGAAATTTTAATGTCAGCCTTGAGGAAGTCAGAAGGGGGGAAGTGAGGAAGGAACAGCATTGGAATCATCTAAGGTGGATTTGAAGGAGAAAGTCTGAGCGAGGAGGTCTGCTTTATCAGTAGAGTAAATAGCTACAGAGCCATCAGAGTAGAAAAGACGAGGGAAGGATGATGAGGTAAAGTTGTTAGAAAAGTTTTTGGCAAGGTGCCAGAAGGAGCAGGAAGAATTCGAGTTGGAGGGTTGAGAGCATTTAGTACGGATGAAATTGTTTTTAGCAGAGCAAAGAAGAAACTTAGCACGATTCCAGGGAGAAGCACATAAAAGATGTGATTCAGGGGTGGGTTGGCTCCGGTTTATTTCATAGGCCCTCTCCTTGTTGTGGACAGCTTTAAAACAAGCGTGTTTAAACCAAGACTTTCTTGCATTAGTCAAAGGAAATGAGAAAGGAATGTATGCTTCCATGCCCGAGAGAATAACCTCCGTAATGCGCAAGGCACACTCAGATGCCTCCAGGCCATGGAAGCCATAATCATTCCATGGAAAATCAAAGAAGTACTGCCTGAGGGCCTCCCAATCCACAGCTCCAAAGTGCCCCCGACGACGTTTCTTTGGAAGGTCCACAGGCCATACCGGAGCGATAGGACAGGTTAAGGTGATAAGGTTGTGATCGAAGGACCCCAGTGGAGAGAAAAGATTAACAGTGTAAGCAGAAGGATTAGTTGTAACGAAGAGGTCAAGTATGTTGGAGCTCTCTCCAAGGCGGTTAGGGATACGAGTAGGGTGCTGTACAAGCTGCTTACACTGTTAATTTTTTCCTTCCATTGGGCTCCTCTGATCACAACCATATTACCTTTACCTGTCCTATCGCTCTCGTATGGCCTGTGGACCCTCCAAAGAAACGTTGTCTGTGGCACTTTGGAGATGCAGATTGGGAGGCTCTCAGGCAGTACTTCTTTGATTTTCCACGGAATGATTATTGGTTCCATGGCCGGGAGCCATGAAAATGTGCCTTGCGCATTACAGAGGTTATTCTCTCGGGCATGGAAGCATACATTCCTTTCTCATATCCTTTGACTAATGCAAGAAAGCCTTGGTTTAATCACACTTGTTCTAATTCTTTCCACAACAAGGAAAGGGCCTATAAAAGGTACTGGAGCCAACCCACCCTGAGTCACATTTTTTTTGTTTCTGCCTGGAATCATGCTAAGACTGTTTTTCGCTCTGCTAAAAATAATTTCATCCATACTAAATGCTCTCAACTCTCCGACTCGAATTCTTCCCGCTCCTTCTGGCACCTTGCCAAAAACCTTTCTAACAACTTTACCTCATCATCCTTCCCTCCTCTTTTCTACTCTGATGGTTCTGTAGAAATTTCTTCTACTGATAAAGCAGATCTCTTATCTCAGACTTTCTCATCTAATTCCACCTTAGATTCCAGTGCTGTTCCTCCATCACTTCCCCCCTCTGACTTCCTGGTGGCAGACATTAAAATTTCGTCAGCTGATGTATTTTCTGCCATCACAGGCCTCAGTACTAACAAGGCATATGGGCCTGTTGGAGTCCCTCCTGTTGTTCTCAAGAACTGTGCCTGTGTCCTTACACCCTGCCTAGGTAAACTCTTTCACCTATGTCTTTCAACTTGTACCTTTCTTTCTGGGTCAAAATTTGCTCTCATTCAGCCAGTCCCAAAGAAGGGTGACCATTCCCAACCCTCTAACTATCGTCCAATTGCTATAACATCCTGTATTTCAAAAGATTTCGAGTCAATTCTTAATAGAAAAGTTTTAAAGCATCTTTCCTATTACAACCTTCTTTCTCATCGTCAGTATGGGTTCCGTCAGGGAGGCTCCACTGGTGATCTTCTCACCTATATTACAGACTCCTGGTCATCCTCCTTTCGGGACTTTGGCGAAAGCTTTGCCATTGCACTTGACATCTCTAAGGCTTTCGATCGAGTCTAGCATAAAACTTTAATTTCCAAACTGCCCTCTTACGGTTTCTATCCTTCCCTCTGTGCCTTGATCTGTAGCTTCCTTTCTGGTCGTTCTATAGCCGCTGTTGTAGATGGCCATCGTTCTTCTCCTAGACCTGTCAACAGTGGAGTTCCTTAGGGCTCTGTCCTATTACCAACTCTCTTCCTTTTATTCATCAATGACCTTCTAAGCCGTTCATCTAACCCTATCCACTCGTACGCTGATGACTCCACCCTTCACCTTTCCATTCAGTTCCTGCAATGTCCATCTAAGCAGTTACTTCAACAAACAGGGGATGAGGCTATGGCACGCCTAATGTCTGACTTGGCTCATATCTCTTACTGGAGTAAAAATAATCTGGTTGTTTTTAATGCATCAAAGACTCAGTTCTTACACCTATCAACCCGACAAAATCTTCCACGGGTGTACCCATTAATGTTTAATAATATTCAGCTCAATCCTTCATCATCCTTGAACATGCTTGGGGTTTCATTCACTCAGGACTTATCTTGGAAAGATCATATTACATCTCTTGTAAAATCTGCTTGCAGGAGATTGGATGTGCTAAGCCGACTCCATTCCTTCTTTACCCCTGCACAATTGTTGACTCTATACACCTTTTTTTTTTTCCACTCCTGTGTGGAGTACAACTTTCGTGTGGGGAGGCTCCCCGCATATAGCTTTTCTCAATAGGGTGGAGTGAAAAGTTTTTCGTCTTATGAACTCTCCTCCTCTTACTAGCTCCCTTCAACCTCTGTCTCTTCGCCGCACTGTTGCGTCTTTATCTCGTTTCTATCGCTACTTCAGTGGTCACTGTTCCTCTGAACTGTCTGCTTGCATCCCTACACCTCCATGAAGGGCGCATAGCACCCTTCTAGCAGCAAACTCTCATCCTTTTTCTGTCCATCTCTGTAATGCAAGAGTTAACTGTTACTCCCAGTCCTTCATTTATGCAGCAGGTCAACTCTGGAACTGTCTCCCTCTGTCTGTATTTCCTGCTAGCCATGATCTCCGGTCTTTCAAACGCAGTGTGTCCATGCATTGCGAAATGATCGGATCTTGAATTTGGCTCTCTTGTATTTTGGTTTTCTCTTGGAAGTAACAGTTGTTGCTGGCTCGTGACTTTTGGTTCCTTCATCCTAGCATAAAAAAAAAAAAAATCTAATGTAACCAAATCTTACTTTGAGTATGACCTGACTTGCAGTTTGTTCAGTGTCCCTTAAGCACCTAACATTTTTAATCATCACCTATGGAGAAATTGTCAGAGTTCGTTTGCATAAAACTGGAATAATACCCAAACAAGGCTTGTGACGGGGACCCTCCCCTACTATTCCCACGCACACACATGGCCATGTGAGTCTTGTACACAATGACACCATTATCTGGATATCCCATGACATCTGCAACCGTTAAGAATGATAAATATGCTCGTATCTACTCACAAATCATTGGCTCACCTGAATTGAAATGCTTGCTACAGATTCGGGTGTAGGCTGTAGGCTGCCAGTTCTCCCTCCTTACAGCAGCTATTCACTTCTGTTGCCTTTCCCAATTGGCAGGAAATCAGTCGAAGTGTACCCCACTTCCAGTTTTCTACCTTGTTTTACAGCCAAAGGTACAACAGTGGAAAATTATTCTGGAATCTGCACTTCTTTTTCCCAAGATGTCTTACAATTTGCATTCTGCTATGGAGTCGTAAACAAAAGTCACGTGGTTCGTGACGTCTATTTGGTAAAGGTTTGTTCCTTCTTGGGAACATCTTCAGACTAGAGTACCTATATACTGAGAGAGTAGCGACAACTCCGCGATAGGACACCATTTTCCTGCCAAACGCCCGGTGCGCACCGACTCCCTGACCGGCGACCTGCTGTCCTCTCTCTCTCTCTTCTGCTGGTGATAGTTGCTATAAATACTGACGAAAGCATAATAAAAGAGGTGATGAATGAGAAGTAGGATGCTTACAATCAATGTTTATATGGAAATATTTAACAATATACTATGTTATAGCAGTAACCTGTTGAGCGACAGGACTTGATGATTACATTCTGTTCAAGTTTCCTCATGGCTACACTTTTACTAAGTTCTATATTTTTCTTCTGTGTGTTTCTTTTGTCTTCTTCATTAATCTTTCTACAGTAGAAATGCAAGCGAGCATTGATAAACTTGCTTAGATGTTTGTTTTTGAGGTTGTGCCAGGTAGGAATATCATAACTTTTGGTTAGGTTTACTGCTTCATTCATCAGGGTTCTCCTAATGTTATCCTTTCCTGTCAAATCACACTGACCTTTCCTGAACATCAGCTCTACTTTATGCAGCATCAAATATTCTTTATCTGGCAGCAATAAGTCCTCCTTTTTTGTATTCCTTGAGTAAAGTGAGGTCTGCTGCTTTACAAGCTGTCTGATGGGGTGACGATATTACATCTCCCAGGCACTCGTCACAGGTGGTCTCCGTTTTTTTACATTGTGAACACGGTAGCCCATAAGGTTGTACACAGAATCATTGTCACTGAGAAGTCCTGCTGACCTTCATCTGTGAAACGAATTATGCTGACTTCAGACTCACGTGAACTGTTAAGTGTTACAGCTTCTAAGTAACCAATGATAACAGAGGTAAACTAGAGTACCTATATAGGTACTCTTAGGTAAACTGTATATTATACTGGACCCCTTAGAAACTTGTAACATTCATAGACGGTTGACTGGAGAATCACGTAGGTACACGTCCACATAATATACATAAAATGCACGTAGTACCCGTATACAGTAGCACACACACACGAAAAAAAAATACGATGCACGTTACACGTATTGTCACAACACACGTAATAATAAGAGTACATACAGAATACACATCAAAAGATTCTGTACGGATAATGCACGTAAGAATATGCGTCAAAACACGAGACATGTGATAATAAACACACGAAAGGTAAACGTCATACACATATGAACAGTAGCATACGATAGTATAAAGGTAGGATAGTATAAAAGTAGGCTACCTTGGTATGAAGAGCGCACTATTATTTTGTGAATAATTTTTTTCCATGTAGGAATAATACACAAGTAACATAATGCACTCATATGAACAGGAAGTATAATAATACATATGCAATAGAAGCATAAAATAACCATAAACAACTAATATCAACGTTGTATGAAAAAATCGTGAATTTTTTAATCATCACTTCTTACGCAAATTCATTCTCAATGATTAACCCGTCCTGATACTCTTATCTACTTTAGTGGTTCCCTCTTACACCGACAATTCTTTTATTTCTACGCAGAGAGGAACAAACTCCCAGCAAATAACATGATAGCATTCATTAAGCATACCATACCTCACATAAGACTGATTTAGAAGTTGGTTCCCACCCCAGACGATTAACTTTATTCCTCCATAATTTCCTTCTTTCTGGATCAGATGGAAATGTGAACACTTTAAAGCCTTTCTCCGGTCGATTGGCACACCCATAGGTAGAACAGCCCGGCATCACGCCCACTCTCAGTAACAAAAAAACATGAACTAACGCTAATGGAATGCCTGCGCGTGAGTCTCAGTCAGGCGGCGTGCGAATTTGGCAGGAAAATGGCGGCCATCAGCTGAGCGTCCAGTACCCCCTATGTCGCTACTCTCCCGATATATAGGTACTCTGCTTCAGACCAGTCTGATGGTGGGTGCCGACAGGTGTTAGCACGTCATTGCTCAATCAGGAGCGTGTGATAGAAGGTGTGTAGCTATCTTATTGGTGGAATAAATTAGCCCACATGTTGGAAAAATATGTACATTGTCTACATGTGAGTTGGTAGCAGGTTTCAATTCAGAAATCTAAAGCGTTTCCAGAAAAATAAGTCTATGTGGGTCTTTTTCACAGGTTAATTATTTCAGTACCATTTTTGAGGTGCTGACGGGTGAGGGAGGTGTTGTGACTAGTTCTGTAGTGATTTTATATCGATCCATTCTGTAGGTGACATGTGAGACGTCTTTACAGTTTAGATCTCGTCATTCCTACGTAGGTTTAAGGTCCACAGTATTCACTTGTGCAAGTATGTTGGTAGATTATGTGGACTTGTTACATGGTCGTACTTTTCGCGGCAGGGCGGTTCTTGAGAATTAGTTGGAAGGTTTTGCAGGTCTTGTAGTATGTGGTTAGCGCAACGCCTTTGTTAATATCTGTGCATTTGACAGTTATATGAATGTGTGTGTTTTTTAATTATTATTCTTTTGCCACTTTTATACTCTGCAGATATGTAATTTCGGTAGTACAAGGTAAGTTTTCTGTTACCGTAAGAAAGTGCGCTGTAGCTCGAGTACCATTTGTTAACTGCATTCTTCACTACGTCTTCCAAGTCGCTGTTCCAATAACGTGCCTCTTTCCAACTCTGAATGAACACTGTTCCAGTCGGTGATATTTAAGTTCCACCACTACTGTCTACGTCTGCCATGCCCTCACCCACTGATCCATGAGGAGCAGTAGGTGAGGGCACAGGAGACGTAGACATTAATGGTGGAACGTAAATATCACTGACGGCATTCACTTTTGACGCTGGGACATAGTCGTTTGTTGAATGATTTCACACAGACTGTTGTGAATCCAGAGTCTCGGGCAGTCATTAGGACATCGAAAAAGGGGAAATCTTCGAAAGTGAAATTTTGGCCGGAGGTGTCGATGACGTGCTGTCTAAGGATCTGAAGTTCTTGGATGTCCTTTACTCTAATGGAAGCGTCGTCGAAATAGCAGCAGTAGATTGAAGGACAATTGTTAGTCAGTATAGTGACCTCCATTTTACCCACAAGAATAGTTTCCAAAGAGGACTCATAAAGGGCCGCCCATGGCATCACCATCTATCTGGCGATACATTTTTCCATGAAGATAGATGAAGGGGGCCTTTTAGTACAGAGTTTCCACAGGGTGCAGAGGCAGGTTTCTGGCATGATCAGGGGCGTAGTTTCTTCCCACCTGTATACTCAGTCGAGAATTAATTGTATCGTTCTGTCCACTGGTACGTTGGTAAAAAGGCTTTCGACGTCCAAAGATGCAATGATGTGGTCTTCTGCAGGGGGAGCATCCTTCAGAATGTTGAGGAACTGGTTAGCTGATGTCAAGCAGTAGTAGGTTGATACGTAGGGCGTATTTCATTCAATGTCTTTGCAAAGGACTTGGTCACAGTCGGGATCTGCAAGATGATGGGGCGAAGGGGGTAGCCTGGCTTGTGTTTCTTGATGTTGCCGTAGGCATAGCCAAAGAAATATTCAGTTATCAGTTTAGGGAAGTGAAGGACGTTTGTAGTGGCTTTGATAGCTTTATCACAACATTGACTTCTTTCATAATTTTTCCCATAGGGTTGTGTGTAATCCTCGTGCACTTGGAGGTGTCAGAGAGGATGTTGTTCATTTTTTGTAGGTAGTCCTGCTTCGAAATTATAACAAAAGTTGCGGTCTTGTTGGCTCTCCTGATGACGATTTGAACGAGGTTGTCTGGCTGCTTGCAGGTGTCTTTTGTGGACGAAGTTGCTTTGGAAGGATCCCTTTGTTACAGAAGCTTCGGCGATAAGGGAGGCGAAGCTTCGGCGATAAGGGAGGCGAAGCTTCGGTGATAAGGGAGGCTTGGAGTTCCTTGTTGTTTCGACTTTGCGTTCTCGAATTTCTGAATATCCTGAATATGATCTAGAAGGACTTCAATCTCGAGCTTCTTACGTTAGTGTCGGGGTGTAGTCATGAAGTGGCAGTAGAGCCCCATATTTAGTATATATTTCTGCTTGTTCCTGCATCAGTTGATGGTTAGGGACACAGTCAATAAATCAATCCTATCATAGGCTGAGAGTTTAATAATGTTGCCATACATCTTGGAAAGCTTGGCAGCGTTTCTAGCTTCCACTCATTGGCGGTGTTGCTGCTGGAGTCACTCCTGCAAAGTCTCCTAGACGAAACTTGGGACACTCGATCAGTTTTCAGTACAACGGTCATTCCAAACAAATCTTAATTTTATATCTTCATGGTCACTCTTTCCAAGTCGTCAACCATCTTCTATACCACTAACAGTGAAACGAAAAGTGTTGTTTTGAGAGGGGCCTGTGGAGTTATATGGACAAACAGACCGACAATTGAGAAAGTGAAAGAGGATTGAGGTGTGGAAGTGGATGTGATAGCAAGCTTTAGGAGAAATATATTGAGGCGATTTGGTCATGTGGAGAGGAGAAAGAGTGAGACACTACCAAGGAAAGTGTAAGGTATGTGAGTGAGATGAAGGGGTAGGGGAAGGAAAGGGAGACGCGAATGAAGTGTAGGGATGAAGTAGAGAGGTATATGAGACAGGGGGATGAAAGCTGGGGGAAAGGCAACGAAATGGCAGGGAACAGGGCGACATGGAAGTGATTTGATTGTGGCCGTCTCGTATGGAATTAAAGCGTCTGGCTAATGATAGACAGAAAAAATCATCTTGGGTGACACAGGAGACCAAAGTCAAGGACATTATCGAAGTTATAAAAGAACTGAAATGGAGGTGGGGAGGTCATGCAGCAAGAATAAGGCATAACCGATGGAACAAAAGAGAGCTTGACTGGACCCCAAGAGACTGTAACGTAGCAGAAATGACTAGACGGGAAGTAAGGGATGAGATAGAGAAGTTTACAGGTAATATATGGCAGAGATTGGCTAATTCAATGAATTCATGTAGAGGGTTGAGGAGGCCTACGTTCAGCAGTGGACTTGCAATGGCTGATGATTTTATATGCACGTGTATAAATAAATAAATAAATAAATATAGATAGATAGATAGATAGACAGATAGACAGATAGATAGTGTGGTGGATGGGGGTGCCCATCATCCACTCATTCAGTTCAAAGATACCATATGATCTCTACACTGAGTGACAAGCCAAATGGTTTCCTGTACCCAGGAAACCATTTACTATGCTGGGTGGTAACCATAGGACCGAGGTTTCCGGGAGGGTTAAGTGTCCCCCAGATTCCCCTATCTAAAATTATTTAATCATGACAGTCGTTTCAGAGAGCCTCGGAGGGCCCAATACCTGCCCAGGGCCCCAACCAAATGGACAGATTCGCGTGGCCATGTGGAATGTGAGAGGTGTGAATGAGGAGAGCAAGAGGGTGGAAGTGGTGAATGTGTTCACGAGTGCGAAGTATGCCGTGATAGCATTGTGTGAAACGAATATGAAAGGATGTGAAGTGGAGGAGTGGGAGGGTGTGAAATGTGTAAGATCAGGAATGAATGAGCGAGGAAGATGTAAGGAAGGAGTTGCTTTGTTGATGAATGAGGTGTGGCAGAGTGGAATGAGAGACTACAAATGTGTCATCTCGAGGTGGATGTGTCAGGTTCAAGTCAGAGAAGGTGAAAATGGCAGTCTTTGTAGCTTATGCACTGTGTGAGGACAGAAATGGAGGAAAGAATGACAGATTTGGGATGCGCTGGGTGAAGTAGTGCGAGAAATGCCCGGGAACTATAAAGCGATCGTAGTGGGGGACATGAATGGAAGAGTAGGCACTGGTCCTGAGGATGACATGATGGGTTGTTATGGAATACTAGGAGAAAATGATAATGGGAAGTGACTAAAGGCTATATATGTGTCAGGAGAGGGGGTTGTGCATTTGTAACTCGTATTTCAAACACAAAGATGCAACATAAATATACATGGTATAGAGGGAATGGGGATCGTGTTGAAAGAAGCCTGATTGATTACGTGTTCGTGGAGAGGTCAATGATGGGAATGGTTGCTGATGCGAGGGCCGCGAGAGGACAATGTGGAGGTCTGTCAGATCATATGACTGTGGTATGCAAGATCAAGCTGAGAGGAGTGATGTGGATCAGGCGATAGAGGAGCAAGCAGGGAGAAAGATTGAAAGTTGAGAAGCCGAGGATCAATGAAATGGCAGATGATCACAGGACCAAAGTAGAGGAGGAGTTAGAATCAGTGAATTGGAATGAAATAGACCTGGACAGCCTATAGAATACATATAGGGATTGCTTAGTTAGGAATGCTAAAGTTGTGTGTGGTGTGGCATGAGTAACAAAGAAGAAGAATGGTACGGCATTTTCTGCCCTCCATCCTTGTCGTTCACTCTGTGTTTCTTTTCATCCCTCCTTCCTCTCCTTCACCTCCAAACACAATTCTCCTCTTCACAAATTTTTATCCTCCCATTACTCCTCCTCACCTTTCCTCCCCCCAACCTATCCTCTCTCCTCTTCTTCCCCTACCCCTCCACATCCTCTTCACCCTCTTCCCAACCCCCCCCCCCAAGCATCCCCAGTACCGAACTAAGCATCAGTACCGAAGCAATTGGCCTGACAGAGCCGAATTTAACGCTAAAGTAATTGAGCAATTTTTTCCCTCGCTCCCACACCCTAGGCAATGTTTTCGTTTCGTGAGGAAATTCGCCACACTTCATTTTCAGCGCCGCCAGTCCTGCCAAATTAAGATGGATGCTTGAGAGGAAATTTGAATATTTCAGTTGCTTACTATTATTTCCTTTCTTTCTTTCTTTTCTAGCATGAAGTAGGTGAAGATTTACTTTATGCCTTAATTTTCCTTTGAGAAGAATTTTTATGACTGAATACAACAAAGATGTTTAAAAGGTTCCGAGTGAGGGATAAGAAAATTTATTTTCTAAGGTTCGTTCAGGAATAATTATACACACTATTATGATGACTGGTTTTGCTGAAGATTTTTGTATATTCTTTGGTTTGTTATTGAATCATAAGTCTTTAGTTTGCCGTCAAATGACTAATATCAGGATTTCGTTGTATGGAGTTATTGTGTTACCTGAATATGGATTTTTTTTTTTTTTTTAAATCGACTGCAGTTTTGAAGATCACATTTTGTTTAAATTTGAAGAAAATTGTTTTGTGTGATGGTTGCAAAAATATATTCCATCCCTTAATTTAAATAATCAATTTCCCTGTTCTCTCTCTCTCTCTTTCTCTCTCCTTGAATTTCTGAAAGGAGATTTGATTATATGTTTGGCAGCCTCTTACCTGAGTCAGAAGTATCAGTAATTATCTCCAGCAAGAGGGATAACAACACAATATAGGCAGTTACATATGATGGCATTCCTGTTTATCTTGTAATCACGACAAAATAAATGATTAAGTACAGTAGTGTTTTTGCTCTAACTTTGCCTATAATTGCTCTCTCTTCTTGTTGAAAGCTGAGTTACAACAACAGATATACACCAGAATATGGTACCAGTCACGAAGAAGTGGTGTGGAAAAGGAGAGCCGTAGCATTCCCTTTTTTACCACTGAGCTACGTGAAATACCTTGCAAGTGAACGAAAATCTGGACAGAGTAAAAGCTATAGGTTGACGAGGGACCATATTGCAGTGTACTGATGTGAAATACCAAATGGACTTCACTAATGATCAACACATGCGTCCGAAACCCGTAGGAAGTTACAATGAAGCATTATATGTGGCTCTGGTAGTGAAGCACCTTGCCTGTGAAAACCCTTTTAATGTGACTGGCTAACCGCGCCCCCTCCTAGTGAAGATCACGTGTCCAGAAATTATTATAGTAATTAAATTCCTGTGGAACGATACTGGAAGGACTGTAAGCTATCGGAAGTTCTTATTTGCTAAGTGGACTAAAAATGATTAAGTGGAAGCTAGAATGAAAAAGTACGATAGGGAAAATTCTTCTATACTCTAAAATTATCTCCCCCCCCCCTCTCTCTCTCTCTCTCTCTCTCTCTCTCTCTCTCTCTGTCGTGTGTGTGTGTGTGTGTGTGTGTGTGTGTGTGTGTGTATTTGTGTTTGTTTGTGTGTGTGTATTTGTGTTTGTTTGTGTGTGTGTATTTGTGTGTGTGTGTGTGTGTGTGTGTGTGTGTGTGTGTGTGTGTGTGTGTGTGTGTGTGTGTAAACTTGAAGTCATCCAGCTGGTGGAGGTGGGCGGTTTGCTGGGGCGGGAAGGGTAAACAGGGTGAGTGAAGTTGGTGGGCGGGCAAGGACTGGGTTGGCAGGGTGGGTGGGTGAGATTGGTGGGCAGGAAATGGGATGGGGTGGGTGGCAGGTAAATAAAGGAGTAAACAAACTGACTTCTTTTTAACTTTTTGTCTACTTTTCATTATTACGGAAAGTCCAATTATCATGCAGTTACTTTTTTTTTTCTCACGTTATTGGCGTCTCGTACATATGGCCATGCATGTAACAATGGAAGCTGTGTAAGGATCGTGCTTAAAATGCAGTATTCACCCCTTTTGAATGGTAAGGGTGGGGATGAATTTACAGTTTTCTGATGCGAGTTGGGTTATATTCCCTTGGACTATTTAAGTATTTTCTTTGTGATACAGTTGTCTTGTCGGGGTGTCATAACAAGTAAAATAAAGCAGTTGATTTATGTTTTATTTTTGAGCCTGACTTTTAAAACTCCTTGAATCAGGTGACGTATATTCAATCTGCTCATCCCACCACCAGACACCTTGGTTCACCTAAATGTTAAAAAAAAAAAAAAAAAAAAAAAGGTGCGAAGGCTTTAATATAGTCTCTTTCCATACAAGCTGTGTATACATCCAGAGAGTGATTTGCTACCCGGATGGTGCAAAATAACGCTGTTATATTCGTTAATATTGAAAGGATATAAATGAAATCCGTACTTACAAACTCAGGTCTATTTATCTTCTTACACAATAATTGAGGTACGCCCTGACATTTGAATGTTAAGTGAAATATGCTAGGACTGAAATGCTGATCATGCAGCTGCACTGCGACAATGAGTGTCATTTGGTCAGTTGCCGTAATTCAGTGATTATGTTGTACTTGATAAATGACTGCATAAATTTATTATTCAAGATATTCCCCCAGCTTTGAGGTCACTTCAAGGAAAAAAAAAAATTAAAACCAAGACCCACACACATGACTAGCTCAACGTTTTTAGGGGGAATGCAGCTATGTTAGTGGATAGGTTGCACGGCAAATCTGCTAGTTGTCAACACCAGTTTCCAGTATATTACACGTTAAAGAACATCTCTTTCAAAACCTGGTGTAACGGTGAATGAACTATAATAGCCTGAAGAAATTACATACCAATATACAATTGAATAGGCATATGTAAAACGTTAATATTGAAAATATTATTTTGGAACATCGGATTAGTGATAGACCATGTGGTTAGTTAATTGATCATCGTTATCGTCATCAACCCGCCTGTTTATTTCCATTCCCAAATGAGGTGAGGCATGGTTCCGAAAACAAGGAAAGAAAAATGCATGCTGGTAGGTGAGCTAATCATAGAATGCCAATCGAACTGTGCCACACTCACCTTCGCTCACCAACACGTGGAAGGTGTGCCGAGAAGGTGCACCTTCCTCATGTTGCTTCACAGTTACCTATCAGGCAGCCCCAAGTCGACGACTGTCAGGTTACAAAAGAGGGATGCCAAACCTTTGCTATGCACTTCTTTATGAAAATTTAATCTGACCAGGTACATATCTTGTCATTTTCATCTCGTCATCAGTCTCCATACTTCTCTTTCTCATCTACTCATTTAGCAGATCTATCCTATTCCACCTTACTGGCCTACCACGCCACCTCCCACCTCCTAACTCACCCACACATGCCGTTTCAACCACCATCTTTACACCCATTCTCTACATACAAGTACATATTTCAAGCACACTTTCTTCAGTTGTGCTGTCCACGTACTTCGTAAATTATATCAGTATCAGTGACTATACTTATTTTTATTTTACCAAACAAAAGCAGATATTGTAAACATACATTTTTTTTTCAGCTTGCAGAGGATGGCCCCAAGATCAGGGAGCCAGGAAAAACTGCTTCTTCTGTAATGCCACAAATTTAGTATTCATGTATATATTTAGAGGTACTGTAAACTAAGTTAGATAGAGTGTAATCTGAATACTAGTCTATAAGGCTCCTGTTCTAAGTACTAGTTCATGTGTTAATGATCGATGTAGGGACAACTTTATTTTTATATGTATATATCTCTGTATCTATGCATAGGTTGTGTAACTGGAAGTGTTGAGCTATGGGAGTTCCCCCCATCTGGTGAGTAACGAGTAGCAGATGTGGGCAACATCCTCTTGCTTGTGGTGTGTGGTTGCTGGGCGCCAAGTTTAAACCTTAAACAGAATAATAATGTGTATGCAATTCTTTCCGTATCATTGTTGTAAAATGCTTACTAATGAAGCTGCTAGAATCCAAATATGTGAAATTAATAGTCAGGAAAGACAAAGATAATGTAATTTGTGAGGACCAAGTAGTTCCGCTTGCCTTAGCCGTCACTAGATGGCATAAGCTACCCCAGACTCAGGGCGGGATGGCAGCAAATTCAGTATTTAACTTTAGTAAGGATTGAATCCCAAATTTTCCCCAATTCAATCAAAAGTCTTAACGTCATGTGTAGGCTACTCTACTACATAAATAGTGAAGAGAATTAAAACCCAACATATCGCAAAAACACAGTCTCATTTGACTAGCAGTAGCGTCCCTGTGTGCCCCGATAAGCCACATTGGCTATCCAGATGTTACGGGTAACAGATGTTGTTTCAGGTGAGCTGTACACATTCCTCCTTTCTCCCCCCTTGCTTGTTTTAATTCTTGCTTGTCGTGAACAATATGAAGTAATGTTGTTAAAAGCTTAACGTAGACATTGGCTATCCAGACGTTGCGGGTAACAGACGTTGCTTCAGTCCACAGACACCGTGACTTTGGGGTTTGCAAGAGGCCATCATGTGAATTTGCCCATAGACTTGACGTACACACACGCTTACACTACCCACAAATAGATTTATAACTGAATGTAGTAGCAATTGAATTATGAATCAATCAGGTGAACCTTTTTTGATAGTAGATAAGGTACAGAATTTTGAAAGTTAAGGTGATCATGTAACGGAAAAGCGAATTTAAACTCATCAACCGTTCTTTTTCTCTTCTTTTATTAATAGGTTAGGAATATTGGGAGTGTTGAATTGAATTTAGTGGTTTTAAGGAAATGTAATTTTGAGTTGTTTCCTCGAGGCTAAGCAAGCCCGAGTGATTATGAAATATTAGTGAATTGTGTGATGAGTTTAGACTGGCCCGACGTAATAGTACACAAGTGAATATTTTTGGCTCGAGGCTATGCCAGCCCGAAAAGACAGTTCATGTCATTGAATGTCCCAGTCTTGAGGCTATTGACGAGCCCAAGAATAACTGATAAACGAGAATGTAATGTGATGAACTCAGGAGTCATTGTTAAATATTCAAATTGTTTCGCTTGGTAACAGTACTGGATTACTATCGCCCAAACTAGTACTTAATTTACAACTTTGTTTCATATTATTAAAGGTCATGTAAATAAAAAAAACAAAAAAATGTCTGTTGTTTCACAAGTATAGATTTATTAAAGTAAAGTATATGCAATTTTGATATCCAACCAAGGGAATTTTGTCCTCTCACGCATGACTCACTCCCCTTCCAGTTCAAGATTCCTCCGCTTTGGGAACGACTAACACACGTGGTACCAACTTATTCTCGACTCGGCTAAAAATACAAACGCTACCAAAAATATCCTTTATGCAATTAACCTCTATCATTCAAAGTCGAGGTTACTCCCCCCTCCCCCTTCGTTTTTTTCTTTGGTGAATACTTTATCAGTCATTGAGGGGAGACTAAGTTGATACTCTTTGTATTATCAACAAGTAAGTTAAACAGAACAAACCTGATAAATAATGATGGGATAAAATTTCTCATCGGTACACTGATGAACAACGGTGGGATAAAAATCCCACCGTTACACTGGTGGCATAGCGGTGGGATGATTCATCGTTCCCCAGTTAGTGGCGTTGGTGAGAAAGTGAAGGGAAGTGACTAGCAAAGAGAGTGACAATGTTAAGGGTGGCATTGGTTGGTCACTCCCAAATACCTCCGCAACTCTATGTTCAGGACGTGGAGATTTGAATCTTTCGGGCAAGTGGGGGCAAGGTTAGGAATTTTTTTCAGGACCCCCATTCTGCATTGGAGTGGGAATGTGACCTTGTATTTTTATGGATTGGAAGTAATGATATTGACCAAAATACTACCCCTCAAGAAATTTTTCACAGAATAAAGACTGTTACCAGGGAGCTACAGAAACAATGCCGCGCCAGGGTGATTGTTTGCCAATTAGAACCAAGAGTGTACCAGGGAGCAAGTGCCCCTGTTTCATCCGAGGACTATAAAACCGTAAGAAACTCTGTCAATCAGAAAATTCGCCGATGCTTGCCTAATCAAAACCTGCAATTTAACTGGGCTTACTATAGTAATAATCTAGATGATGGAGTACACTGGAGAGGCGCAGTTAGAGAGCGAGTGGATGCAAAATTTATCAAAATTATTGAGGCCTACAGAGACGATGTAAGTGACTAGAACTACTCAAAGGTAATGAAGGTGTTCACAAACAAAATCCACAATTCTTTTTCAAACACCAAAAGAGAGAAAGCATTCCAAAATCTAATTTTCTGAGTAAGGGTAGAAAAGATAATTAAGGTCACCATGTCTCTGTATGGACAATTATTTGGACAATCGCAGCCGGAAGCTGATCGTCCGTCCCAAGCAATGAGAGATCATGTAACTATCCACTTAGATGAGGTGGATGAGCAATTCGGTACTGCGAATAGAATGTTACCTTTACACTCGACCCCTTGTTCGCACACCATGACTTCACGGGTCTCTCTCACAAAACTGCGCGATATTCCAATTTTGGAATTAAATCAGCTTCAAGGGATAGAGGCCACATCTCGCCTGGAAATGTTTTGTGAGGCAGTTGAGCAAGTTGATACCAGTAATGCGATCAAAATCCAAGTTGCCAAAAGTCGAATGGGTTCCGAACTGGCCACTTTCATCCATAATTACCAAAAGAAACATTTTGCACTGTCATGGCCTGAACTAAAAAAATTCTTGAGCACGGAGTTTGCCATTGAATTGAGTGTAGATCGAGCACGGCAAGAGCTAGAAAGTATGACTTATGACTGGGAAGAATCACCCCAGGCGTTTGTACATAGATTCATGTGTAAGCACGCGGCTCTTGAAACGAAGTTTCCAAAAGAAAAGTTTCCCTCATGAGAGAAACGAATTAAGAAGAAATTGTGGTATGGTCTTCTGCTCGAGTCCAGGGAAAAATTGTAAGGTTACCTTGATGACGGATATCCACTCCGTAAATTCACTGACACGATCGAAAATGAGAGGCAGCTTCTCGAAAAGAGGTACACCACCCGAGTTAATGCAATGCCGGATAGGGACAATAAAAGTGAAGTTTCCTCAAATACAAATGTAGTGGATACTCCACCAAGACCATCCCATGGTAACCGTCAACCCGAGTCAGACAAGGAAATGACTGAATTGAAAGCTCAATTAAGGGATTTGAAAACAAATTTAGAACAACTCAACCAAAAACAATCTACTCCTCCTGTAACACCGAGGCGAAAATACTGTACTTATTGTCTGAAGAGTTCACACACATTGCAAGAATGTTGGGCAAAACCACCACCAGGCCACTGTTTTGATTGCCGTAGGTTGGGATGTCGTAGAGGCAGTCATGATTGCTCAGGTCGCATAAACCACAACGCAGCGATGCGGAGCAATAACAGATTTCGCCAACCCAGTCCAAATGCGAGGCAGACCGCCAACCAAACAAAGTTCCCCCATTAGTCTATTTGGCTAACCGCAGGCATAACATCGCCCACGATAAGTGTCAGCGTGAATAATAAGGTAGTGGAAGCTGTAGTTGATACAGGGAGTGGTTTCACCTTACTCAAAGAGGCCACCGTGAAGTGGTTAGGAACAGAAATAAACACGAGGAGAAATCCACCGAGATTATAGGGAGTCACAGGAGCACCGCTCCGTATCCTGGGTATGGTCAAAGTAGAGATCAGAGTGGGAGACGAGAAAGTTCATCAACAGTGGTGTCCAGTCGTCCCGAACGCCTACTTGACTACTGAGATGTTGTTGGGATGTGATGTCCTAGGACAATCTCCGTTGATCTGGAATGGTGCGCAACGAGCGCTGATGTGGGGAGGAGCCCCATACGTCGTAAACTGTGTTCCGCGGCGGAAAGGAAAAGTTGAGCGAGTTCAGGCCACACCTATCAGGGCCGTCAGGAACCCTCAACAGTTGAAACAGATTAATCTCTTAACAGTAGAGAGGCTCACCCCATATCAAACCAGATTCATAGCCGTGCCAGTCAGTGAGGAGCCTAAAACCACTTTACTGTTCTACCCACAAGCGCGTTTCAGTCATAATGGTCACCCTTACATATTACAAGTGAATTCAGAAAGTTTAGTCTATTTACCCCTCAATAATAGAGCTAAACAAGATAAACTGTTTCGGAAAGGTACCATTCTAGGCTCATATGAAATTATTGATGACCCTCCTGAAAGTACAGTCAGCTCAGTTACCAAAATTCATAATGACCTGATCCCTACCAGTGATCACTGATGAAAGCGGAACTCGTGTTCAACGACTCCGAAAGCTAATTGACGAACAGACGTGGCCTCACTTAGCTTTAGCTCAACAAGAAGAACTAGCTAACGTAATTCTGCAACACGATCCCCTCTTCATTTTGGAAAAAGGAGAACTAGGAACCATCAGCGGTCCCCCCATTCACATTAAAGTAGCAGACCCACAGCCCAGCCGTGGACCAATCTATCGATATCCTGAACAAGCTAAACAGGTGATTGCTGAAATGTTGCAAGACATGGAAGAGAGAGAAATTATTGAAAGATCAACAGCTGCCTGGTTATCTCCTATTGTATTAGTTAACAAACCGGGCGGCAGCAAGCTCATGTGTTTAGATTATCGCCACGTGAATCAACATCTAGCCACGGATATCTATCCACTGCCCAGACTAGAAGAATTAGTTGAGCAGGCCGCAGGTCATAATTACTATGTGACTCCTGATACACGTGAGGCATATATTCAAATCATGTTGGACGAGGAGAGCCGTGATTTAACCACATTCAGTGATGAAGTCACCCTTTACAGATTTAGGCGCTTACCATTCGGACTAAAATGTTCACCAGCCATATTTTCCCGACGAATCAAGACATTCTTACTCCATTGTTGAAACAAGGCTGGGTAAAGAATTATTTGGACGATTTAATAATTTGGGCTGATGACTTCCCCATGCTGTTGAGTCGCTTACACCAACTATTCACTTTACTGACACAGAATGGGGCCAAGCTAAATTTAAGCAAATGTACTTTTGGATTAAAAGAAGTAACCTTTCTTGGCCACAAAATCTCAGCGGCCGGGAGTAAACCGAATCCCCAAAACATAGAGGCTATCAACAAAATGAAAAGACCCACAAAAGTCAAAGAAGTCCGGAGATTCCTTGGGATGTGCGGGCTCTACCAAAAACACGTACCTTCGTTCGCGAAAATAGCAGCTCCCCTTACTAACTTAACAAGATCTGGAGTAGCGTTCGAATGGTCAGACGAGTGCCAATCCGCGTTTGTTCAATTGAAGTCGTGTTTAATGAATGCACCAGTATTGGTAAGAGCCTGTGTGACTCGACCATTCATTGTAACCACCGATGCAAGCAACACCCATATTGGTGGCGTATTGAGCCAGATACAACCAGACAACTCCAACTTACCTATTGGTATTGGTTACTTTTCCAAAAATCTCAACCCCTGCGAGAGGAAATATTGCGCAACTGACAAAGAAGCATTGGCAGTCGTTCTCACATGCTGCAACTTCCACCATTACTTGTGGGGTTCTCACTTTACTATCTTGACAGACCATCAATTGCTTACCAGCATTTTTAAGTGAAAAACAAAATCCCCACGTATGAACCAATGGATTCTCGAGATGCGCGAGTCCAACTACAACGTGCAATATGTCAAGGGTAAATATAATGTAGTGACCGATCAGCTTTCTAGACCGGTCAGAGTGATATTCCACCAGTCAGAAACCAACTGGCTTGGATTTAGCCAAGACGAAGTGAGAAATAAGCAGCGAGAAGAACCCATGTGCGATGAGTTAGCTAAGTACTTGCGGAGTGAGAAGCTCCCTACTAAAAGACTACCGAAAGCCATGTTGAGCCAGTTTGCGTTGATTGACGAACTATTATATTTTGCTCAGGAAACAAATGATGGTAGCATCCAATATTGGTTGGTGATTCCTAAGTCATTAACAAAAGAAGCTATAAAACACGCTCATGAAATCTCAGGACATCTAGGTCAAAAGAAAACCATCAAAAAGGCAGAAGAGCTATTCTATTGGCTAAATCTAAAAGTAGATGTATGCGAGTATGTGAAACAGTGTCCCTCTTGTCAAAGATTCAAAGGTGAAACTGGGTTACAGCAACCTTGGAAAGGTTTCCCGCCTGTAAGTAAACCATTGGAACGTATCGGGATCGACTTGACCGATATGGTTGCTGGAGCTCAGGACTACCGATATGTCCTTACTGTGATAGATCACTACAGTAGATTTAAAATATTACCCACTCAGAGACAAACAAACACAACACATCATACACTGTCTTGGGCAATACTTCACCGACTTTGGGACGCCACGAGGTATCGTCTTGGACAACGGCGGAGAGTTCACGAGTGGAGAATTCAAGAAGTTCTGCCGGAGGAACCAGGTGGACTTGTTCTATGTCACCCCTTATCATCCCCAGGGAAATTCCACCACTGAAAGGATGCATAGGACTATGAAAAGTGTCCTAGCATCCCTCTGCAATGGGCACCCCTTGTGTTGGCCTCAGCTGCTCCAGTCGTGCCAAACCGTCATAAATCAAGCGGTGCACTCAAGTATGGGACAACAGCCCTATTATACCTTCTCACGCCATCCCCCCCGCCTCATTGGTACCTCATTGCCTTCCGTAGATGCAGAGGAGGACGACCTAGCGATAGCACACACCCTTATTAAGAAAACCCACCAAAAGATGACCAGGCGATACCGGGATGTGGCCAACAGGCGGAGGAGAGCGCAGAAGGTTGGGGTCAATAGCTTGGTGTGGGCGAAAAAAGAAACCATACAGCCGGGTACCTGTAGGAAACTGAATGCCAAATGGGACGGCCCGTATAAAGTGATCGAAGTGTTGCTAGATGGAAGTGTTTATATCATTGAAAATGTATTTAGTGGCAAGAGAATACAAAGGGCTGCTGAAAAGGTAAAACCATATTACGGTACCGAGGAATGGCTCTTAGAACCGTTGCAACAGGAGCTCGCCCCGGAGCCCGAAGATGAGCGATTACCACCGCGAGTGAGGAATGCCCCTCGGAGGCTCATAGAGGAGTGTTAAACAGAAAAGTAGAGATAAGTGCATGAGACGAATGTTGTGAAACATAAATGCCTGAGGTTGTGTTCGGGTGGACTCATCTCCGAGGAGAGGGTGTAAAAAGAAAAAAAAAAAAAAAGAGAGAAAAGTGTTCCGGTTGGAACCGGGAAGTGTCTTACTTCGAGGGGAGTGATCAATCCCCTCACCTTACAGTTAGCACGGTTTGTGAGGTAGTGGAGTCTTCAGGACAGAATGATCCCTCACCTTCTTGCGGGCGGAATGCTGGAAACGAAAGAACCGAGTGAATGCGAATGCGAATGGAAGAGTGGAAGGAAGCGCCCCCGTGGTGATCTCACTCTCGAGAGACTCTGTCAAGCTCTGGTGAGCGACAAACTATCCTCCAAAACCTGAGGCTGACTGGGGTATAAATTCCCTCATCACATCAAGTGTAAGGAGTGATCATACCTCCTAATGAAGTGAGTAAGCGACCTTCCGAGGTACGCATTAGGTGTTTAATGTGGACCGACAGGTGCCATCGATTGTGGGGAAAAAAATGTTCCAATTCAAAGTGTTAATAGCAGTTATGGGAGTAACAACATTCCATTCATGCACATGTCATAGATGATTGTCTTGGGTAAAATTTGTCTTCCGAACGTGGGAACTGTGTAATGCCACAAATTTAGTATTCATGTATATATTTAGAGGTACTGTAAACTAAGTTAGATAGAGTGTAATCTGAATACTAGTCTATAAGGCTCCCGTTCTAAGTACTAGTTCATGTGTTAATGATCGATGTAGGGACAACTTTATTTTTATATGTATATATCTCTGTATCTATGCATAGGTAGTGTAACTGGAAGTGTTGAGCTATGGGAGTTCCCCCCATCTGGTGAGTAACGAGTAGCAGATGTGGGCAACATCCTCTTGCTTGTGGTGTGTGGTTGCTGGGCGCCAAGTTTAAACCTTGAACAGAATAATAATGGGTATGCAATTCTTTCCGTATCATTGTTGTGAAATGCTTACTAATGAAGCTGCTAGAATCCAAATATGTGAAATTAATAGTCAGATAAGGCAAAGATAATGTAATTTGTGAGGACCAAGTAGTTCCGCTTGCCTTAGCCGTCACTACATGGCATAAGCTACCCCAGACTCAGGGCGGGATGGCAGCAAATTCAGTATTTAACTTTAGTAAGGATTGAATCCCAAATTTTCCCCAATTCAATCAAAAAGTCTTAACGTCATGTGTAGGCTACTCTACTACATAAATAGTGAAGAGAATTAAAACCCAACATATCGCAAAAACACAGTCTCATTTGACTAGCAGTAGCGTCCCTACATGCCCAGATAAGCCACATTGGCTATCTAGACGTTACGGGTAACAGGCGTTGTTTCAGGTGAGCTGTACACATTCCTCCTTTCTGCCCCCCGTGCTTGTTTTAATTCTTGCTTGTCGTGAACAATATGAAGTAATGTTGTTAAAAGCTTAACGTAGACATTGGCTATCCAGACGTTGCGGGTAACAGACGTTGCTTCAGTCCACAGACACCGTGACTTTGGGGTTTGCAAGAGGCCATCATGTGAATTTGCCCATAGACTTGACGTACACACACGCTTACACTACCCACAAATAGATTTATAACTGAATGTAGTAGCAATTGAATTATGAATCAATCAGGTGAACCTTTTTTTGATAGTAGATAAGGTACAGAATTTTGAAAGTTAAGGTGATCATGTAACGGAAAAGCGAATTTAAACTCATCAACCGTTCTTTTTCTCTTCTTTTATTAATAGGTTAGGAATATTGGGAGTGTTGAATTGAATTTAGTGGTTTTAAGGAAATGTAATTTTGAGTTGTTTCCTCGAGGCTAAGCAAGCCCGAGTGATTATGAAATATTAGTGAACTGTGTGATGAGTTTAGACTGGCCCGACGTAATAGTACACAAGTGAATATTTTTGGCTCGAGGCTATGCCAGCCCGAAAAGACAGTTCATGTCATTGAATGTCCCAGTCTTGAGGCTATTGACGAGCCCAAGAATAACTGATAAACGAGAATGTAATGTGATGAACTCAGGAGTCATTGTTAAATATTCAAATTGTTTCGCTTGGTAACAGTACTGGATTACTATCGCCCAAACTAGTACTTAATTTACAACTTTGTTTCATATTATTAAAGGTCATGTAAATAAAAAAAACAAAAAAATGTCTGTTGTTTCACAAGTATAGATTTATTAAAGTAAAGTATATGCAATTTTGATATCCAACCAAGGGAATTTTGTCCTCTCACGCATGACTCACTCCCCTTCCAGTTCAAGATTCCTCCGCTTTGGGAACGACTAACACACGTGGTACCAACTTATTCTCGACTCGGCTAAAAATACAAACGCTACCAAAAATATCCTTTATGCAATTAACCTCTATCATTCAAAGTCGAGGTTACTCCCCCCTCCCCCTTCGTTTTTTTCTTTGGTGAATACTTTATCAGTCATTGAGGGGAGACTAAGTTGATACTCTTTGTATTATCAACAAGTAAGTTAAACAGAACAAACCTGATAAATAATGATGGGATAAAATTTCTCATCGGTACACTGATGAACAACGGTGGGATAAAAATCCCACCGTTACACTGGTGGCATAGCGGTGGGATGATTCATCGTTCCCCAGTTAGTGGCGTTGGTGAGAAAGTGAAGGGAAGTGACTAGCAAAGAGAGTGACAATGTTAAGGGTGGCATTGGTTGGTCACTCCCAAATACCTCCGCAACTCTATGTTCAGGACGTGGAGATTTGAATCTTTCGGGCAAGTGGGGGCAAGGTTAGGAATTTTTTTCAGGACCCCCATTCTGCATTGGAGTGGGAATGTGACCTTGTATTTTTATGGATTGGAAGTAATGATATTGACCAAAATACTACCCCTCAAGAAATTTTTCACAGAATAAAGACTGTTACCAGGGAGCTACAGAAACAATGCCGCGCCAGGGTGATTGTTTGCCAATTAGAACCAAGAGTGTACCAGGGAGCAAGTGCCCCTGTTTCATCCGAGGACTATAAAACCGTAAGAAACTCTGTCAATCAGAAAATTCGCCGATGCTTGCCTAATCAAAACCTGCAATTTAACTGGGCTTACTATAGTAATAATCTAGATGATGGAGTACACTGGAGAGGCGCAGTTAGAGAGCGAGTGGATGCAAAATTTATCAAAATTATTGAGGCCTACAGAGACGATGTAAGTGACTAGAACTACTCAAAGGTAATGAAGGTGTTCACAAACAAAATCCACAATTCTTTTTCAAACACCAAAAGAGAGAAAGCATTCCAAAATCTAATTTTCTGAGTAAGGGTAGAAAAGATAATTAAGGTCACCATGTCTCTGTATGGACAATTATTTGGACAATCGCAGCCGGAAGCTGATCGTCCGTCCCAAGCAATGAGAGATCATGTAACTATCCACTTAGATGAGGTGGATGAGCAATTCGGTACTGCGAATGGAATGTTACCTTACACTCGACCCCTTGTTCGCACACCATGACTTCACGGGTCTCTCTCACAAAACTGCGCGATATTCCAATTTTGGAATTAAATCAGCTTCAAGGGATAGAGGCCACATCTCGCCTGGAAATGTTTTGTGAGGCAGTTGAGCAAGTTGATACCAGTAATGCGATCAAAATCCAAGTTGCCAAAAGTCGAATGGGTTCCGAACTGGCCACTTTCATCCATAATTACCAAAAGAAACATTTTGCACTGTCATGGCCTGAACTAAAAAAATTCTTGAGCACGGAGTTTGCCATTGAATTGAGTGTAGATCGAGCACGGCAAGAGCTAGAAAGTATGACTTATGACTGGGAAGAATCACCCCAGGCGTTTGTACATAGATTCATGTGTAAGCACGCGGCTCTTGAAACGAAGTTTCCAAAAGAAAAGTTTCCCTCGCGAGAGAAACGAATTAAGAAGAAATTGTGGTATGGTCTTCTGCTCGAGTCCAGGGAAAAATTGTAAGGTTACCTTGATGACGGATATCCACTCCGTAAATTCACTGACACGATCGAAAATGAGAGGCAGCTTCTCGAAAAGAGGTACACCACCCGAGTTAACGCAATGCCGGATAGGGACAATAAAAGTGAAGTTTCCTCAAATACAAATGTAGTGGATACTCCACCAAGACCATCCCATGGTAACCGTCAACCCGAGTCAGACAAGGAAATGACTGAATTGAAAGCTCAATTAAGGGATTTGAAAACAAATTTAGAACAACTCAACCAAAAACAATCTACTCCTCCTGTAACACCGAGGCGAAAATACTGTACTTATTGTCTGAAGAGTTCACACACATTGCAAGAATGTTGGGCAAAACCACCACCAGGCCACTGTTTTGAATGCCGTAGGTTGGGATGTCGTAGAGGCAGTCATGATTGCTCAGGTCGCATAAACCACAACGCAGCGATGCGTAGCAATAACAGATTTCGCCAACCCAGTCCAAATGCGAGGCAGACCGCCAACCAAACAAAGTTCCCCCATTAGTCTATTTGGCTAACCGCAGGCATAACATCGCCCACGATAAGTGTCAGCGTGAATAATAAGGTAGTGGAAGCTGTAGTTGATACAGGGAGTGGTTTCACCTTACTCAAAGAGGCCACCGTGAAGTGGTTAGGAACAGAAATAAACACGAGGAGAAATCCACCGAGATTATAGGGAGTCACAGGAGCACCGCTCCGTATCCTGGGTATGGTCAAAGTAGAGATCAGAGTGGGAGACGAGAAAGTTCATCAACAGTGGTGTCCAGTCGTCCCGAACGCCTACTTGACTACTGAGATGTTGTTGGGATGTGATGTCCTAGGACAATCTCCGTTGATCTGGAATGGTGCGCAACGAGCGCTGATGTGGGGAGGAGCCCCATACGTCGTAAACTGTGTTCCGCGGCGGAAAGGAAAAGTTGAGCGAGTTCAGGCCACACCTATCAGGGCCGTCAGGAACCCTCAACAGTTGAAACAGATTAATCTCTTAACAGTAGAGAGGCTCACCCCATATCAAACCAGATTCATAGCCGTGCCAGTCAGTGAGGAGCCTAAAACCACTTTACTGTTCTACCCACAAGCGCGTTTCAGTCATAATGGTCACCCTTACATATTACAAGTGAATTCAGAAAGTTTAGTCTATTTACCCCTCAATAATAGAGCTAAACAAGATAAACTGTTTCGGAAAGGTACCATTCTAGGCTCATATGAAATTATTGATGACCCTCCTGAAAGTACAGTCAGCTCAGTTACCAAAATTCATAATGACCTGATCCCTACCAGTGATCACTGATGAAAGCGGAACTCGTGTTCAACGACTCCGAAAGCTAATTGACGAACAGACGTGGCCTCACTTAGCTTTAGCTCAACAAGAAGAACTAGCTAACGTAATTCTGCAACACGATCCCCTCTTCATTTTGGAAAAAGGAGAACTAGGAACCATCAGCGGTCCCCCCATTCACATTAAAGTAGCAGACCCACAGCCCAGCCGTGGACCAATCTATCGATATCCTGAACAAGCTAAACAGGTGATTGCTGAAATGTTGCAAGACATGGAAGAGAGAGAAATTATTGAAAGATCAACAGCTGCCTGGTTATCTCCTATTGTATTAGTTAACAAACCGGGCGGCAGCAAGCTCATGTGTTTAGATTATCGCCACGTGAATCAACATCTAGCCACGGATATCTATCCACTGCCCAGACTAGAAGAATTAGTTGAGCAGGCCGCAGGTCATAATTACTATGTGACTCCTGATACACGTGAGGCATATATTCAAATCATGTTGGACGAGGAGAGCCGTGATTTAACCACATTCAGTGATGAAGTCACCCTTTACAGATTTAGGCGCTTACCATTCGGACTAAAATGTTCACCAGCCATATTTTCCCGACGAATCAAGACATTCTTACTCCATTGTTGAAACAAGGCTGGGTAAAGAATTATTTGGACGATTTAATAATTTGGGCTGATGACTTCCCCATGCTGTTGAGTCGCTTACACCAACTATTCACTTTACTGACACAGAATGGGGCCAAGCTAAATTTAAGCAAATGTACTTTTGGATTAAAAGAAGTAACCTTTCTTGGCCACAAAATCTCAGCGGCCGGGAGTAAACCGAATCCCCAAAACATAGAGGCTATCAACAAAATGAAAAGACCCACAAAAGTCAAAGAAGTCCGGAGATTCCTTGGGATGTGCGGGCTCTACCAAAAACACGTACCTTCGTTCGCGAAAATAGCAGCTCCCCTTACTAACTTAACAAGATCCGGAGTAGCGTTCGAATGGTCAGACGAGTGCCAATCCGCGTTTGTTCAATTGAAGTCGTGTTTAATGAATGCACCAGTATTGGTAAGAGCCTGTGTGACTCGACCATTCATTGTAACCACCGATGCAAGCAACACCCATATTGGTGGCGTATTGAGCCAGATACAACCAGACAACTCCAACTTACCTATTGGTATTGGTTACTTTTCCAAAAATCTCAACCCCTGCGAGAGGAAATATTGCGCAACTGACAAAGAAGCATTGGCAGTCGTTCTCACATGCTGCAACTTCCACCATTACTTGTGGGGTTCTCACTTTACTATCTTGACAGACCATCAATTGCTTACCAGCATTTTTAAGTGAAAAACAAAATCCCCACGTATGAACCAATGGATTCTCGAGATGCGAGTCCAACTACAACGTGCAATATGTCAAGGGTAAATATAATGTAGTGACCGATCAGCTTTCTAGACCGGTCAGAGTGATATTCCACCAGTCAGAAACCAACTGGCTTGGATTTAGCCAAGACGAAGTGAGAAATAAGCAGCGAGAAGAACCCATGTGCGATGAGTTAGCTAAGTACTTGCGGAGTGAGAAGCTCCCTACTAAAAGACTACCGAAAGCCATGTTGAGCCAGTTTGCGTTGATTGACGAACTATTATATTTTGCTCAGGAAACAAATGATGGTAGCATCCAATATTGGTTGGTGATTCCTAAGTCATTAACAAAAGAAGCTATAAAACACGCTCATGAAATCTCAGGACATCTAGGTCAAAAGAAAACCATCAAAAAGGCAGAAGAGCTATTCTATTGGCTAAATCTAAAAGTAGATGTATGCGAGTATGTGAAACAGTGTCCCTCTTGTCAAAGATTCAAAGGTGAAACTGGGTTACAGCAACCTTGGAAAGGTTTCCCGCCTGTAAGTAAACCATTGGAACGTATCGGGATCGACTTGACCGATATGGTTGCTGGAGCTCAGGACTACCGATATGTCCTTACTGTGATAGATCACTACAGTAGATTTAAAATATTACCCACTCAGAGACAAACAAACACAACACATCATACACTGTCTTGGGCAATACTTCTCCGACTTTGGGACGCCACGAGGTATCGTCTTGGACAACGGCGGAGAGTTCACGAGTGGAGAATTCAAGAAGTTCTGCCGGAGGAGCCAGGTGGACTTGTTCTATGTCACCCCTTATCATCCCCAGGGAAATTCCACCACTGAAAGGATGCATAGGACTATGAAAAGTGTCCTAGCATCCCTCTGCAATGGGCACCCCTTGTGTTGGCCTCAGCTGCTCCAGTCGTGCCAAACCGTCATAAATCAAGCGGTGCACTCAAGTATGGGACAACAGCCCTATTATACCTTCTCACGCCATCCCCCCCGCCTCATTGGTACCTCATTGCCTTCCGTAGATGCAGAGGAGGACGACCTAGCGATAGCACACACCCTTATTAAGAAAACCCACCAAAAGATGACCAGGCGATACCGGGATGTGGCCAACAGGCGGAGGAGAGCGCAGAAGGTTGGGGTCAATAGCTTGGTGTGGGGGAAAAAAGAAACCATACAGCCGGGTACCTGTAGGAAACTGAATGCCAAATGGGACGGCCCGTATAAAGTGATCGAAGTGTTGCTAGATGGAAGTGTTTATATCATTGAAAATGTATTTAGTGGCAAGAGAATACAAAGGGCTGCTGAAAAGGTAAAACCATATTACGGTACCAAGGAATGGCTCTTAGAACCGTTGCAACAGGAGCTCGCCCCGGAGCCCGAAGATGAGCGATTACCACCACGAGTGAGGAATGCCCCTCAGAGGCTCATAGAGGAGTGTTAAACAGAAAAGTAGAGATATGTGCATGAGACGAATGTTGTGAAACATAAATGCCTGAGGTTGTGTTCGGGTGGACTCATCTCCGAGGAGAGGGTGTAAAAAGAAAAAAAAAAAAAAAAGAGAGAAAAGTGTTCCGGTTGGAACCGGGAAGTGTCATACTTCGAGGGGAGTGATCAATCCCCTCACCTTACAGTTAGCACGGTTTGTGAGGTAGTGGAGTCTTCAGGACAGAATGATCCCTCACCTTCTTGCGGGCGGAATGCTGGAAACGAAAGAACCGAGTGAATGCGAATGCGAATGGAAGAGTGGAAGGAAGCGCCCCCGTGGTGATCTCACTCTCGAGAGACTCTGTCAAGCTCTGGTGAGCGACAAACTATCCTCCAAAACCTGAGGCTGACTGGGGTATAAATTCCCTCATCACATCAAGTGTAAGGAGTGATCATACCTCCTAATGAAGTGAGTAAGCGACCTTCCGAGGTACGCATTAGGTGTTTAATGTGGACCGACAGGTGCCATCGATTGTGGGGAAAAAAATGTTCCAATTCAAAGTGTTAATAGCAGTTATGGGAGTAACAACATTCCATTCATGCACATGTCATAGATGATTGTCTTGGGTAAAATTTGTCTTCCGAACGTGGGAACTGTGTAATGCCACAAATTTAGTATTCATGTATATATTTAGAGGTACTGTAAACTAAGTTAGATAGAGTGTAATCTGAATACTAGTCTATAAGGCTCCCGTTCTAAGTACTAGTTCATGTGTTAATGATCGATGTAGGGACAACTTTATTTTTATATGTATATATCTCTGTATCTATGCATAGGTAGTGTAACTGGAAGTGTTGAGCTATGGGAGTTCCCCCCATCTGGTGAGTAACGAGTAGCAGATGTGGGCAACATCCTCTTGCTTGTGGTGTGTGGTTGCTGGGCGCCAAGTTTAAACCTTGAACAGAATAATAATGGGTATGCAATTCTTTCCGTATCATTGTTGTGAAATGCTTACTAATGAAGCTGCTAGAATCCAAATATGTGAAATTAATAGTCAGATAAGGCAAAGATAATGTAATTTGTGAGGACCAAGTAGTTCCGCTTGCCTTAGCCGTCACTACATGGCATAAGCTACCCCAGACTCAGGGCGGGATGGCAGCAAATTCAGTATTTAACTTTAGTAAGGATTGAATCCCAAATTTTCCCCAATTCAATCAAAAGTCTTAACGTCATGTGTAGGCTACTCTACTACATAAATAGTGAAGAGAATTAAAACCCAACATATCGCAAAAACACAGTCTCATTTGACTAGCAGTAGCGTCCCTGTGTGCCCCGATAAGCCACATTGGCTATCCAGATGTTACGGGTAACAGATGTTGTTTCAGGTGAGCTGTACACATTCCTCCTTTCTCCCCCCTTGCTTGTTTTAATTCTTGCTTGTCGTGAACAATATGAAGTAATGTTGTTAAAAGCTTAACGTAGACATTGGCTATCCAGACGTTGCGGGTAACAGACGTTGCTTCAGTCCACAGACACCGTGACTTTGGGGTTTGCAAGAGGCCATCATGTGAATTTGCCCATAGACTTGACGTACACACACGCTTACACTACCCACAAATAGATTTATAACTGAATGTAGTAGCAATTGAATTATGAATCAATCAGGTGAACCTTTTTTTGATAGTAGATAAGGTACAGAATTTTGAAAGTTAAGGTGATCATGTAACGGAAAAGCGAATTTAAACTCATCAACCGTTCTTTTTCTCTTCTTTTATTAATAGGTTAGGAATATTGGGAGTGTTGAATTGAATTTAGTGGTTTTAAGGAAATGTAATTTTGAGTTGTTTCCTCGAGGCTAAGCAAGCCCGAGTGATTATGAAATATTAGTGAATTGTGTGATGAGTTTAGACTGGCCCGACGTAATAGTACACAAGTGAATATTTTTGGCTCGAGGCTATGCCAGCCCGAAAAGACAGTTCATGTCATTGAATGTCCCAGTCTTGAGGCTATTGACGAGCCCAAGAATAACTGATAAACGAGAATGTAATGTGATGAACTCAGGAGTCATTGTTAAATATTCAAATTGTTTCGCTTGGTAACAGTACTGGATTACTATCGCCCAAACTAGTACTTAATTTACAACTTTGTTTCATATTATTAAAGGTCATGTAAATCAAAAAAACAAAAGAATGTCTGTTGTTTCACAAGTATAGATTTATTAAAGTAAAGTATATGCAATTTTGATATCCAACCAAGGGAATTTTGTCCTCTCACGCATGACTCACTCCCCTTCCAGTTCAAGATTCCTCCGCTTTGGGAACGACTAACACACGTGGTACCAACTTATTCTCGACTCGGCTAAAAATACAAACGCTACCAAAAATATTCTTTATGCAATTAACCTCTATCATTCAAAGTCGAGGTTACTCCCCCCTCCCCCTTCGTTTTTTTCTTTGGTGAATACTTTAACAGTCATTGAGGGGAGACTAAGTTGATACTCTTTGTATTATCTACAAGTAAGTTAAACAGAACAAACCTGATAAATAATGATGGGATAAAATTTCTCATCGGTACACTGATGAACAACGGTGGGATAAAAATCCTACCGTTACACTTCCACACTTAAGAAATTTGAACAAAAACAAGTCAAATTCAGAATCCTTTCATTCGAACATCTGTTAACAGGCTGCATATAACCTGGGCAGAAAGGAGTTTTTTTTTCTCATCTTTATTATTATTATTGTTATTGTTATTATTATTATTATTATTATTATTTTTATTTATTTATTATTTGGTAAGGTAGGAGCCTCAGGATATAATTCTTGCAGCGTCTCAGGTGGAGCGACGAACTAGTCCCGCACATCGGCCCCAACTCAAAAAAGTGTATTCAAGTCGTTCCATCATGTAATACTCTTAAATGTACCAGACCTCCACTCCCCCACCACACACACACACACACACACACACATTTTCATACAAAACCCTATCGACCCTTCATCACCATTTACCTTTTTCCTCTCTCTCTCTCTCTCCCTCTCTCTCTCTCTCTCTCTCTCTCTCTCTCTCTCTCTCTCTCTCTCTCTCATACTGAATCCCCATTTCAAATTCAGGGGGTCAGTAACGTTCGCCGCCATCCGGTGCAGGCTTGAACAAAAAGAAAAAAAAAAACATGGAATTCACGAGATATATGAGAGATATTCAGTGGTTTTGGGGCGAAGGAGGGAAGCAAATTACAGTGGGGGGGGGGAGATGAGGGAAATGGCAGATTTAAGGACGGGAAAGAGAGTCGGAACAAGTGGAGAAAGAAAGTACAAGGCAAGTAAGGACAAAAGGAGTAAAATAGGAGGAAGGAAATGGAAATGAAAGGGATATTTGGAAGAAGAGGAAAAATGAGACTGGGAAAGGGCAAGGCAGGATATGGAAGAACAAACGACAAGAGAATGCAGATTAAGGACCAAGAGAAAGAGAAAGGGGAAAGAGGAATGAGGAACTGTGAACCGATGGGGAACGAAGAGAGAGGCAAATTAGGAGCAAGGGAGTCGGATGGGGAAGATGGAGTATGTGGTAAACGAGGAAAGAGGGGTAGCAGTAGAGAGGAGTAGGTGGAGTAGATGGAAGAGTAGAAGGAGGAGGAGTAGAAGGTAGAGGAGGAAGAGAAGGAATTCAAATCCATAAGGGGAAGGGAAAGACGTATATTGGGAAGAAACACAGGAAAGGAAGGGATAGGAGACAAGTCGGGGGAAAAGGAGGAGGGGGGGAAAGCAAGAGAAGATGAGAGAGAGAGAGAGAGAGAGAGAGAGAGAGAGTATCAAACCATGGACCTGAATGATAGAGGAGATGAGAAGAGGAATGGAAGAAAAAATACTACTAATAAAAAAAGCATCACACCAGGACTGAACGGCAGGTAGCTGACGGAAGGTAGAGAGGGAGGGAAAAAACCTAGCCATTAAGAGGAGGAAGGGAGCAATCATGGGAGGGAAAGGAAGGAGGAAACCCTTCCCTGTTGGATGGAAAGTATTCGTGTGATGGGGAAGTGGTGCTGGAGGATGGGATAGAACATGACGAAGGAAAGGAAGGCATGGAGGCGATGGATGCAAAGAGATAGGAAAGAAGAGTCAAGGACATGAAAGAAGGAAATGAACCATAGGAAGGAAAGAATTAAGAAGGGAAGAAAAAAAAAAGGGAGGAAGAAACAAGGGATGAGGACAAATCAAGGTAAAGAAGAAAAGGAAACGGCAGGGAACAGTACCAGGTAGATAGATGGAAAGTGGAAGTGAATGGGAAATTGGTCAATTGGCACTTGGACCGTAAATGGTGATGGTGGTGATTTGTTAGTGAGAGAGAGAGAGCGAGAGAGAGAGAGAGAGAGAGAGAGAGAGAGAGAGAGAGAGAGAGAGAGAGAGAGAGAGAGAGAGAGAGAGAGAGAGAGAGAGAGAGAGAGAGAGAGAGAGAGAGAGAGAGAGAGATCGGTTGGTCCCAAAGGATTAATTTTGAAAGTGAGTGGGAAGAAAAAGGGGGAAGGAAAAGGAAGAGAGAAGGGAGGAGAAAGGAGGAGAGAGAGAGAAGGGGAGGAGTGGAGCAGAGAGAAAGTGGTATAGAAAAGATGGAAAGGGAGATAAAGAAGGAGAAATAAGAGGAGAATAAAGAGGAGAGGAGGGAAAAGGAGGGAGAAGGGAGGGGTAGTAGGTGAGGTGATTAATGTCTCCCTAAACCATTTCCTGTCTTTCCTAGAGTTCTCCCCTCCCCCCTCTCTCTCTCTCTTTTTGAACTCCCATCATTAACCACTTCAGTACAATAGCCCTCTGATTTGTTAAATAATAACACTACGTGATTATATTTACCTCATGTTAGAACCATTGCAGTCAAGATTAGAGAGAGAGAGAGAGAGAGAGAGAGAGAGAGAGAGGTGATAACCCCCTCTGACAGAGAACTTGAGAGAGAGAACTAATGATTTAAAGTTTTTGCCACACGTTTACTGTTTCCCACATCTTAGAAAAGACATCCTGTTTTCCAGTCGTTAATCAAGGCTCTTCCATGGCACACCTAATTGTTTACGTTTCAAAAAATCTAAGCAAAATGAGAGACGACAAGTGCTCTGCGTTACTTTTATTTCCATTTTTTTTTTTTTGTCTCGGTGTTGCCGTCACTTTTTATCAAGGAAGTTTGTCACTTATTTCACCTATCTCACTTGATGTCCTACATGTCTTACGCATATTTATTATCTAATACCTCCATCCATCTCTCCTTTTTTCTGGCTTGTTTGTTCGTGAACCTGGACCTTCCAGTAATACGATAACGACAAATAGGACAAAACACCTGTGAACCATGTCGTGGGGGGGGGGGGAAGTAGTACATACTAAAGGTCGCAATAAAAATTCTTGCAACAGCTGTGAACCTGGACATACATCTTAATCACAAAAATCGACGGAAAACGAAAACATAGTTTCATATATAAGAAACCTGAGAAACAAGCTAAATGGTTTCCCTTAGCCCAGGAAACAAAATTTATTAAGTTGGCTGGTACTTATATAACCAACAACTCGACGTCTGGGAGTGTAGAGGTGATTAAGGTGTGTTACTGACAAAATGACACTCCCGGGAACGCAAATGATCATTTTCACTTTAATGATGTAACTCGACCATTTCTTACCGGTAATCTATCATCCACTTGAATGTAAGTTAAGACCATGGAGTAACAGTGTCTCCCTTGGCAACATGTTGTGGAAGTTTGATCTTGGTACGACGATATTTTCAATTCTTCTCTAATATTTCTTTCTGCAGGGCATTTCTTTTATTTGTGGAGGATATTGGAAATCCCCAGTGAAAATTTCCGTGGTTTCATTTGGAAACTACCTGCAAGCAAAAAGTCATTGGTGGTGCGTTCTTGACTGTTGTGGCATAATCAAGCCTGATCCGCTATAATGTATTTTCAGAAGGACATTTCTCATAGGCATTTGGCATAGAAATATTTTAAGATATCATGAAGACCTTATAGGAATCCCCCCAGGTAATTATCTTATAGCCAAAACAGATGCCATGTAGTTTATAGACCTTGATTATGCACGTCTAGAGCATTTAATGGTAAACTGGATGAAACTGTATCAATAGTACCGTGTGAATAAGCGTTTTGTGTGTGTGTGTGTGTGTGTGTGTGTGTGTGTGTGTGTGTGTGTGTGTGTGTGTGTGTGTGTGTGTGTGTGTGTGTGTGTGTGTGTGTGTGTGTCCACATTTGACCCCCTCGGATTTTAATGTACGATTCATTAAGAGACGCGGAACGACGAGCTGACACTGATGGTGTAAACTGAAATTCTGTGCAGTCAGTTGCACTCGAAACACGCATATTTTCAAGGCCGATTTTCTCCATACATTCAGAATCCTCAACACGCATACCTCTGGGTGGAATGAGGTGAAATTCCGCATGGGCATGCCCGGTATGTCAGAGAAGGTCCATGTCAAATGTGGTGTCAGTACGTGTCTCGGAGGCCACGTGAGAGGTAGTATTGTTTAACTTAGCCCTATTTTTAACGTTAGTCTTTGAACATGCCATGCACTTGGATTTGAAATTTCCTGTTCGATATGAATGGATGAACAAAGCTGCCGGTTATTGTTCTTTGCACATGCAGTATGTCCCTTCCTTGAAGGTTCACAATCAGCCACTTCCTTTGTTTTTCCATGTGTCTGTGACTTCAGTCATGAACGCACTTTTTGGCTGACAACCAAAGGACTGTTATCTGTGTTTCGCCGTTTGTATTTTTGTGCACCATCACAAATGCATTGGAGTGCAGTTCTTGTTCACTATAATACTAAGTTTTATTAGGAATCCCCTCCTTGTTCCTCAAAGAGATGTTTTTGTCCGTTCTGCCCGACCTTTGTTTTCTTATCATGTGAACAAACATGATAAATATTTAAGAGTTAAGACTGAGGGTGAAACCAGGGTACTCTCGGCAGGAGCAAGATGCAAATGCTTAGCAGCCTTCTGTGGCCACTATGCGCTTGTACATACACAATGGTGTCCATTGCATGCAAAAGTAAAATTCTTATCAATAAATCTTATAATTAACCAATAACACCCAACAGTGAGGTTTCATACCCAGCAAAGACCTATAACCATGTAGGCTTCCTTAGGCTTTCTTATGATAATGCCATTTGCAGTACACTACGTGAGGGTAACTCATTTTCTTGAAACTTAGGTTTTCATATACCATATTAAAGTTTTATGATGTCACTGTGCATACAGTAATTTGAATCATGTTGTTTTTATAAAACACTTGATGTTATCTACAAATGAGAAATAGCAAGTTTCATTAGCTTCTTATTTTTTGTTTTCTTAAAAATAGTTACCACTTTGCCACAGAAAACTGTTCTGCTATTGATGTTCGTTAAGAAATAATTTTTATATGGAGGCAGTTTCGACACTGACATTTGTTCTCCGAAATGTTTATGTATAACTATATAGGTTTAAAGAAAGTCCTCTGAAAGACTTTGGAGCAATTAGGACTGAAAATGTTTTAAAAATGTATTTTTTATATTTGTGTCTTATTGTTGTTATTTGAACTGGTTTAACATTCTGCTTAAGCAACTTTTACAGTGGGCCTTTAAAACATGTAAATGTTCCATATAAGACACTTAAAATTTATGTGACCATCACCTGATGAGGTCTGAGTTACATCATCATATGCCTGGACTGAGTAGGCTAGTTTAACCCCGGGTTCCAACGCTCAATAATGAACTGGATATAGGAGGATGGATGATCACAATAAAACAATCGTCGACATTACCGAAAATCACTACGCAAAAAAAAAAAAAAAAAAAAAAAAGATTTCTGTAAAAACTGCCACCCACATCTAGAACAGAGCGTTCTTGTAAGTTGTGAGTGTTAATTCGGCGCAGGAGGTGGTCGGTAGAAGGCAAACGATGCTGGTGGACGGGATGAAACTGTAATTAATAAGAACATTGTTAAACATCTTGAATCCAACAACTTAATTAGTGATAGACAATATGGTTTTTGCCACGAAAGATCCACCATTGACATACCCAATCTCCTAACTCATACCATCCATCAGTCAATTGATCTCGTGAGGTCAGTCTGCTCAGACGTGCCTGAGACCTGTGGTTGTGTTGTGCTAGTGTGGTGGTGTTGTGCTAGTGTGCTTTAGTGATCTGTGATAGTAGTTGTGTTAGTGTGTTGTAGTGATCAGCGATAGTGCTGTGCTAGTGATCCGTGAGAGTGTGTGTTGTGGTGACCCGTAGTGACCCGTGATAGTGTGTGCTACCTTGTGTGAATTTGTGCGTAATGGCTTCCTTGGCAGAGAGCTGTGTCCCCACTGCAGGTATTGAAAAGGACTACCTTGAATTAAAGGAGGAACTTCTCGAACTGAAGCAGGAGGTACAAATTCTCAGGCAGGAGAAGTCACAGATGAGGCAATTGTTGGAGGAGATGTTGGAGGAGAAAGAGAAAAAGGCTGAAGGTTGGACACTAGTTAACAAGGGTGCAACGAAGTTCACTCTTAAAAAGCAAACGGAGGTTAAGACAACTAATGCATTCGACGCACTATGGGACGAATGTGAAGGGAAGGCAGAGAGGGAAGTAGAGGAGAAGGACGGTGAGAGAACTTCCAGTACAGGTAAGTATAAACAGAACAAGAAAGATAAGAAAAATGTTGCTGTTTTTGGAGACTCCCAGGTGAGATATCTGAACAGGGCCATGTATACTCCACTCGCTAAACATGTGTGTCTTCCAGGGGCCAGGGTGGCTAATGTGGTAGAAAAAATTTCAAATATCGTAAAGGAAAGTGGTGACAAACTCACTGTGTGCCTCAGTGTAGGAGGCAATGATATTAGTAGCCGTAAGAGTGAGGTACTGTGGAAAAGGTACAAGGTGATGTTAGAAAAGGTTAGGGAGAGGGGAGGAACCCCTGTAGTGCTTGGTGTTTTACCAAGGTGGCGGGTTGGAAGGGAATGGTTGAGCAGGGCAATAGGATTTAATTGCCGCCTTGAAAGGTATTGCAAAGATAATGCAATACCTTTCATAGACAGCCGGGACCGGTTTTATGGACGGAGTGCCTTGTATAGTTGGGATGGGACTCATCTTAGTAGGCAAGGAGTTACTGTTTTAGCTGGAATGATAGATAGGGAGTTGGAGGGATTTTTTCGAGATTGAGAAGTAGGTGTACAGGAAGATGCAGCAACTACACTCAGAAATCATTATTACCATGTTTGGATAGATGCATCGATACTTGCAAAATTAAGAACAAAAGTTCAACCAATAGTGTAGATACATCCACTTAGGCACCTCAAATTGAGCAGGCGATGATAGATGATAGAACAAGCGACGATAGAAGGGCGATAAGCGATAGTACAAAAAATTGTTTTATTAGTAAAGTAAAGAGTTTCCCAGTTAGTAATAAAATAAATAACAGTAAATGCCAAGGTAAAGGCATAACTACTAGTAATAATCTGAAAGTGTACTACACAAAAAGCCGGAGTTTACGTAATAAAATGGATGAACTGAGAGCTTTAATTTGTACAGAGAAAATAGACATTGCCGTTATTAGTGAAACTTGGATGAATACAGACACTCGAGAATTTTTAGCAGAATATCAGATAAAAGGCTATATTATTTTTGTGTCAAACCGTCAGGGAAGAAAGTGGGGAGGGGTAGCTATTTATGTAAAGGATTCATTAAACTGTTACAATAAAGCAGACATTAAAGTAAATAGGGACATAGAAGTGTCTGGGTTGAAATTAGTAACAATAGGGAGAAATTAGTTTTAGGAGCAATTTACAGATCTCCTAAATTAAGTAGAACTGATAGTAAATACCTCTGGGAGGAAATTAGGAAAGCATCACAGTCCAGCTTAGTAATAATTGTAGGGGACCTTAATCTGCCAAGGATAGATTGGAGAAATCAGACAGGAGATGCAGAGTCAGAGGAATTTCTAGAGGTAGTACAGGATAATTTCCTTTATCAGTATATCAGGGAGCCCACCAGAGGTAATAATATACTAGATTTGGTTTTAGCTAATAAAGAAAATATCATTAGCGATATAGAGGTTGGTGGATGACTTGGTAATAGCGATCATGAAGAAATTAAATTCAAATTTATTTGGGATGTCTGTTCCACTGAAAATACCTCCACCGTTCCTAATTTTCGTCTAGGAGATTTGGATGGCTTAAGAGCTTATTTTTGAACGGTATTCCACAGGGAGATTAGCTATTTGAGGGAATGCCAGGTCAGTGGGGATCCCCAGGTCATAGGTCAAGCGCAGGAAACACGTGGGGATATCCGTCAGGTGTCTGTGAGGGGGCAGGTGGTAGATAGGAATGTAGTCCAGGTGACGGAAATTAACTCAGCTCCAGTACCAAACAGACGTTCAACCAGTGAGAAGTATAACGAGTTAATAAGTATAATACACGGAGGCCAAGATAGATATATCCCTTCAAAACCGTTTAGAACTAATAATTCAGAACCAAGATGGTTAAACAACAGATTAAAATCTCTCATAGGCCAAAGGAAAGGAATATATAGAAAAATAAAACGTGGAGAGGAACACTTACGTAACCGATACACGATTTTAAATAGAGAAGTAAAGAGGGAGATAAGAAAAGCAAAGAGAAGTTATGAAATTAAGGTTGCTAGTGAATCAAAAGAAAACCCCAAGGGTTTTTATCAAATGTACCGTACGAAAAATAAAGATAGGATAGGACCACTCAGAACAGAATCAGGTGACATTACCAGTGAAGATAAAGAAATGTGCTCCATCCTAAATAATTATTTCATATCAGTATTTACCAAGGAAAATCTAAGCCTGGTCCCTCAAGCGGCAAATATTTACCATGAGAATACGGAAAATATTCTTAGTAAAATAATCATTAGTAAGGAGGACGTATTGAAAGAAATTAATAAGTTAAAACCTCAAAAATCGCCAGGTCCGGACGATATATATGCAAAAATTATAAAAGAAACCAAAGGAGAATTATGTCAGCCACTTTTAACGTTATTTAATGACTCTTTAAGTTCAGGAGAAGTTCCAGAGGCGTGGAAAACCACAAACGTAGTGCCCATCTATAAAAAGGGTGATAAATCAGCTGCGTCGAATTATCGTCCGATAAGTCTAACGTCAATAGTAGGAAATATGTTAGAGTCAGTTTTGGCAAATAAGATCAGAGAACACTTAGAAAGATTTAATCTTATAAACGAAAGTCAGCACGGATTCAGGCAAGGACGATCCTGCCTCACAAATTTGTTGTCATTCTACTCGGAGGTCTATGAGGCAGTAGATAGCGATAAAGCTTACTATCTATCTATCTATCTATTGCCAGACGCCTCAATCCCGTTTGGGGTGGCCACAAACAAATCGCCTCCAAGTCGCCCTGTCCCCCGTCATTTCACTGCCCTGCTCCCAACTCACACCCCCCTCTCTCATATACCTCTCCACCCCATCCCTCCATCTCATCCTCGGCCTCCCCCTCCACCTCACTCATATACACTCTCTTCGTCAGTCTTTCACCATCCATCCTCTCCACATGGCCAAACCACCTCAGTGTATTCCTCATAACGCTTCCTATCACATCCACATCCACACCACAACGTTCCTTTATATCCTCATTCGTCAGCCTGTCTCTCCACGTGACTCCACAGGCTCCTCTTAAATAACTCATTTCCACTGCTCTCACTCTTGACTTGTGTCCTTCCAACAATGTCCAAGCTTCACTTCCGTACGTTAGAGTTGGTATCACAATACTGTCATGTAGTAATTTTTTCACTTCCATGCTCACTTCCCTGTTTCTTATCACTGCTTTCAAGGAACCAGCAACCTTTCTTCCCTGCTGTACCCTTTCAAGCACTTCACCCTCCAAACCTCCATCCTTACTCATCACACTACCCAAATACTTAAACGTACTCACATTTTCCAATTCCTCACCATCCAACTTCGCTGTACATTCACTAACTTCACCTCTCTCAAAGACCATCACTTTACTCTTCCCTACATTCACCTTTAGATTCCGTTTCTTACACACTCTCTCAAACTCATCCACCAAGCCTTGCAGCTCCCCTTCGTCTTCACTCAACAACACAGTATCATCTGCAAACAACAGTACAGGGAGTTTCCAAACACTATCCTCTCACCAGGGCCACTCCAACATCCACTACCCTACCTTGTACCTCTTTTATTACCCCATCCATGTACAGATTGAACAACCATGGAGACATGACACATCCCTGTTTCAAACCAACTTTCAAAGAGAAAAATTCACTTAGTTCACCATCCACACGCACTGCAGCCTTCGCACCATCGTACATACTCTTCACAGCATTCAACAACTTCCCATCTACTCCATATATTCTTAACACTTTCCACAATCCTTGTCTATCCACCCTGTCATATGCTTTCTCCAAATCCATGAAAACCGCATACAACTTCTTTCCCTTCTCTAGAAACTTTTCCACTAGAGATCTAAGAATGAATATCTGATCTACACAACCTCTTCCCTTCCTAAAGCCTCTCTGTTCTTCTCCAACTAATTTCTCTGTTCTTTCTCTAACTCTGTCTATAAGTATCCTACCATACACTTTTCCTATTATGCTAAGAAGACAAATGCCCCTATGATTACCACACACTTCTTTTTCCCCTTTTCCTTTGTACAAGGGAATAATTATATCTGACTTCCAATCCTCCGAGACTCTACCTTCCTCCCAGGCCAATCTGCACATCTTCCACATCCATTCTACTACTATCTCTCCCCCATGCTTCAGCATTTCACCACACACTCCATCAATTCCTGGGGCTTTCCCCGATTTAACTTTCTTCATTGCTTCCACAACTTCTATCCTACTGATTTCTTCCTGTCTTCTCACCTCCCTCCTTCTCCCAGCCATTCCCCAGCCACTTATACTCGCATTACTTCCATCCTGTATGTTCAACAATTCCTTAAAGTGTTCTCTCCATCTGCTCACTTTTTCTCTCTTCTCCACTAGTAATCTACCATTTTTATCTTTCACTCCCCTGCTAACTTCACTTCCACACTGTCTTACTCTTTTCACTTCTCTCCAGAACATTTTCTTACAGTCCCTCCACTTTACACTCAAATTCCTTCCAAATTCCTCATCCACTCTCTTCTTACTCTCTCATACCAATCTTTTCACCTCTCTCTTCCTTTCCACATAAAGCTCTCTCTTCCGCCTCTCAACTTCTTCCACGCCCCTATATCTCATCCATTCATTGTATGCTTTCTTCTTTTGTGCCACAGCCTGTTTCACCTCTTCAGTCCACCACGCTGTTCCTTGCACCCCCCTCCGTCTTCTCTTCCTTCCACACACCACATCACATGCTGCACATATTTCTTCTGTAAATATCTTACACATACCTTCCACGTCTCCCATCTGCTCCAATTCATATTTGCCCAATCGTTCCTCCACTTCTCTCTTATACTCTGCCTTTTTCTCATCCTCTTGTAACCTTTCCACTCTCCTTGCAACTACTCCTTCCTCTCGTCTTTCCCTTCTTCTATTCCTCCAGCTTACTTGCATCCTAATTCTGGCCACCACCAAGTAGTGGTCAGAAAGTCCACTCCCCCAACTTCTATACACTCTTGCATCCTTTACACATCTTCGCATCCTTTCATCCACACACACATAATCAATCATTGCCTTCCTTTCATTCAGTTCACCACCCACCCTTCTCATCACTCGCCATGTATACCTGTGGATCATTTTATGCCTGAAGAGGGTATTGGCTATCACCAACCCCCTCCCAGCACAAATGTCCACTAACGCACTCCCATTCTCATCTATCTCAGCAGGCACACCCCACTCACCAACTATTCCATCCACCTTCACATTCCCAACTTTACCATTCATATCACCAATCAAAAACACTCTCTCATTCCTTCCAAACTTTTCCATGCACACTTCCACATTTGTCCAGAACTCTTCTCTCACTCTTCTAGCACGATCTTGCGTTGGCGCATACACACACACAATCGCCCACATTTGTATTCCAACTTTCAACTTTACCCACACAATCCTTGACCCAACTGATCCATACTGTCTTATGCTCTTCTTCCATCTTTTACTCACAACTATACACACTCCTTCCTTTGCCCTCTCATTCTCATCTACTCCTGCACATATACCCCATCCATACTCCCATTCTCTCACACTTTCTCTTCTCCATTTTGTTTCAGTTATTCCTCATACATCCACTTTCGCATCCTCAAGCACCTGGACAATCTCTCTCTCTTTCACCTCATCATTCGCTCCTCTTACATTCCATGTACTCATTACCATGTCCTTTGTCCGGTCCTGGGTCGTCATCGTTTGGTCAGTCCTTGTCCGAGGCTTCTTGTTTGTTTTTTTAGTTAGTTGTTTTCCGGGGAGGGGCACTAACCCTCCGCCAACCCTTTTAGTCGCCTTTTACGACAAGCAGGGATACTGGGGGAGTATTCTTGAAAACCCCCCTACCCCCAGGGGACTTTAGTAAAGCTTTTGATAGGGTCCCACACGAAAGGTTAGTTAGAAAGGTTCGAGCACACGGTATAGACGGCGATATCTTAAAATGGATAGAATCCTGGCTGAAAGGACGAAAGCAGAGAGTATTAATAAATGGAACTAAGTCGGACCGGGGATTAGTAACTAGCGGTGTATCACAGGGTTCAGTACTCGGTCCCTTATTATTTATCATATATATAAATGATCTAGACTTAGGAGTCAATAGCAGCATCAGCAAATTTGCCGACGATACAAAAATAGGGCGTATCATTAACTCGACTGACGATTGCCATAACTTACAAAAAGACCTCGATACATTGTCCAAATGGTCTAAAACTTGGCAAATGGAATTTAACGTTGAAAAATGTAAAGTACTTAACGTAGGCAAGACCATTGGAGATACTAAATACAGCTTAGATAACAAAGAAATTAGCAAATCGGAATGCGAGAGAGATCTAGGAGTTATGATTAGTAACGACCTTAAACCAAGGCAACAGTGTATTAATGCGAGAAATAAAGCAAATATGGTCCTAGGATTTATTTCGAGAAGCGTGAGCAATAGATCATCTAAAGTAATACTGAAACTTTATCTAGCATTAGTAAGGCCACATTTAGACTACGGAGTACAATTTTGGTGTCCTTACTATAGAATGGATATCAATTCGTTAGAAAATGTACAGAGAAGAATGACTAAAATGATACATGACATCCGGAACCTGTCATATGAAGACAGACTGAAAAGACTAAGTCTGCATTCGCTAGAGAGGCGTAGAGTAAGGGGAGACTTAACTGAGGTGTTTAAGTGGATGAATGGTATAAATAAGGGAGATATTAGCAAGGTACTTAAAGTGAGCATACAGGATAGAACTAGAAATAATGGTTTCAAGCTAGAAAAATTCAATTTCAGAAAGGAAATCGGTAGAAATTGGTTTGGTAATAGAGTAGTAGACGAATGGAATAAGCTACCTAGTAAAGTAGTTGCTGCCTCTTCCATTGAGAGTTTCAAGCATAGACTAGATAAGCATATGACAAATAAGGGGTGGATATAGAATAAAGAAAATCTTATAACCAATACTAATTCAAAAAAAATTTCTTTTCAGGTTACACTATGATAGTCTCTATTCTCCTTTCACACTTTCCTGTAAAATGTCCACGCCAGTTTTTCTATACGGCGTGGTGTTCTTTCTGACTTTTTCCTGCCGGCTTCGGCTGGAGGGTTTGGAGGGCGGGGGAGAGCCTTCTTCTTTGCTATCCTTATCTCATTCTAGTAGTTCAGTTACTCTTCTAGGAGCTGCCTAGCATGGGCCAACCGGCCTACTGCAGTTATCCTCTCTTCTTATGTTCTTATGTTCTTACATGGAGAAACTCATGCAGTAGCTCTTGATATTTCTAAAGCTTTTGACAGAGTATGGTACCGTTCCCTGCTGTCCAAACTACCTTGCTATGGACTAACGTCTTTTGTTCCTTTGATTTCTTCATATCTTAGTGACAGGAAAATAAGAGTAAAAGTAAATGATGTATATTCCAATATCCACTGAATTAACGCCGGCGTGCCGCAGGGGTCAGTTCTGGCACCAACCCTATTCCTGGTTCATATTAATGATCTCTTATCTGTCACCCACAATCCCATCCATTCATACGCAGATGACACAACACTACATAGTTCATTCACACTCAGACACCCATTTAGAAAGTTTAATATCTCTACCTCTCAACTCAGTACAGCCATCTCCATAAATCAAGACCTATCTACGACAGTGAATGGGGACAAAACAACCTTGTCTCTTTTAATGCTAGTAAAACTAAATATATACAGTTTACTAATAGACAGATATTGCCAGATTCGTACATTACCTTCAGTGCCACTAATATTCGTATCTCTAAAAGTATTGATATTCTCGGTGTTTCACTTAATAATACCCTCAACTGGACCTCTCATGTTAGATCACTTGCTATTACCGCATCAGTGAAACTTGGATTATTGTACAGAGTCCGTAACTTCTTCACTGATGAGCAGTTTGCTATAATTATAAGAGTCATGTGCGCTCTCAGCTTTAATATTGCTCACCCTTGTGGAATGGATGTGGTGAGGTTGCATTATATCAACTACATAAAATTCAGGACAAAGTTGTTAGAATTATTAACAACCCTGCCATTACAAATAAACTACCTCCCTTACAAGTAAGAAGGAATGTTGCCTCCCTTGCATTATTTTACAGATATTTTTTTGGCAAATGCTCAGACAAAGTTGCAGCCATAGTGCCACCTCTCCATGCCTTCCCTCGTGCTACTCGGGAATCTGGTAGCGTTCATGACTGGAATGTTACTCAGCCATATTGCAGAACTTCTGCCTATCAGAATTCTTTCATTCCCCAAACTGCATCTCTCTGGAACTCGCTTCCCCAGAGTTGTTTCCCTCCAAATTTCAACCCACAGCTGTTCAAGTCTAACTGTTAGATATTTTATGAACAGAGGACACCAGTAATCTGGTGTATTGATTATTATTTTTATTCATTAGTTTCTTCTTCCTCCGTTCTGTTATTTTAAAAAAAGGTGGCCTGTTAAGAATGAGAAGACTCTTGTGGTTTTTACATGCTCTTAAACGAAAGCAGAGTTTAACTTTTTCTCTTACTATTTTTTTCCACTCATTTGGTTGTATATCACAGACGTTCTACTTGTCCAATATATTTTGTATTTCTTATTTTCGTGAAAATTTAAATTATTATGAATGCATATCATACAGTCAAAAGTTTACAGGTTTTCAGAGGAATACAAACGGAAGCTCAGTAAAGTATGTTTACATCTTCAGTCTGTTGATGTCTCTTATTTATTATGAATGCATACCATACAATCAAAAGTTTACAGGTATTCAGAGGAGCACAAACAGAACCACAGTAAAAGCTTGTTCACATCTTCAGTCTGTTGATGTCTCGCGATTTTTCTCTCGAATCATCCTATTTACATCTTATACTGTTTTTTTCCCTTTGAATCATAAGATTATTTATGCAGCTTAGGATTTATATCGTTCAATTTCAGTGCGCGGATGATTATTTTCTATTCTAATAAATCATGGTACTGTGACATCAAGACACATAGCGACCCTGTAGGTGTTGGTGATACATAGTAATCTTGTGAACAAAATTAAATATATAATCACTTTCACGAACAAAGTCGACTGTATGCTATGTCAGAGTGAACCGACTCCCAGATCGTTATGGTAATGGTGGAGAATGTCGACGGAAACCGAGCAGAAATCCCACACTCATAAGAAATTAGCCCAGTTGGACAGCGCATTACGGTAACAGATTGGCGACCGGCGAGTGCAAAAATGAATACTTGTAGCCTAATTGGAAAGTAGGCGGGCCAATATATATATTCTCCAAGGCCACTAACAATTGTTTTTATTCCATCTTCCTTCTGACAGCTTGATTCAGCTTAGGGACAGAACAGGTTGTGAAGAAGTCTTGGAGATTTTTTCTATCTCCATTTACACATTTCTTTACACACACACACACACACACACACACACACACACACACACACACACACACACACACACAAAAGATTAAACTTGACGCAGCCAGACTGAAATGAAAAATACACCATTTGTGTGAAGAGGTTTATAATTTCGCTTGCGCATACTAGGTACTGATATAGAAATTATAAAATATCCCGGAATAAATTACCTAAATTAGGCAACAGTCCTGAAATTTGTAAGCTTAATTATACCAGTATGGACTTAGATAATGCATACCTCATTCAGGTCCTCCGTAGAGTGACATATTATTGCAGCTTCAATCTCGTCACCTCTAGGCTTTTTCATTCAGCTTGGGAGAGGTTATTGAACTGGAAAGGTTAGATACAGCCTTCATTAATGACGTCACTACAGTGGGGCTGTTCAAAGTTATCTATCTATCTATATATACCCCTGTGGCGGGGGGGACACAACCTGGCCGCACTATGGGGTGGTGCTACTACTCTGCGGCCGGGTTGTGTTAGGAAGAATACTGCCACCGTATTCCCTGCGTGTCGTAAAAGGCGACTAAAAGGGGCGGGGTGAGGGGACTAGGGACCCCCTCCTCTGTTTTTTTTAGTTCCTAAAAAGAGACAGGCCAGAGAAAGGGACGGGGGATGGAGTTATCCCCGTACCCTGAAGATTGGGTCTATGAATGTGCGTGGATGTAGTACGATTGAGGCTAAAAGGGAGGAGATTGGGAGAATGTTTGTGAGAAGAAAGTTGGATGTGTTAGCTTTGAGTGAAACGAAGATGAAAGGGAAGGGGGAATATATGTTTGGAAGTGTGAATGGAAGATTGTCAGGTGTTGATAGAGGAAGGGCAAGAGAAGGTGTGGCCTTGTTAGTGAGTCCGGAAGTGCAGCAGTGTGTGATTGAATGGAAGGAGGTGTCATCGAGACTGATGTGGGTGAAAGCGAAATTTGAACGTGAGTTGTGGGTGTTTGTGAGTGCATATGGGCCTGGTAGTGAAAGGGATGAACAAGAGAGGGAGTCTTTCTGGAATGATGTTGATGAGTGTCTGCAGAGTTTTGGAGCGAATGTGAATGTGGTAATGATGGGAGATCTGAATGCTAGAGTGGGAAATGTAGCAGTTGAAGGCGTAGTTGGTATGCATGGTGTGCCTGGAAGAAATGAAAATGGGGAACGAATGATAGCGATGTGTGTTGAGCGAGAGATGGTGATTGGGAATACGCTGTTTGAGAAGAAAGATATTTATAAGTATACATGGGTGAGACAGGAGGGTGGAAGGGTTGTTGATAGAGCCTTGATGGACTATGTGGTTGTGTCTAGGAATGTAATAGGAAGATTGTTGGATGTGAGAGTTCTGAGAGGGGAGGGTGGAGGTATGTCTGACCACTACCTGGTGGAGGGAAAGTTAAGAGTAGGTAAGAGATGGGTGAGAGCTAGGAGGGTTAGGTGTGGCAGGGAGGTTTTGAAAGTGAGTGAGTTGGATAAAAGAGAGAAAAAGATAGAGTATCAGGAGAAATTGAAAGATGAGTGGAACGCAGTGAAAGATCAGGAAAATGGCAGTGTGGAGGAGGAATGGCAGTTGTTTAAGAGTGCTGTGGTGGAGCATGCAGAAGAGGTGTGTGGTGTGAGACGTGTGGGTGGTGGTGTAAGAAAAGGAAGTGAATGGTGGTGCGAGGAAGTAAGTATGGCTGTGGCTGAGAAGAGACGTGCATATGAAGTGTGGCTGCAGAGGAAGGATGAGATGTCATATGAAAGGTATAAGGAAAAGAGGAATAGAGCGAGAAGGGCTGTGCGTGATGCTAAAGTGGCAGCAGATGAGAGGTGGGGTAGGCGGCTGACAGAGAATTTTCAACAGAATAAGAAAATGTTTTGGAAGGAGGTGAAAAGGGTGCGAAAGGGAGAGTCTGGGAAGGAAGAACGAGTAAAAGCAGAGGATGGAGGGATGTTAATTGAGATGGATGCAGTAAGGAAGAGATGGGCAGAGTATTTTGAAAGATTGTTAAATGTAGAGGAGGAAAAAGTGGCTGAGATTGTGGCAGATAGAAGGGTGCAAGGAATAAATGTGTTGGGAGAGTTGAATGATTCTTTGATCACGAAGGAGGAAGTGGAGAAGGCAGTAAAGGAGATGAAAACAGGGAAAGCTGCAGGTATGGATGGGTGTGCTGTGGAATGCCTGAAGGGTGGTGGAGTGACTATTGTTGACTGGTTAGTAAGATTATTGAATGTGTGCTTTGAGAAAGGTATGGTGCCAATTGACTGGGCAAGTGCTTGTGTGGTCCCGTTGTATAAAGGCAAAGGGTGATAAGTATGAATGTACTAGCTTTAGGGGTATAAGTCTGTTGAGTGTTGTAGGTAAAGTGTATGGTAGAGTGTTAATTATGAGAGTTAGAGAGGGTACAGAGGGAGTGATTAGTGATGAGCAGTGTGGCTTTAGGAGAGGGAGGGGATGCGTTGATCAGGTGTTTGCTGTGAGACAAGTGTGTGAAAAGTATTTAGCGAAAGGCAAGGATGTGTTTTGGGCATTTATGGATTTAGAGAAAGCGTATGATAGAATTGATAGGGAGGCTTTGTGGACTGTTTTAAGATTGTATGGACTTGATGGTAGGTTACTAAAAGGGGTGAAAAGTTTTTATGTAAATAGTAGAGCGTGTGTAAGAGTGGGAAATGCTGTGAGTGGTTGGTTTCCCGTGAGAGTGGGGCTGCGACAGGGATGTGTGATGTCGCCTTGGTTGTTTAATATTTACATGGATGGTGTTGTAAGGGAGGTGAATGCAAGAGTTTTAGGTGGTCTGAGTCTGGTAAATGTTGATGGAGGAGAGTGGAATCTGAAGCAACTGCTGTTTGCAGATGATACTGCATTGGTGACTGATTCAGAGGAGAAATTGAGACAGTTGGTAGAGGAGTTTGGAAGGGTGTGTGAAAGGAGGAAATTGAAAGTAAATGAGAATAAGAGTAAAGTGATGAAGTGTACGAGGTTGATAGATGGTAGGGGGATGAATATAGTTTTGAATGGTGAGTTGCTTGAGGAGGTAGATTGTTTTAAATATCTAGGGTCACATGTTGCTGTGGATGGAAGAATAGATGCAGAAGTGAAGTTTAGAATTAATGAAGTAGGAAAGGTGCTGGGAGGAACGAAAAAAGTGTTTAAATGTCGTTCGCTTAGAATGGATGTAAAGAGAAGGCTGTATGAGGGTGTTGTGGTACCGACTGCGTTATATGGGGCTGAAACATGGAATATGGGTGTAGCAGAGAGGAAAAGTTTGAATGTAATGGAGATGAGATGTCTGAGGAGTATGTGTGGAGTGACGCGTATGGATCGAGTGCGAAATGATGAAGTGCGAAGGAGAACTGGAGTTGTTCGGGAGATGGCTGGTAGAGTTGAGCAGAGGGTGTTGCAATGGTTTGGGCATATGGAGAGAATGGATAATGAGCGATTGGTGAAAAAGATAACTAGATCTGATGTGAGAGGTGTAAGACTGAGAGGAAGACCACGAATAGGATGGATGGACAGTGTGAAGAGAGCGCTGGATGCGAGAGGGATGTCTGTTGAGCAAGGAAGAGTGGCTGTGCGTGACAGAAATAAATGGAGAGAAATTGTGAATGAATAAGTGATGACGCAGCCCTGAGGGGATATTCTCCCGCATTTGGTCTGATCAGCTAGTCAGGTCAGGTGCGGGTAAGGGGATGGGTCTGTTATGATGTGGCAGGGTTAACCAGTTCTGCTGTCGGGCCCTGCTGTGGATGTCACTGCTTGCATTGCGCAGTTGACCCTTGTGCGGTGTGATGCGGTGAGGATCTGTCCGTTCTCCCCTTTGGGGCTAAGATGCGAATGAATGTGTTTGAATGGATGAGTAAATGGAGAGTGAGTCGTCCTGTCTCGGCTACCTCCCTTTCCTTGGGGGAAGCAGCCTAGGTATATATATATATATATATATATATATATATATATATATATATATATATATATATATATATATATATATATATATAACTGGTAGCAGCAAGACTGACTTAGAGTAAGCAGCTACCGGGTATTGTAACAATCCCCTTGTTAACAACTTTATTCCCTTAGGAAGGCCTCTTTAAGATTCGAATGCAATCGGTAAATTGAAAGTCAGCTTGGGTGGCTGGCAAGAGTTCAGGGTGTTGAATATTTTACAGTCTAACAATTAGTTATGTGTATATTCGCTCTATGAGGTTCCTCTTAATTAAGAATCATAAACCACTGAAAGTAGCCAAGTGTTTACCTAATACTCATATCGCGAAGCGAGAGCCAACCCGCGATTTTTTACGATAATATCTAAAGCACATGGTCAAGATTCAGTATGTCGTGATGCTCCATACAGTTTATGACTGCCTCTGTAATGTGGGATGCTGGCAGTCCAAGGCTAATAGCCCCAGAATTCCATTATAATTTGTCGATAGTTTGGGTCTGACAACCTTTCTGATATAAATTTTAAGCACAGCTATGTCCATGACAGTTATGTTCAGGTGGCAAGGCTTAATAATGCTTCGGGAGTTATCATAAAAAATAAATGAGTTCATTTGACTTGATTAACTTGTTCACCAGGAAATAAGACAGGAATTGAACAAACTGCACATGTTGCACAAAATGAACAGCTGTGCGTGGGGGGAGGGGGAAATGAGTGGCATAGTGAGGGAAGAGAGGAAGTTAGGTATTAAAAGTGTATATCAAAACTGAGGGTGGGAGTGAGGTAAATATGAAAGACGAAATATAAGATCTAGCTGAAAAGAATGAAGAGGCAGAGAAGGAAAGATGATTGCTTCTCTCTCTCTCTCTCTCTCTCTCTTTACCTATCAGTATATCTATCTACCCTACGTATTTCATAAGAGATAAAATAGTTAATTATCTAGAAGAAAATAATATAATTAAAGACTCGCAACATGGATTCAGACATCGTCGTTCATGTTTAACTAACCTACTGGACTTCTTCCATGATGTTTACAAATCATACGATGACTCAAGAGCAGTAGATATAATTTACCTCGACTTTCAGAAAGCATTTGACACTGTCCCTCACAAGCGTCTCATGAGAAAAATAGAAGCACATGGAATAAAAGGAAAGACGCTAAAATGGTTACAAGACTGGCTGTCAGACCGAAAACAGCGAGTTGTGATAAACGGAAAGGAATCCAAATGGCGTAATGTGATCAGCGGCGTTCCCCAAGGCTCAGTACTTGGACCGATACTTTTTATTATCTATATAAATGACATTGATGAGGGTCTAAATTGTAAAGTATCCAAATTTGCAGATGATACTAAAATAACCAGTAAAGTCACTTCAAAATTACAGTGGCAGCAGTTACAAAATGACCTTAATACTTTAGCAAGCTGGGCAGAAAAATGGCAAATGAAATTCAACACAGAAAAATGTAAAGTACTTCATATTGGAAGTAACAATGTCCATGCAAATTACAAAATGAACAATATTCAGTTATCAAGTACAGACAGTGAAAAGGATCTTGGTGTGATAATATCAAAAGACCTAAAACCAAGCAAGCAGTGTACCGATGCGGTAAAAATTGCAAACAAGCTAGTGGGTTTTATTGGAAGAACTTTCGAGTTTAAATCGGAAAAAGTCATACTTGCCTTGTACAACTCGCTAGTGCGCCCCCATCTTGAGTATTGTGTGCAATTCTGGTCTCCGTACTACAGAAAGGACATTGAAAAATTAGAGAAAATTCAGCGAAGAATCACAAAAATGGTACCACGACTTAGAAACAAACCATATGAGGAACTCCTTGAAGAACTTAAATTATTTAGCCTAACGAAGCGCAGGTTAAGAGGGGACCTTATTGAAGTTTTCAAAATCATGAAGGGATATGACAACTTAGACATGAATAAATATTTTGATATAGACCGGTCGAGTCAAACCAGAAGTAATGGCTGCAAAATCATGGGAAAACGATTCCAGTCCCACGAAGCAAAATACTTCTTCTTTAACAGAGTTGTAAATATCTGGAACAGATTACCCTCAGATACCGTGAACAGTATCTCAATTGAGACATTCAAAAACAAATTAGACAAGTATTTGCACGAAAATCCTCAGCTGACTCTTTTTCTGTCCGAATAACTTGCATTTATAGCTACGGTACATGTAAGTTCATGCCCCCTTAGTCTACAAGACACCCCGTAAACAATGTACCCGTACATAGTGTTGCGTCACGATATTATACATTTTCAATTTATTCGGTGCAAACAAAGCAATATAAGCACAGATTAGGATCTGCACAGATAACCCTGAGTTAACGGTCACTACTCTTACTTTCGACCTGTGATGGGCTGTGGATCACTGAGGGTCCCTGTTAGTCAAGTGACCACCATCGGGATTTTTTTAATGTACCAGGGGTCACTGCTTCAGGATGTAACTTGTGTACTGTCCCACATGGGAGAGTTCCTTGTCTCAGTGGAGTGAACGGAGCTATTGCCTGATTGGCTGCTGCCTACCTAAAAAGCGCCAGGGAAGGTTGCCGCACCACCCCTAAACATCCACTCTGTGCATTGCACATCCACACTGTGCACTGTGCAGTCCCCTTTTATCTAAGACACCCGTCCTATATACTTTTCAGTCTCCCCAGCGCAAAGAAAGCAATATAAGCACAGATTAGGAGCTGCACAGATAACCCTGAGTTAACGGTCACTACTCTTACTTTCGACCTGTGATGGGCTGTGGATCACTGAGGGTCCCTGTTAGTCAAGTGACCACCATCGGGATTTTTTTAATGTACCAGGGGTCACTGCTTCAGGATGAAACTTGTGTACTGTCCCACATGGGAGAGTTCCTTGTCTCAGTGGAGTGAACGGAGCTATTGCCTGATTGACTGCTGCCTACCTAAAAAGCGCCAGGGAAGGTTGCCGCACCACCCCTAAACATCCACTCTGTGCATTGCACATCCACACTGTGCAGTCCCCTTTTATCTAAGACACCCGTCCTATATACTTTTCAGTCTCCCCAGCGCAAAGAAAGCAATATAAGCACAGATTAGGAGCTGCACAGATAACCCTGAGTTAACGGTCACTACTCTTACTTTCGACCTGTGATGGGCTGTGGATCACTGAGGGTCCCTGTTAGTCAAGTGACCACCATCGGGATTTTTTTAATGTACCAGGGGTCACTGCTTCAGGATGAAACTTGTGTACTTGTCCCACATGGGAGAGTTCCTTGTCTCAGTGGAGCAAACGGAGCTAGGGCCTGATTGACTGCTGCCTACCTTAAAAGCGCCAGGCAAGGCTGCTGCACCACCCCTAAACATCCACACTGTGCAGTGTGTAGCTTCCACGTTATGTCCACAGACTTCCCATTAACTCAATGTAACTGGTTTATAATGTCATGCCGTAACTATTATTTTATTAGTTTACTTTCTCTTTCAGGTTACTCTATCGGGTAGCTTATAGATAAAGTATTATAGAATGTGACTTTTCCTTTCCAGTGTTTCCTATAAAATTTCCATGTCAGTTTTTCCATGCTGCATGGTGGTTTTTCTCACTTTTTCCTGGAGGGTTTGGTGGTGGGGGGAGCCTTCTTGCTTTCCTATCCTTATCCTTCAACATGTAGAGTTAGATCTTGTAGTCATAGTTTTCTCTAACAAGCAGCCTCGAAAGGACCATAAGGTCTGTTGCTGTTTGCTTTCCTGTGTAATCCTGTGTAATCTCCATATCTCTCAATCTATTTACTTTTCAATTCACTCTACGCCTTTATATACCTACCTCTACACCTTTTTACCTAACCGTCTAGGGTCAAGTCAGGGGTGAGGGTCATATATTACGTGCAACAGCTTAAACTATCCCGGGGTGAGTGAAGGCTTTACTGATATGGGATGTTAAATGATGCCAGGGAGCCGGGTAAGGAAGATGTTCTCTTATTTCGGTATCTGTCTACTCAGATGATATGGGATTGGATGTTACACTTGTTTTACTTGGCTCAGTAGTCTATCTCTCTTAACCCCCGAAGTTTGGCGCGTAGACTACCTTCTGAGGCCTTTTTTTTTTTTTTTTTAAGTGGCTGTTTTCAAGCTGTTATAGCTCCGTAACTACAGCACCGAAAACCTTAGTTTAAAATTCAGAATACTCATCAACCCTTCATACCTCTATTGCATGTGTACCCATGTCTCTAGGTGGGGTGTTGAAGAGGTAGGTGATGAATGAAGACAATAATCTTCGGTGTCTAGGAAAACTGTGTTCAGAATAGTGACTGAGCCTGCAACTATATCACACAACCTACACGCCTACCTGGGCCAGCCAGTGATTCCCCACTAGTACTCACTCACGCTCGTCCTTGCCCCACTTGAACTTGACACTTTGTCATTGCCCTTTGCCACTGTCCCATGAATGAATCGTCACCTTGTGTACGTCTAGCAAAGAGAAAAATGAAACTCCAAGGTTTATGATTTCTGCAAAAGACCACTTTTACTTTCCTGTGAGTACCGGTATGTTTTGTCTCTTACAGGATTACTTTAGTTATCCCAGAAGTCTTTTAATTTCCTTACACCCACAGAATTCTTTATCTTCTAAATCGCCAGTTTAGTTAATGTCTTACTTCACAACAGGATTAAAACAATTATATAAATTGCCGATTAGTGTAACGTATACTTTTATTATTCCTTATCTCCTAAAACTTTTGCATATATATTTTTTCTGCAATCTTACTTCGCTAAAAGAATAGTCATACTTTTCATAAACACGTATTCTGTTCTCTGACGTTTTCATAATTAAATTAATAAACCACTTATTTTGCTAATTTCTTACTTCACAACAGGCTTATCACAAACATATAAATACTTATTTCTACTTTTTCATATCTTTCAAGCTTACCTATGATTTTCTCTACAGTCTTACTTCACTAAATGAATATCAATCATTACATTCATAAACACTGACCGCCACTCTTCTCTGAAAGTTTCTTTATTTGTATATGCCACTCTTTTATGAACAAATTCAAACTATACATATTACATTCTCGCACACACCTACAAAGTATTAAGCTGGGGTGATGTGGATGGTGGTGAGAGAGAGGTGTGGCGGGTGCACAGTGAGAGCGATGGGAAATAGGTGGGGGTCCATAAGGGGTGGGAGGCACGTCACTTTACATTCTGTGACGCACTTTCTCAAACGCTGTCATTCCACCAGATAATGACGACACTGTCATCTCTAAACCTCTCCAAATCAAACCATCATTCAACCCCTTCCTTGCACGAGTGGAAAGCAAGACAGTGATGGAGACAGCAGGATCCAGGTAGCCTGTTCATGTCGGCAAGCGAGTCAAAGTATGTGCATTCAAATAACATCACTCCTACCCTTCCTGAGTCCCGTGAAGGATTGGCAATGTAGCTCACCCACCCCCTGTATACGTACACCACACACGGGGCACCGTAGTAAATCGGTAGGAATTCAAACGCTGGTGGAAGAAACAAAGCATCTATTGCTGTCTTCTGAACTGCCCCTGCTTCATGATGGCTGTGGTCGTTGTTCGAGTATCAGGGGTTAAGTAACTACATAAATACTTAAATTTCCATCTATCCATGCATCCATCCATTCATTTATCTTATACGTCTGTCTGTCTGTCTATCTATATATCTATACATCTATCTACCTATATATATACGGTATCTCTTTACCTGTTTGTCTGTCTATCTCCTTTTTGATACAATATCCTTCACAATCTAGCTACACAATAAAATAAACTCAAGGCAATTTTATACCTACACAACATCGATGCTTCTTCCCAGAACGCCCCACCCCTCCTCATACAGGCACATGACGCCTTGAATGTCCATATCTTATATCAGACAACTGGCCGCCGGACGATCTGTGTTCCTGAGTTATGGTGCAGGATTGGCCCTGTTGCAGTGAGGTGGATATTGAGAGGGTGTTGAAATGAAGTGCATGAGGGAGGCAGGCTTGGAGTGTTTTGCAGTGTCTCAGAGAGAGAGAGAGAGAGAGAGAGAGAGAGAGAGAGATATTATGCCCAAATCTCTATACCACACCTCAACCTGCCACCCCAAGTCACTCTCCATCTTGTACTGTATCTTTCAATTTTCACAGTCTTCCCTTCAGGGCAAAGGACGTCATTATATTAATTTTCCTTGATAACAGACGATTATATTAAGCATGTGGTGAAAGTTTTCGCTTGTAATGAATGCATAAAACTGTGATACATAATCGTGTTTTTAATCATAATGATTAAAACAGTTACATCACAACTCAATAAATAAACTGCGTGTTACTGGAACGCTAATTATGCGAGTTACCTTTGCAACATCACTCTGTCAAAGCAGTCCATTCAACTGATCAACAAAAATATAAAGGAAATTCTTACATGTAGAGAGAATATACTTATATCTGGAGAGACGGTGATCCGGTGGAGATGAGTTGGTCTCCCGATTTACGTGTATCCTATGTCTAGTCTAAAGAAAAACATGCTGTGAGAGATCGCTGCTGCTAGTATGTCCTTTCATACACTAACGAATCTTTGCATTCTGTCTGTTCATACCGAGGACATAACCAGACTCTTTAAACATATAAAAGCAGAGAATGAAACACTTCAACATTCACATATACGGGGTGCTACCCAAAAATTTCCGAAATTTGACTAAAGAAGGGAAAAAATGTGTGTCAAGTCCTGATTACCACCTCATAGTAGTGTCCTTGGGCGTGCAGACATTGACCCAGTGCTTCTTCGACGATCAGAACGCGTTCTGGAAGTCCTGGAGCATCAGCTTCAGTACCTTCTGCGATTTTCTCCTGGATCTCCTCAGTGGTGTCAAATCTTAGTCTTTTCAGATGTATTTTCATTTTTGTAAAAAAAGAAAAAATCACAAGGGATCCAAAGCTGGTGAATACGGGTGGTGGGGGACGAAAGGCATTCTTTTATTTTAATGGCAAAAACAGCTGAACAACAAGGGCTGTGTGCATGGGTGCATTGTCATGCTGAAGTACCCATCTGTTTGTGCGCCACTTGTCTTGACGTTCTCGCCTCACCTTCCCAGACAAAATGCGTTGGCAAAGTCAATACAATATGCTAGCAATGTCACAAACATCATGGATTCTACTGCGATCTTCGAGGATGGTTATACAAACTTTGGCCACATCGTCAGGTGTTGAACTGGTGGAAGGACGACCAGAACGTGCATCGTCATCTGTTGACGTTCCTCCATTTTTAATATGCTTAGACCAGTCGTGGGGTTGTGTAACCCTCAAAGCATTGTCACCAAATGCTTCTTTTAGCATTTTATGAGTTTCTGCCATGTACGTCCAATGTTTCCCACAAAACTTAATGTACACACGTTCCTCATTCTCATCCTCCTTTATTGAGATTAAAGAATTCGCAAACTGACCCAAACACAATGATAAAAAAACACACTCCAGCAGCAAACACAGCCACCCTGCACAACGTCACTTGACACGCTAACAAACGAAGGGTGTGTGCACTGCCACCTAGCATCCACACACCGTGCGACATGCGGTTTCCGCCCTGCTTTCAAATACTGGGAGCTTTTGCTTTGCCCCTTGTATTTATCAAATTGCACATATTCCTTCGCCAGCATGAGGGAGGGTTAAATCTGGCAATCATATTCTCTCTCTCTCTCTCTCTCTCTCTCTCTCTCTCTCTCTCTCTCTCTCTCTCAGGAAAACATCAGGTCATGCATTGAACTACATTATGCTTTGGGGTTACAGCTTCTTTTATAATTATACCTATCTGTCTCTACTGTAGCTCTATCTGTCTAGCTATCTACCCTTCTTGGCTGCTGCCAACGCCTAATCCCAGAGTTCATCTAGGTGATAGCGACATAAATGTTTCCAGTCCTCCCTGTCAATGTTCGTCACCACGACAAGCCGCCATCCCTCACGTACGTCTCCACCTTGTTCTCGCTCTGCCGTGTCCCGTCAAAAGAGAGAGAGAGAGAGAGAGAGAGAGAGAGAGAGAGAGAGGGTGTGTAGGAAGGGGAAGAGGAATTAAGAGAGAAAAACAGGCTTAGAACAAAGATATCAAGAAAAAAAAAATGGAAAGGAAACAAATCAAGATAAAGATGAAACGAGAAAAGTGGTAGATTAACTGGGAGGCGAAAAATAACTTGGTACAAAGTACAAAGGAAAACAAACATTGACAGACCTTATAGGTTCTTTCCAGGTTGTTGGTTACAGAGAAGACTATAATTATATGATTTTTTCTATGAGTAAAAAAAAAAATACCGTATAGCATGCAAGATGGGTTTTATGACTGGAAAATGAAGAACACAAGAGATGGGAACTTAGAAATACAAGAAGATAACTGACACATTGTGCTGTGTAACATGTAAGGCAACTTTACCGTTCTATCACAACTTAGTGGACTGTCTACTGAGATAATTCACAATCAGGAATGTTAAGCGCAGGGTACTTCCAAGCGAGTAACCTATGGAGGTGTACAGCGACGACATGTACACGCTGTTAACCCACCAGTATTTATGGTGTCACAAGAAAGATGGTGCAGGTAAATACCAGACATGTAAATTGTGGTTGGCTTCGATTGGAGAGTTCAATGGGTGTGGGGAACCTTTCTGCTTGCTTTTTTTTTTTTTTTTTTTTTTTTTTTAATGGAATTACTTGTGACAGTATTACTACTTTCCGACTTTTATGAGTAAAAACTATTTTGCAATGAACAGTCTAATTCTCTGTCTGTCTGTCTGTCTGTCTCTGTCTGTCTCTGTCTCTGTCTGTCTGTCTGTCTGTCTGTCTCTCTCTCTCTCTCTCTCTCTCTCTCTCTCTCTCAACATACCTTACACCACATACATCTTCCCATAACATATCTTGGTAATGATGGGTATTTTAGGCCGCATTTCCATTCAGTTATTCCTATTCAGTTATTGAAGGAAATTGCACATGGAAACAGCCACAGAAGTTACGTCCTTGTACTGCGTTATACCTTGTTTATAAAGGGCAAGACACGCAGCCCCACAAGACCAGGACACAGATAAAAGGAGGCTTTTAGGTGAGAAAGGCATGAGTAACCCTAGATGATTAGCCGTAAAATATTCCTCACTTCTTCCTCATCATCACTATTAATTGTGAAATACTCCTCCCTCCCACCTCAACATCCTTGTTGTGTATAATATTTCTCCTCCCTTTTCCAGCATCCAAATTAATCGTCAGATATTACTACCTCCCTCTGCAGCATCCATATTAATCGTGAAATATTCCCCGTCCCATTCTCAATATCCATATTAAACGTGAAGTATTGAATTGTTCTGAATAATGGATTTCAAGCGCCAGGTATCAAAGACCATATTGCACAAATTCAAAGCAAAGATATCTGATGGGAACTGGAAGAGGAACGGGAGTGGAGGAAAAGAGAATGACGAGCAGAGTCATGTTGATAGGTTCGGTGTTTATAGAGTCGGCGGTGATAGATCCTACGTTAACAGTTGACGCTGATAGAGTCGGCGTTGGCAGAGATAGTTGACGTTGACGCATTCGACATTGGCTTGACCCTTCCAGGAAGGAAGTAAGGATCGACGGCATTGGGAGGTCCTTAAACTATTCTTACTATGAAAACGAATGTCCAACCTGATATGAGAAGAGGAAAACAAACGCCGGAAGATTTATGAACATTGCAAGAAGAAAGTGTGGACAAAACGGATGAAGAGGATAGTAAGGAGAGAAAGATTAGAGACAAAACTCTCCTTTTAGTCACCTTCTACGACAAGCAGGTATTATAAGAAAATGTTCTTTCCTCTCTTTCCCTGGGGTTTCGTGAAATATTTCTTCGCCTTTCCCAGCATCATCAACCATCGTGGAGTGTTCTTCCTTCCCTTACCATTATCCTTGGTCCCCATTCTAAATGTTATTATCTCTGTCTGTCCACCCCTCACTTTCTACCATCCATTATTAATTATTATTATTATTATTTTATGTTACTGGTACTACTCACGTTCTTAATATATTTTTCCTGTTCTGTTTTTGATGATAATAAAATAACGATAACATATCATGCCATATAAATACATTTAGATCCTATTCTGTTTCACCACTTATATATTCACCCTTCACGATATTTCTATCTGGGTAACTCTTCGAATCCAAGAGGTGACCCAGGCTTACGGTTAGTGATATGGACTAACCTACAGCATCCTAGCCTTAAACTTTTTGGGCGCGTCCACACGTGCCCTTGAACATATGTTGGCCACAGAGCTGGCAACATGTTTGGGTACATGAATGCAGTAGTATTTGGACAGATGTATGCAAACATTTTTCAGTGCAACTTCGAACACTGGCAGCAGAGGCGATGGGATAAGTGTGTCCATACCAGGCAGCTAAGACTTCATCATGATGTTGCCAACATGATCTGGACGCTGCTGTTCCCAACATGTTTGCAGCCTGTTCGTTATTGTGTTGCTTACATGTTGCCAACACTTGTTCCAGCACACGTGTGGACACGCCCTTCCACACCTTCAAGGGGTCTGTCGGGGACTAGTTTTAACTTACCTAGACACTATAATATACTGTACTTATATCTCACTAACATCTTTGCTATTATGGATACTCGTTTAGCCTCATCTCCTTTAGCATGTAGTTACCTTATAATTTACAAAATTTCCATTATTTCCACATTATTAGTGTCCGTTTCTGATTCCTATCCACTACATTTATTCGGTGAGATTGAGCATGATGGTGATGATGATAATGCAGGCTGCAAAATGATGTCATTGACCACTTAAAAAATGCTGCCGTAATAATTGTGAATTATATACAGCATCTTTCATGCAATATTAATCGTTTTATTCCTTGTTTCGTTCCATCTTTCCAACGTCTAAGCTTCCCCTTCATCGAATCCATCACTTCCTGCAAATTTAATTTTCCCTTCATTAATTACTTCCCCTACTGTTCTTTATGTTGATATTTATTTATCACCCCTTTATGGCTTCTTTTTTTTTTCTTTTATACCAATCCATCGTCTTGTCTCTGATTATTTATCACCTTACTTACCTGTACCTACCTGTCTAGATTTCAGCTGTCTGTTTATATCTGTTCAAGTCCATCAGTGTTTTACCAGATGCATTAACAAGAGGACCAGCAGGCATTTGTAAACGACCCCTCATTCCACGACATACTTTCACTCCTCTTGAGGTGACGTGCTGTAAATGCTGTCGTGCCTTACACATTTATTTAGACCATCTCGGTCTCCCTCTCCTCCTTCCAACTACTTTACTGTAATACACCCTCCTTGTCAGTTTTTAACTCTCGATAGATCTGTACTCCTCCACTTTTTTTTTTTTTTTAATGTAAACAATAAAACAATCAATCCTTAACTTTATTCCTGATCGTCTCATTCCCCCCTCCCTTTCACCTTAATCTTAGACGTTTCCCCAGTCAGTCACTCCATACACTGTACTCCCCCACCTTGTTTCGATTTAATTTCTCCTGCTTTCAGATATCTTACTTGTGCATACTCCTTGTCAATCCATCGCACTCCATTCGCTACACATGACCACGTCACTTTTTTTAAACTTTCCCACAGCATTAAAAGGAATACTAGACCACGTGAATAAAACAGGGGCAGCAAACCACTCTTCACGAACTCATACATTTGTCCACGAAACCCTTTATATTTCTTCATGGATTCTCCCGACGCAGATACAGTAGCTTGTTCCTACAGCTGTCACTCTTAATCCCTTCCACTCCAGGCCATCTCTTACATATCATTCTTGCTTCAACCTAACAATGTTATTCAGTTTAGCAGAGCACCCTAGATTTCAGTGTGTTAACCCCTTGTGTCTGATAATGCAAGTTTCATTTATTTCTCGCCATCATTCAAAGATTCACGAGATTCAGCTACTTCAGTCCCATTGCATTTTTTTTTTTCTATGGACTATGTGGTTGTGTCTAGGAATGTAATAGGAAGATTGTTGGATGGGAGAGTTCTGAGAGGGGAGGGTGGAGTTATATCTGACCACTACCTGGTTGAGGGAAAGTTAAGAGTAAGTAAGAGATGGGTGAGAGCTAGGAGAGTTAGGTGTGGCATGGAGGTTTTGAAAGTGAGTGAGTTGGATAAAAGAGAGAAAATGATAGACTAGCAGGAGAAATTGAAAGATGAGTGGAACACAGTGAAAGATCGGGAAAATGGCAGTGTAGAGGAGGAATGGCAGTTGTTTAAAAGTGCTGTGGTGGGGCATGCAGAAGAGGTGTGCGGTATGAGACGTGTGGGTGGTGGTGTAAGAAAAGGAAGTGAATGGTGGTGCAAAGAAGTAAGAATGGCTGTGGCTGAGAAGAGACGTGCATATGAAGTGTGGTTGCAGAGGAAGGATGAGGTGTCATATGAGAGGTATAAGGAAAAGAGGAATAGGGCGAGATGGGCTGTGCTGATGCTAAAGTGGCAGCAGATGAGAGGCGGAGTAGGCGGCTGACTGAGAATTTTCAACAGAATAAGAAAATGTTCTGGAAGGAGGTGAAAAGGGTGCGAAAGGGAGAGTCTAGGAAGGAAGAGCGAGCAAAAGCAGAGGATGGAAGGATGTTAATTGAGATGGATGCAGTAAGGAAGAGATGGGCAGAGTATTTTGAAAGATTGTTACATGTAGAGGAGGAAAGGGTGGCTGAGATTGTGGCGGATGGAAGGGTGCAAGGAATAAATGTGTTGGGAGAGTTGAATGATTCTTTGATCACGAAGGAGGAAGTGGGGAAGGCAGTAAAGCGGATGAAAACAGGGAAAGCTGCAGGTATGGATGTGTGTGCTGTGGAATGCCTGAAGGGTGGTGGAGTGACTATTGTTGACTGGTTAGTAAGATTGTTGAATGTGTTCTTTGTGAAAGGTATGGTGCCAGTTGACTGGGCAAGTGCTTGTGTGGTCCCTTTGTATAAAGGCAAGGGTGATAAGTATGAATGTACTAACTTTAGGGGTATAAGTCTGTTAAGTGTTGTAGGTAAGGTGTATGGTAGAGTGTTAATTATGAGAGTTAGAGAGGGTACAGAGGGAGTGATTGGTGATGAGCAGTGTGGCTTTAGGAGAGGGAGGGGATGCGTGGATCAGGTGTTCGCTGTGAGACAAGTGTGTGAAAAGTATTTAGCGAAAGGCAAGGATGTGTTTTGGGCATTCATGGATTTAGAGAAGGCATATGATAGAATTGATAGGGAGGCTTTGTGGACTGTTCTAAGATTGTATGGACTTGATGGTAGGTTACTAAAAGAGGTGATGAGTTATTATGTAAACAGTAGAGCGTGTGTAAGAGTGGAAAATCCTGTGAGTGACTGGTTTCCTGTGAGAGTGGGGCTGCTATGGGGATGTGTCATGTCGCCTTAGTTGTATAAAGTTTATATGGATGGTGTTGTAAGGGAGGTGAATGCAAGAGTTTTAGGTGGAGGTATGAGTCTGATGAATGTTGATGGTGGAGAGTGGAATCTGAAGCAGCTGCTGTTTGCAGATGATACTGCACTGGAGGCTGATTCAGAGGAGAGATTGAGACAGTTGGTAGAGGAGTTTGGAAGGGTGTGTGAAAGGAGGAAATTGAAAGTAAATGAGAATAAGAGTAAAGTGGTGAAGTGTACGAGGTTGGTAGATGGTAGGGGGATGAATATAGTTTTGAATAGTGAGTTGCTTGAGGATGTAGAGTGTTATAACCCGTCACGTCCCGAGGTTTTCCGCACCTCCGACATCCCCCAATCCCGAGCTATTTTGGAAAAAAAATTTTTTGGCTAAAACTTCCGCTTTGGTTGAGAAACAAAGGAAAATCACTAATAAAGGGCTTACCGTGGTCCATAAGTGGTCGGAACAGGTGAGGTCCCCCGCACCAGGTATCGTATTCTATCATTGACATGTGAGGCGCTCACGTTTTCTATGGTAGGAAATACTGGGAGAAACAACAAACAACACCTCTACATTTATTGAATTTGAACTAATAAACAATAAAAGTAGCAATATATTGGATTTCAAACACATATATATATGAAAAATAAGCATTGTACCTTCGCGCGAGCATAGCAAGTTAGGTCCGAGTGGTAACATGCTATGTGCTAAGTTTCTTGTATCAGTCAACATATCATTTTTTCTACTTGTATACTTCTGTTTCATTGACATTTTACCTATTTTTACTGTTTGTAAATGTTTTCAGATGTTTTCATTCATTATGATGACATGCAGCATAAGTATAGCGCACATCGACTTACTAAGCGCACTTGCTATGACTCGTATTTCAACATACCCAATTGTTTTATCACTTTCCTATTATTTTTTCCTTTACATAGAACCTTTCCTCCACCACTGTAAATGTTTTCAATTATTTACATTCATTACGAGGGCATTTAGCAAAATGCTAGCGCATATTCACGTAGCAAGCACAATCTCAAACACTCGTGTTTCATCCTCTGCTTTATTTTTCACTCCAATTATACTTTCCCACTTACATTACAAACGTTTACACCCCTATACTGCACTATACATAGTTACTGGCATTACTTATTCAGGTGAGCGTCAGAATATCACATGAAAATACCCTCGCAATGAATGTTTCGACCAACATAATACTCAAACGCTTACATACAAATTCTTCACATATATTACACACTTTCCCACTTGTTGACTTCTATTTTCATAATTATGGGCCTTATTCATTCCACTGAGCGTCAGGATATCGCATCTCCAAACACATGCTAGGAATATTTTGACTTAGAATATATTTCAGCACTTACAGTAATTTGAACTTATATTATACCCGTTTGCATTTCCAATAATAATATTTACATATTTACGGGCCTTATTTATTGCACTGAGCGACAGAATATCGCATCAAAAAACCCTCGCTAGGTATGTTTCCACTTCTATCTATCTATCTATTGCCAGACGCCTCAATCCCGTTTGGGGTGGCCACAAACAAATCGCCTCCAAGTCGCCCTGTCCCCCGACATTTCACTGCCCTGCTCCCAACTCACACCCCCCTCTCTCATATACCTCTCCACCCCATCTCTCCATCTCATCCTCGGCCTCCCCCTCCCTCTTTCCCCCTCCACCTCACTCACATACACTCTCTTCGTCAGTCTTTGATCCTCCATCCTCTCCACATGGCCAAACCACCTCAGTGTGTTCCTCATAACGCTTCCTATCACATCCACATCAACACCACGACGCTCCTTTATATCCTCATTCGTCAGCCTGTCTCTCCATGTGACTCCACAGGCTCCTCTTAAATAACTCATTTCCACGGCTCTCACTCTTGACTTGTGTCCTTCCAACAACGTCCAAGCTTCACTTCCGTACGTTAGAGTTGGTATCACAATACTGTCATGTAGTAAGTTTTTCACTTCCATGCTCACTTCCCTGTTTCTTATCACTGCTTTCAAAGAACCAGCAACCTTTCTTCCCTGCTGTACCCTTTCAAGCACTTCAGCCTCCAAACCTCCATCCTTACTCATCACACTACCCAAGTACTTAAACGTACTCACATTTTCCAATTCCTCACCATCCAACCTCGCTGTACATTCACTGACTTCACCTCTCTCAAAGACCATCACTTTACTCTTCCCTACATTCACCTTTAGATTCCGTTTCTTACACACTCTCTCAAACTCATCCACCAAGCCTTGCAGCTCCCCTTCGTCTTCACTCAACAACACGGTATCATCTGCAAACAACAGTACAGGGAGTTTCCAAACACTATCCTCTCTCACCAGGGCCACTCCAACATCCACTACCCTACCTTGTACCTCTTTTATTACCCCATCCATGTACAGATTGAACAACCATGGAGACATGACACATCCCTGTTTCAACCCAACTTTCAAAGAGAAAAATTCACTTAGTTCACCATCCACACGCACTGCAGCCTTCGCACCATCGTACATACTCTTCACAGCATTCAACAACTTCCCATCTATTCCATATATTCTTAACACTTTCCACAATCCTAGTCTATCCACCCTGTCATATGCTTTCTCCAAATCCATGAAAGCCGCATACAACTTCTTTCCCTTCTCTAGAAACTTTTCCACTAAAGATCTGAGAATGAATATCTGATCTACACAACCTCTTCCCTTCCTAAAGCCTCCCTGTTCTTCTCCAACTAATTTCTCTGTTCTTTCTCTAACTCTGTCAATAAGTATCCTACCATACACTTTTCCTATTATACTAAGAAGACAAATGCCTCTATGATTACCACACACTTCTTTTTCCCCTTTTCCTTTGTACAAGGGAATAATTATACCTGACTTCCAATCCTCCGGGACTCTACCTTCCTCCCAGGCCAATCTGCACATCTTCCACATCCATTCTACTACTATCTCTCCCCCATGCTTTAGCATTTCACCACACACTCCACTTACAGCATATTTATACACTTACATACAATTTTTGCACTTATGTTAAACCCGTATGCACTTTATACTAATATTTTCAGATCAACATGACTGATAATTTCACTGAGCATCTGTTTGTCACATTTACTTCATAGTTTCAGAGTCCTATCGCATTCACACCATATTAGAATTGCATCAACATGTGATACTCGCTGAAACATGGGTGAATACAAAGACCCACGTCACACTCGACGCACTCATAGCGGGTGTCCTTCCTCTGTGTGGTGAGTCTCACCCGGAAATTGCTACACACGTTACACCTGCGCTGGGGCCTAGGTCTGTTTGGCTGGGGAGGGATAGGAGTGGGGAAATGGCGGCCAGATATTCTCAGGGGAGTTTGGGCAATAGTGGCAGTGCGGGTGCGATGTTGGGGCCTTTCAACAGCATACCGTGCAAACATCTCTCTTGCGAGCTCCCTCACAAACCCTTCAAAGGTTTCCTGAACTCCTGTTGTCATGGCATGAAGGTGGTGGCAATTCAGAGCAGTGATGTCTAACAAGTGAAAGAACAGTTTCTTATAGCACTTCATAGTGGTCCTGGCACACTCGAATGTCGATATCATGGAGTCTGACTGGTCCACCAGCCGCATGTTTATGTTATAATCCAGGACACACTCAGGTTTCCATATGGGACACCTGTTCTCTCTCCGGTAATCCATGGAATCATTACGGTGCATCAAGGGGCGGTGAACCATGGACAAGAGGCTTACTTCTCTATTATGGTTCCACGCAGTTGCAAAGATGTTGTTGGCTTTGAAGAAGACAACCTCATTCCTGTCAAGTTTCCGCCCTACCTTGACCATGTGACGCCGGTTCACCTTCACGGTTCCACAGATTCCCGTTTCATGTATGTGTAGATAACGAGCGAGAAGAGGGCTAGTGTACCAGTTGTCCAGGTAGAGGACGTGACCACGATGAAGGTAGTCTTCTATTATTGTCTTTACCACTGCTCCCGACAGTCCAATACTCCGATCTTCTATTATGTCTGTCTGTGCACCGGTTTACAAGACTATGTCTTGCACATATCCAGTCATACAGTCGCACATAACAAAGATCTTGAACCCAAAACGGTGCCTTTTGCTGGGTATATACTGCCTAAATGAAATATTACCTCTCCACAACACGAGACTCATCTATGACGAGGTCTCTATAGGGATAAAATGACGAATGAAAGGTTTGCCTCAGGTGATCAAAGACCAGCCTAATTCACCTCATCTTATCTGTGTCATTCACATTTGCAGGATCATGAGCATCATAGAAATGGAGGAGACTTAGAATTTGTTGAAAGCGATTACGGCTCATGACTTGCCCAAATATTGGTGTAAACATAACAGGGTCCCTTGTCCAGTAAGCCGGAATTCTGTTCTTTCGTATAATACCCATCAAAAGGACCAGGGTAAAAAATAGAAACATTTCTGAAAGGGAGACAGGGTAATCATATATGATAGAATGCCTGCTCCTTGTTCCCAATCTTTCACTCTCACAGCGCTGGGTGCTTGCAAAAAGGTTGGTTTGGTAAACAATCTGCTCCACGAATGCCTCACTAAAAAACAGGTGGAAAAAATCCAACCTAGTGGAATAACGGTGAATTCCGGGAGCAATGCAGCCAGCGCGCCCCTGCTCAGTGAAGGGGTGAATGAGAGAAGAATCACTCCCATCCTCCCAATTCCATCCCACAAATCCCTCGTCCCCATCATCCCCATCACTGACTTCGTCTGGGTGGAGAGGAGATGCTGGTGGGGGAGGTTGGGGAGAAGGAGTGTGGAGGGCTTCCCCACTCTCACTCCTCTTCCCTCTGCCTTTACCCTTTCCCTTTCCCTTACCCTTACGGCCTTGAGGAACATTAGGGGGCTGTGGGGATGAAGTTCGGGAATATTGGGGAGCATAAGACGTGCTGGGGAGTGGTTCCTCCCCACCTTCCCCCTCCATCACAACACCACGTGATTTTTCATGAACCCTAACTCGCCCACGTGTTTGGGGATATTGGGGAGCATAAGACTTGCTTGGGAGTGGTTCCTCCCCACCTTCCCCCTCCATCACAACCCCACGTGATACAGAACGCACCCGCACTCGCCCATGTGATAGTTCCTGCCGCCTCACACTACCTAGGGAGAGCGATGACTCACTCACGCCACTCTCACTTTCCATACTCCTCCCTGCACTTTCTCTTTCACTCCCCACTCCCTCCACGGCACTTCCTACCTCTCCAAACAAAATACTAGGCCCATACCTGCTCGTCCGACGTGGTGTGCGCTCGGGGCCATGATGAGTAATCACCTCACATCCATACCACGTGGCAGCACGTCCCACGACTCTGTCCTCGTCATCAAATTCGGGTTCCACATCACGTTGGGGCTGGGCAGAGGATGTTGGACGTGGTTTTTTGGCCGGCCGCCCCTCTCTAGCAGCATGGTAAGTCACGTACTGCCGCTTCCTGGGGGGCGGGACTTCTTCATCACTGCTGGTGGTTTCCTCCTCCTCTGCCTGCACATAATCTTTGTCAACAACGTCGTTGTCCAGTGGGGAATCACTGTCGCCTGTAAAGGCATCCAGGGCGGCTTGAATTTCGACCTCTGAGAGACCTCTCGTCGCCATGTCTGAGCAGGACCATTGCTAACAGGTGAGTGAATGAGCTGCGGGTTAGCGCAGGTCACGCGGGGTCGCCGAGTGTCCCCGCCTGGTGGCAGGTAGGGGAAGGTCAAGCGAGGATACATGCCGAAAATTAAGCGCGAAATTTGAAAATTGTGGAAATTATGCACTTTCAATTGCACAACGTACCGGTACGTCACCGGGACTGGGAAATGCAAAACGTTGCAACGTACCCATACATTGACAGGACGGGGCGGGTTAAATATTTAGGGTCACATGTTGCTGTGGATGGAAGAATAGATGCAGAAGTGAAGTTTAGAATGAATGAAGTAGGTAAGGTGCTGGGAGGAATGAAAAAAGTGTTTAGATGTTGTTCGCTTAGAATGGATGTAAAGAGAAGGCTGTATGAGGGTGTTGTGGTACCAACTGGATTATATGGGGCTGAAACATGGAATATGGGTGTAGCAGAGAGGAAAAATTTGAATGTAATGGAGATGAGGTGTCTGAGGAGTATGTGTGGAGTGACGCATATGGATCGAGTGCGAAATGATGAAGTGTGAAGGAGAACTGGAGTTGTTCGGGAGATGGCTGGTAGAGTTGAGCAGAGGGTGTTGCGATGGTTTGGGCATATGGAGGGCATGGATAATGAGCGATTGGTGAAAAAGATAACTAGATCTGATGTGAAAGGCTGAGAGGGAGACCACAAATAGGATGGATGGACGGTGTGAAGAGAGAGCTGGATGCGAGAGGGATGTCTGTTGAGCAAGGAAGTGTGGCTGTGCGTGACAGTAATAAATGGAGAGAAATTGTGAATGAATAAATGATGACGCAACCCTGAGGGGATATTCTCCCGCATTTGGTCTGATCAGCTAGTTAGGTCAGGTGCGGGTAAGGAGATGGGTCTATTATGATGTGACAGGGGTAAACCAGCTCTGCTGTTGGGCCCTGTTGCGGATGTCACTGATTGCACTGCGCAGTTGACCCTTGTGCAGTGTGGTGCGGTGAGGATCTGTCCGTTCTCCTCTTTGGGGCTAAGATGCGAATGAATATGTTTGAATGGATGAGTAAATGGGGAGTGTGTCTTTCTGTCTCGGCTACCTCTCTTTCCTTGGGGGAAGTAGCCTAGGTATATAGATAGATAGATAGATGATATTCTTGCCATCCCAAGACATTTTTCTTCTGCTTCGTGTGGACTTTTTTAATTGGAGGGGATAAACAGAACCTTCATTATCCCCTTCATCACCACAGATGTTTTCTAAAAGTTGGCATAAATCGTCTGTTAGTAGCATGGAATAGCGTAAAAAGCATCATCACATTGTAGGGTATAAGAATAATCTATGATACAGGGGTAATGAATACTCTCTTGGAAAGTCTCCCTAACGTGAATAAAACTGGCAGACAGCAGCAGGATACTCGTAAAAACAGAAATAACGTCTACGGACGCCAGGGGTTAATGCAGGTCAGGGTATATCAACCTAAACTGGTCAAAAATGTTTCCCCTGCCGTGAATAAACTCATCTAGAGATACGAAGAATACATTAAATGCGTCATTGTAATTAACGGGTTGATTTTTTTTTTTTTTTTTTTTTTTTTTTTTTTTTTAAATATCCCTCCAGCATCATCCACGTTCCTGTACATTAAGAACATACGATATTGTCATTGCCTTTTTTTCTGTCATCTTTTTTTCCCTTTTCTTTTTCTTTTAATCTTATATTTTTGTGCACGCCTTGGACTAATATTACCTTAAAAGAACTACCACTTTTGTGAAAGACCAACAGTTCTGGCAGCCAACATTAAAGAAGGTGTCGAAAACTGGTCTCTGTGTCAGATATTTGGGGCGGAAATTTCCGTATTTATACTGCACACATCGGGCGCCTCCTCTTTTCATTCCACATAGTTTGTTACTTATGAAGGTGATGGGATTATTTGTTTTACCTATTTATGCTCGTTTTTTTTTTTTAAATATTTAAGTACAGGTAATAGTATTTAAGTGATGTGCATATATGTAATGTGTTTGTATGTGCAGTATGTGTATGCATCGTGTAAGTATATAGACACACATATGAATGTGTGCATGTGTCCATGAATGTGTGTATGTATACTTACCTAACATATTCGAGTTATAAATGCCATGGGGTTAAAATTTCATAGTCTGTCCTGATTAAAATATAATATATATATATATATATATATATATATATATATATATATATATATATATATATATATATATATATATATATATATATATATATATATATATATATATATAATGAACATGTAGCTTAAGTTTAGTATTACCGTACCATGTGGCTGCATGCTCAGCCTTGCTATTTCCCCCATCTCTCTTAAGCCATCGTCTCCTTCTTCGCCCCATCGTTTTCGTCTTCCCTTCTCCATCTACACTATTATATCATCGTCTCATTTCTTGCCTCTTCGTCCTCTTCACTCCCTCTCCTTCCACTCTCTGTATATCACCGCACCCTTTCCCTCCACTCACCCCTGTCACACTCCCTACATCCTCTCCATTTACCCCAGTTCTCCCCTTCAACCCTTTTCCTCCCCTTTTCTTCCTTCTGCTTTCCTATTCAACGTCCAATCTCCCCACGCTCTCCACACCCTTATCCTTCGCTCTTTCATTCCTCTGTTTCTTTTCTCCCTTTCTCTTCCCCCTCAATCTCGTCCCCTCCTCCTTCTGCCCTTCTTTCCCCTCCCACACCTCACTTCTCCCTTCGTACTCGTCCTCCATCAACATTTGTTTTCCAAGTATCTGCCACCGCTCCCTCTCTTTCATTCGTACCGTCTCCTCACTTGCTCCCTTATCCACCTACTGAATATATGTGTAATATTAACTGACGGCTAATAATTGTGTCTGATATCATAAATATGGGAAGAGTTATCATTATATCTTAAAATAAAATTTTCTTTTTCTGTTTCAGATTCAATTTCCTTGTTGTCCCTCTTCCTTCAATCGTCGTCTTTATTCTCCTATTTTCTCCTCCTCTGTCTTCCCATCTCACTCTCCTCTCTCTTTAACTCTTCTATCTCTCTTTCTCTCAGTTCTCTGCCCTTCTCTTTCACTCTCCTGGTCACCCTTTCTCATTTTCCATCCCTCTCCCTCACCTCTCCACCTTCCCATCCCTATCAAATACCTCTTTCTGTAGCTCTTTCATCGCTCTTCCATAACTCTCTGCTTTCCCCTCTCGCTCTTTTACCCCCCCCCTCTCTCTCTCTTTGTCCTTCACTTTCACTCTCCTGCCCACCCTATCACCTACCTCTTTTTTTTCACTCTTTCATCCCTCTTCCATAACTCTCTGTTTTCCCCTCTCGCTCTTTTACCCCTCTCACCCTTTCATCCCTCTCTCTCTCACCTGTCCCCTTTCGTCTCCCCTCTGCCTCTCATCCTCGCACCCTATGCCAGAGCGCGCCACATATTATCCTCCTTTAATCAGTAAACACACCACCTCATTAGCTCCACATCACGGCCACCTGACTAACCAGGATTGGCACGAATTTAGAGAGTGAGAGAGAGAGAGAAGGTGGGAGGGGGGGGGAGTACATAGGAGTCTATAGGAGTAGGCTACATGGGAGTCTATGGAAAGTACGGATAACAGCGGACCTGTTGACCCATGACGAGGTCAGCTGCTGGAAAAAAAAAGGACTAATTCAACCATGCTTTGACCATCGAGAAAGAGAAAAAGATTGAACAAAAAGACTAATTCAACTAAGCTTTGACCATCGTGTAAGAGAAAAAGATTGAACAAAGGAAACCTATACGCCTACCTTCACACCATGTTTTTAAACTGGCAGGAGAAAAGCAAGAAAAACACCATGGAAATTTTATAGGAGAGACAGAACAGGAACACCTATGCACTATATAATATCTGTTCATCAGATCTTTAAAAAAAAAAACACACACCACCGTCTAATGTTTTCGCTATTAAGCAAAACGTCTCCCAATCGTCAGCATCACTTCAGCCTGGAAATATACAACACTAATTTAGTCACAGTCTATACTCTCAAAATGTTTTTCTAGCCAAATGTTGAACGTGTCAATAATTTTTGCACTAACTACTGCTGCTGGTAGCCTATTCCAGT